>NC_042974.1:13382599-13744612 GCF_901001165.1 Salmo trutta
TTGACAAATGTATCCACTTGGCTACATTTACCCTGAAACTTAGAGAAATGTATCCATTTTGCTACATTTACCCTACAACTTTGACCAATGTATCAATTTAAATACATTTGCTATTTAGCTACATTTACCCTGCAACTTTGACAAATGTCTCCATTTAGCGACATTTACCCTGCAACTTTGGCCAATGTATCAATTTCGCTACATTTGCCCTGGCAATTTCAACAAATGTATCCATTTAGCTACATTTATCCTGCAACTTTGAGAAATGTATCCATTTGACTACTTTTACCCTGCAACTTTGACAAATGTGTCCATTTAGCAACATTTAACCTGCAACTTTGACAAATGTATCAATTTAACTACATTAGCTCTTTAGCTACATTCACCCTGCAACATTGGCAAATGTCTCCATTTAGCGTCATTTACCCTGCAATTTAGAATTTTTTTTCCATTTAGCTACAATTACTCTGCAACTTTGACCAATGTATCCATTTAGCTACATTTACCCTGAAACTTTGACAAATGTATCCATTTCTCTACATTTGCCCTGCAAATTCAACAAATGTATCCATTTAGCTACATTTATCCTGCATCTTTGACAAATGTATCCATTTGACTACATTTGTCCTGCAAATTTAACAAATGTATCCATTTAGCTACATTTATCCTGCAACTTTTACAATAATATCAATTTGACTACATTTACCCTGCTACTTTGACAAATGTATCCATTTAGTTACACTTACCCTGCAGCTATGACATATATATCTATTTAGCTACATTTACCCTGCTACTTTGACAAATGTATCCATTTAGCTACATTTACCCTGCAACTTTGACAAATGTATCCATGTTCATCCCAAAAAAGTTGTTCCTTTTTCTTCATTATCATGTATCGAATTGATTTAACTAGAGAAGCTTGTCCATTACCAACTATTTCATCACTACTCAGAGTAGTCCTCCTCATTCCTTTACATAATATCCTCTTCGTTTTTGCATAATAACTTTATTTAGAAATGTCTTCGGTCTGTTTAAAACCTCTTAAAAAGGATCCGCCCCTTTTTTCACATTTTCGCCTGAAATGACATACCCAAATCTAACTGCCTGTAGCTCAGAACCTGAAGCAAGGATATGCATAGTCTTGGTATCATTTGAAAGGAAACGCTTTGAAGTTTATGGAAATGTGAAAGGAATGGGGCGGCAGCTAGCCTAGTGGTTAGAGTGTTGGGCCAGTAACCAAAAGGTTGCTAGTTCAAATCCCTGAGCTGACAAGGTCAAAATCTTTCATTCTGCCCCTGATCAAGGCAGTAAACCCTAGGAACACTAGGCTGTCATCGTAAATAAATATCTGTTTTTAACTGACTTGCTTAGTTAAATAAAAAAAATTAGGAGAATATAACACATTAGATCTGGTAAAAGATAATACCATCATCTTTGAAATGCAAGAGAAAAGCCATAATGCATTATTCCAGCCCAGGCTCAATGGAGATTTATGCCACTAGATGACAGCAGTGTATTTGCAAAGTCTTAGACTTATCCAACGAACCATTGCATTTCTGTTCAACATTTTGTATCAAGAACGCCTAAGTTTTCCTAATTGGTTTATTAGTAACTTTACAAGTTCTTACTGTGCACTCCTTAAACAATAGCATGATATTATTTCATTGTAATAGCTACTGTAAACTGGACAGTGCAGTTAGATTAACAAGAATTTAAGCTTTCTGCCAATATCAGATATGTCTATGTCCTGGTAAATTTTCTTGTTACTTTCAACCTCATGCTAATCGCATTAGCCTACATTAGCTCAACCGTCCCGCGGGGGACCCACCGATCCTGTAGAGGTTGTGTGCGGCGTGGGGATTGGTCGAGAGTGTTGTGTCAACAGTATTCCCCTTCTGGAGATGTGTGTGATGACACGCTGCCTTTTACACCCACCACTTCCCTTTGTGTCCTTTTCATTGTCCTGCACGTTTTGTTTCCCAAGACTTCACTGGCACAACCCTAAATCCTATCCTTAGCCCCTCGAATGAGACCTAAGGCTCCAGGTTGCAGTGGTAGAAAGTGGGGTGGTGCTGCATTGTAGGGAGTGACAGGTGACCACTATACAGGAACAAAGGATGGCTCATTGTTGAACCATGATCCCCTTTCTTCTTCCATATTACCCTCTTTCCACAATCTGTCAAAATTGTACTTGCCATTGAGGGGCTTGCAGAAGAAAACAGCTTTATATTGACTAATCCATACAGAAGTAAGAGTGCACACACAGACTGTCCCAAAGGGGATCCACAACACCAGCATCTCCCCTTTTAATTAAACAAGAAGACAAATGAAGCCAGATGAAGGAAACGGGGGATATCTGGCCAGATGAACGGGAGATATCTGACCAGATGAATGACATCCTGGGAAAGTCATTGACTGTAGAATGACGGATGAAGGAAATGGGGGATATTGGACCAGATGAATAAGATCCTGGGAAAGTCATTGACTTTACTAACCAGAACACTAAGTGCTCTCTTGTCATGGTCAAATAGATTAGGACCAGAGTAATTCTGTCTTCAAAGAGGGCCCACGGTGGATTTAAGAAATAACCTACAGATAACAAAGCTAGTTTGTTAGCTGTAGCCTGAAACAATTGGCTGAATGTAAGTAAAAGTTAAAATGGAAGAACACCCCCATTGGGCATCTCTTGGATGTACAGTACATTATCCAGGACAGTTCAGGAAAAGATCCTGCAGCTACATTGTGAGTTGATAACTAGATAGTGTCACATCTAATCAACATCATTGACCAATGACATCTACTTCAAATATTATAAATGTCAAACTGAAGAATGTATCTGATGAATGGCGCCAAAACTGTTGAAACTTCAGTGTTGTTGTCAAGGGGATCTCAGTCCTGTTGCATGGTGGGAAGATGTTTAGGAGCTACCGCTTATGTGCATCTGTCACGTGTGCTCCCTCTCCGGCCTCTAGGTCACCAGGCTGCTCGTTATGGCGCACACCTGTCACCATCGTTACGCGAACCTGCGCGTCATCAGACTCACCTGGACTCCATCACTTCCCTGATTACCTTCCCTATATATGTCACTCCCTTTGGTTCCTTTCCCAGGCGTTATTGTTTTTGTTTCAGTTTCCTGTCTGTGCGTTGTTTGTGTTTTGGTCATTAAATTATGCACTCCCTGAACTTACTTCCTGACTCCCAGCGCACTCGTTACAGTATAGCGCCTCACCAAAGAAGAAGCATCAGGGGGTCAGTTTTTTATCTTTTTGTGTTGAAAGTGATGTCGGGTCCGGGTGTCCGAACCGGAGCTACCTGGGAGGCCTCAGGCGGTTTGTCGGGTTCCCCTGCCTCAGCTGGCTCGACGGATTTCCAAACCTCAGCGGGATCGATAGGCTCCCATGCCTCAGCTGGTGAACAGGTTCCCGTGCATCGACCGAGGCAACCGGGGAGGTCTCAGCCGGCTCATCAGACGCACCTGGACTCCATCACTTCCCTGATTACCTTCCCTATATATATGTCACTCCCTTTGGTTCCTTCCCCAGGCGTTATTGTTTCAGTTTCCTGTCTTTGTGTTGTTGGTGTTTTGTTCATTAAATTATACACTCCCAGAACTTGCTTCCCGACTCCCTGTGCACTCGTTACAGCAGTTTTCCAACAGAAAACAATACACACAAACGTTCAGGTCAGAATATAAAACCTATATACCCCTGCCCCTTCAGGTCAGAATATAAAACCTATATACCCCTGCCCCTTCAGGTCAGAATATAAAACCTACATACCCCTGCCCCTTCTGGTCAGAATATAAAACCTATATACCCCTGCCCCTTCAGGTCAGAATATATAACCTATATACCCCTGCCCCTTCAGGTCAGAATATAAAACCTATATACCCCTGCCCCTTCAGGTCAGAATATAAAACCTATATACCCCTGCCCCTTCTGGTCAGAATATAAAACCTATATACCCCTGCCCCTTCAGGTCAGAATATAAAACCTATATACCCCTGCCCCTTCTGGTCAGAATATAAAACCTATATACCCCTGCCCCTTCAGGTCAGAATATAAAACCTATATACCCCTGTCCCTTCTGGTCAGAATATAAAACCTATATACCCCTGCCCCTTCAGGTCAGAATATAAAACCTATATACCCCTGTCCCTTCTGGTCAGAATATAAAACCTATATACCCCTGCCCCTTCTGGTCAGAATATAAAACCTATATACCCCTGTCCCTTCAGGTCAGAATATAAAACCTATATACCCCTGCCCCTTCTGGTCAGAATATAAAACCTATATACCCCTGTCCCTTCTGGTCAGAATATAAAACCTATATACCCCTGTCCCTTCAGGTCAGAATATAAAACCTATATACCCCTGCCCCTTCTGGTCAGAATATAAAACCTATATAACCCTGTCCCTTCTGGTCAGAATATAAAACCTATATACCCCTGTCCCTTCTGGTCAGAATATAAAACCTATATACCCCTGTCCCTTCAGGTCAGAATATAAAACCTATATACCCCTGCCCCTTCAGGTCAGAATATAAAACCTATATACCCCTGCCCCTTCTGGTCAGAATATAAAACCTATATACCCCTGCCCCTTCAGGTCAGAATATAAAACCTATATACCCCTGCCCCTTCTGGTCAGAATATAAAACCTATATACCCCTGCCCCTTCTTGTCAGAATATAAAACCTATATACCCCTGCCCCTTCTGGTCAGAATATAAAACCTATATACCCCTGCCCCTTCTTGTCAGAATATAAAACCTATATACCCCTGCCCCTTCTGGTCAGAACATAAAACCTATATACCCCTGCCCCTTCAGGTCAGAATATAAAACCTATATACCCCTGCCCCTTCTGGTCAGAATATAAAACCTATATACCCCTGCCCCTTCTGGTCAGAATATAAAACCTATATACCCCTGCCTCTTCAGGTCAGAATATAAAACCTATATACCCCTGCCCCTTCTGGTCAGAATATAAAACCTATATACCCCTGCCCCTTCAGGTCAGAATATAAAACCTATATACCCCTGCCCCTTCTGGTCAGAATATAAAACCTATATACCCCTGCCCCTTCTGGTCAGAATATAAAACCTATATACCCCTGCCCCTTCAGGTCAGAATATAAAACCTATATACCCCTGCCCCTTCTTGTCAGAATATAAAACCTATATACCCCTGCCCCTTCAGGTCAGAATATAAAACCTATATACCCCTGCCCCTTCTGGTCAGAATATAAAACCTATATACCCCTGCCCCTTCTGGTCAGAATATAAAACCTATATACCCCTGCCCCTTCTGGTCAGAATATAAAACCTATATACCCCTGTCCCTTCTGGTCAGAATATAAAACCTATATACCCCTGCCCCTTCTGGTCAAGTTATAAAACCTATATACCCCTGTCCCTTCTGGTCAGAATATAAAACCTATATACCCCTGCCCCTTCTGGTCAGAATATAAAACCTAAATACCCCTGCCCCTTCTGGTCAGAATATAAAACCTATATACCCCTGCCCCTTCAGGTGAGAATATAAAACCTATATACCCCTGCCCCTTCTGGTCAGAATATAAAACCTATATACCCCTGCCCCTTCAGGTCAGAATATAAAACCTATATACCCCTGCCCCTTCAGGTCAGAATATAAAACCTATATACCCCTGCCCCTTCTGGTCAGAATATAAAACCTATATACCCCTGCCCCTTCAGGTCAGAATATAAAACCTATATACCCCTGCCCCTTCTGGTCAGAATATAAAACCTATATACCCCTGTCCCTTCTGGTCAGAATATAAAACCTATATACCCCTGCCCCTTCAGGTCAGAATATAAAACCTATATACCCCTGCCCCTTCAGGTCAGAATATAAAAACTATATACCCCTGCCCCTTCAGGTCAGAATATAAAACCTATATACCCCTGCCCCTTCTGGTCAGAATATAAAACCTATTTACCCCTGCCCCTTCTGGTCAGAATATAAAACCTATATACCCCTGCCCCTTCAGGTCAGAATATAAAACCTATATACCCCTGCCCCTTCTGGTCAGAATATAAAACCTATATACCCCTGCCCCTTCTGGTCAGAATATAAAACCTATATACCCCTGCCCCTTCTGGTCAGAATATAAAACCTATATACCCCTGTCGCTTCTGGTCAGAATATAAAACCTATATACCCCTGCCCCTTCTGGTCAGAATATAAAACCTAAATACCCCTGCCCCTTCTGGTCAGAATATAAAACCTATATACCCCTGCCCCTTCAGGTGAGAATATAAAACCTATATACCCCTGCCCCTTCTGGTCAGAATAAAAAACCTATATACCCCTGCCCCTTCAGGTCAGAATATAAAACCTATATACCCCTGCCCCTTCAGGTCAGAATATAAAACCTATATACCCCTGCCCCTTCAGGTCAGAATATAAAACCTATATACCCCTGCCCCTTCAGGTCAGAATATAAAACCTATATACCCCTGCCCCTTCTGGTCATAATATAAAACCTATATACCCCTGTCCCTTCTGGTCAGAATATAAAACCTATATACCCCTGCCCCTTCAGGTCAGAATATAAAACCTATATACCCCTGCCCCTTCAGGTCAGAATATAAAACCTATATACCCCTGCCCCTTCAGGTCAGAATATAAAACCTATATACCCCTGCCCCTTCTGGTCAGAATATAAAACCTATATACCCCTGCCCCTTCTGGTCAGAATATAAAACCTATATACCCTGCCCCTTCAGGTCAGAATATAAAACCTATATACCCCTGCCCCTTCTGGTCAGAATATAAAACCTATATACCCCTGCCCCTTCTGGTCAGAATATAAAACCTATATACCCCTGCCCCTTCTGGTCAGAATATAAAACCTATATACCCCTGTCCCTTCTGGTCAGAATATAAACCTATATACCCCTGCCCCTTCAGGTCAGAATATAAAACCTATATACCCCTGCCCCTTCTGGTCAGAATATAAAACCTATATACCCCTGCCCCTTCTGGTCAGAATATAAAACCTATATACCCCTGCCCCTTCAGGTCAGAATATAAAACCTATATACCCCTGCCCCTTCAGGTCAGAATATAAAACCTATATACCACTGTCCCTTCAGGTCAGAATATAAAACCTATATACCCCTGCCCCTTCAGGTCAGAATATAAAACCTATATACCCCTGCCCTTTCAGGTCAGAATATAAAACCTATATACCCCTGCCCCTTCTGGTCAGAATTTAAAACCTATATACCCCTGCCCCTTCTTGTCAGAATATAAAACCTATATACCCCTGTCACTTCAGGTCAGAATATAAAACCTATATACCCCTGTCCCTTCTGGTCAGAATATAAAACCTATATACCCCTGCCCCTTCAGGTCAGAATATAAAACCTAAATACCCCTGCCCCTTCAGGTCAGAATATAAAACCTATATACCCCTGCCCCTTCTGGTCAGAATATAAAACCTATATACCCCTGCCCCTTCTGGTCAGAATATAAAACCTATATACCCCTGCCCCTTCAGGTCAGAATATAAAACCTATATACCCCTGCCCCTTCTGGTCAGAATATAAAACCTATATACCCCTGCCCCTTCTGGTCAGAATATAAAACCTATATACCCCTGCCCCTTATGATCAGAATATAAAACCTATATACCCCTGCCCCTTCTGGTCAGAATATAAAACCTATATACCCCTGCTCCTTCTGGTCAGAATATAAAACCTATATACCCCTGCCCCTTCTGGTCAGAATATAAAACCTATATTCCCCTGCCCCTTCTGGTCAGAATATAAAACCTATATACCCCTGCCCCTTCTTGTCAGAATATAAAACCTATATACCCCTGCCCCTTCTGGTCAGAATATAAAACCTATATACCCCTGCCCCTTCTGGTCAGAATATAAAACCTATATACCCCTGTCCCTTCAGGTCAGAATATAAAACCTATATACCCCTGCCCCTTCAGGTCAGAATATAAAACCTATATACCCCTGCCACTTCTGGTCAGAATATAAAACCTATATACCCCTGCCCCTTCTGGTCAGAATATAAAACCTATATACCCCTGTCCCTTCTGGTCAGAATATAAAACCTATATACCCCTGCCCCTTCTGGTCAGAATATAAAACCTAAGTACCCCTGCCCCTTCTGGTGAGAATATAAAACCTATATACCCCTGCCCCTTCAGGTCAGAATATAAAACCTATATACCCCTGCCCCTTCAGGTCAGAATATAAAACCTATATACCCCTGCCCCTTCAGGTGAGAATATAAAACCTATATACCCCTGCCCCTTCTGGTCAGAATATAAAACCTATATACCCCTGCCCCTTCAGGTCAGAATATAAAACCTATATACCCCTGCCCCTTCAGGTCAGAATATAAAACCTATATACCCCTGCCCCTTCAGGTCAGAATATAAAACCTATATACCCCTGCCCCTTCAGGTCAGAATATAAAACCTATATACCCCTGCCCCTTCTGGTCAGAATATAAAACCTATATACCCCTGTCCCTTCTGGTCAGAATATAAAACCTATATACCCCTGCCCCTTCAGGTCAGAATATAAAACCTATATACCCCTGCCCCTTCAGGTCAGAATATAAAACCTATATACCCCTGCCCCTTCAGGTCAGAATATAAAACCCATATACCCCTGCCCCTTCTGGTCAGAATATAAAACCTATATACCCCTGCCCCTTCTGGTCAGAATATAAACCTATATACCCCTGCCCCTTCAGGTCAGAATATAAAACCTATATACCCCTGCCCCTTCTGGTCAGAATATAAAACCTATATACCCCTGCCCCTTCTGGTCAGAATATAAAACCTATATACCCCTGCCCCTTCTGGTCAGAATATAAAACCTATATACCCCTGCCCCTTCAGGTCAGAATATAAAACCTATATACCCCTGCCCCTTCAGGTCAGAAAATAAAACCTATATACCCCTGCCCCTTCAGTTCAGAATATAAAACCTATATACCCCTGCCCCTTCAGGTCAGAATATAAAACCTATATACCCCTGCCCCTTCTGGTCAGAATATAAAACCTATATACCCCTGTCCCTTCTGGTCAGAATATAAAACCTATATACCCCTGCCCCTTCAGGTCAGAATATAAAACCTATATACCCCTGCCCCTTCAGGTCAGAATATAAAACCTATATACCCCTGCCCCTTCAGGTCAGAATATAAACCTATATACCCCTGCCCCTTCAGGTCAGAATATAAAACCTATATACCCCTGCCCCTTCTGGTCAGAATATAAAACCTATATACCCCTGCCCCTTCAGGTCAGAATATAAAACCTATATACCCCTGCCACTTCTGGTCAGAATATAAAACCTATATACCCCTGCCCCTTCTGGTCAGAATATAAAACCTATATACCCCTGCCCCTTCAGGTCAGAATATAAAACCTATATACCCCTGCCCCTTCAGGTCAGAATATAAAACCTATATACCCCTGCCCCTTCTGGTCAGAATATATAACCTATATACCCCTGCCCCTTCAGGTCAGAATATAAAACCTATATACCCCTGCCCCTTCTGGTCAGAATATAAAACCTATATACCCCTGCCCCTTCTGGTCAGAATATAAAACCTATATACCCCTGCCCCTTCAGGTCAGAATATAAAACCTATATACCCCTGCCCTTTCTGGTCAGAATATAAAACCTATATACCCCTGCCCCTTCTGGTCAGAATATAAAACCTATATACCCCTGCCCCTTCTGGTCAGAATATAAAACCTATATACCCCTGCCCCTTCTGGTCAGAATATAAAACCTATATACCCCTGCCCCTTCTGGTCAGAATATAAAACCTATATACCCCTGCCCCTTCAGGTCAGAATATAAAACCTATATACCCCTGCCCCTTCTGGTCAGAATATAAAACCTATATACCCCTGCCCCTTCAGGTCAGAATATAAAACCTATATACCCCTGCACCTTCTGGTCAGAATATAAAACCTATATACCCCTGCCCCTTCTGGTCAGAATATAAAACCTATATACCCCTGCCCCTTCTGGTCAGAATATAAAACCTATATACCCCTGCCCCTTCTGGTCAGAATATAAAACCTATATACCCCTGTCCCTTCTGGTCAGAATATAAAACCTATATACCCCTGCCCCTTCAGGTCAGAATATAAAACCTATATACCCCTGCCCCTTCAGGTCAGAATATAAAACCTATATACCCCTGCCCCTTCAGGTCAGAATATAAAACCTATATACCCCTGCCCCTTCAGGTCAGAATATAAAACCCATATACCCCTGCCCCTTCTGGTCAGAATATAAAACCTATATACCCCTGCCCCTTCAGGTCAGAATATAAAACCTATATACCCCTGCCCCTTCAGGTCAGAATATAAAACCCATATACCCCTGCCCCTTCTGGTCAGAATATAAAACCTATATACCCCTGCCCCTTCTGGTCAGAATATAAACCTATATACCCCTGCCCCTTCTGGTCAGAATATAAAACCTATATACCCCTGCCCCTTCTGGTCAGAATATAAAACCTATATACCCCTGCCCCTTCTGGTCAGAATATAAAACCTATATACCCCTGTCCCTTCTGGTCAGAATATAAAACCTATATACCCCTGCCCCTTCAGGTCAGAATATAAAACCTATATACCCCTGCCCCTTCTGGTCAGAATATAAAACCTATATACCCCTGCCCCTTCAGGTCAGAATATAAAACCTTTATACCCCTGCCCCTTCTGGTCAGAATATAAAACCTATATACCCCTGTCCCTTCTGGTCAGAATATAAAACCTATATACCCCTGCCCCTTCAGGTCAGAATATAAAACCTATATACCCCTGCCCCTTCTGGTCAGAATATAAAACCTATATACCCCTGCCCCTTCTGGTCAGAATATAAAACCTATATACCCCTGCCCCTTCTGGTCAGAATATAAAACCTATATACCCCTGCCCCTTCTGGTCAGAATATAAAACCTATATACCCCTGTCCCTTCAGGTCAGAATATAAAACCTATATACCCCTGCCCCTTCTGGTCAGAATATAAAACCTATATACCCCTGTCCCTTCAGGTCAGAATATAAAACCTATATACCCCTGCCCCTTCAGGTCAGAATATAAAACCTATATACCCCTGTCCCTTCTGGTCAGAATATAAAACCTATATACCCCTGCCCCTTCTGGTCAGAATATAAAACCTATATACGCCTGCCCCTTCAGGTCAGAATATAAAACCTATATACCCCTGCCCCTTCAGGTCAGAATATAAAACCTATATACCCCTGCCCCTTCTGGTCAGAATATAAAACCTATATACCCCTGCCCCTTCTGGTCAGAATATAAAACCTATATACCCCTGCCCCTTCAGGTCAGAATATAAAACCTATATACCCCTGCCCCTTCTTGTCAGAATATAAAACCTATATACCCCTGCCCCTTCTGGTCAGAATATAAAACCTATATACCCCTGCCCCTTCTGGTCAGAATATAAAACCTATATACCCCTGTCCCTTCAGGTCAGAATATAAAACCTATATACCCCTGCCCCTTCTGGTCAGAATATAAAACCTATATACCCCTGCCCCTTCTGGTCAGAATATAAAACCTATATACCCCTGCCCCTTCTGGTCAGAATATAAAACCTATATACCCCTGTCCCTTCTGGTCAGAATATAAAACCTATATACCCCTGCCCCTTCAGGTCAGAATATAAAACCTATATACCCCTGCCCCTTCAGGTCAGAATATAAAACCTTTATACCCCTGCCCCTTCTTGTCAGAATATAAAACCTATATACCCCTGCCCCTTCTGGTCATAATATAAAACCTATATACCCCTGCCCCTTCAGGTCAGAATATAAAACCTATATACCCCTGCCCCTTCTGGTCAGAATATAAAACCTATATACCCCTGCCCCTTCTGGTCAGAATATAAAACCTATATACCCCTGTCCCTTCAGATCAGAATATAAAACCTATATACCCCTGCCCCTTCAGTTCAGAATATAAAACCTATATACCCCTGCCCCTTCTGGTCAGAATAAAAAACCTATATACCCCTGTCCCTTCAGGTCAGAATATAAAACCTATATACCCCTGCCCCTTCTGGTCAGAATACAAAACCTATATACCCCTGTCCCTTCAGGTCAGAATATAAAACCTATATACCCCTGCCCCTTCAGGTCAGAATATAAAACCTATATACCCCTGTCCCTTCTGGTCAGAATATAAAACCTATATACCCCTGCCCCTTCTGGTCAGAATATAAAACCTATATACCCCTGCCCCTTCAGGTCAGAATATAAAACCTATATACCCCTGCCCCTTCTGGTCAGAATAAAAAACCTATATACCCCTGTCCCTTCAGGTCAGAATATAAAACCTATATACCCCTGCCCCTTCTGGTCAGAATATGAAACCTATATACCCCTGCCCCTTCAGGTCAGAATATAAAACCTATATACCCCTGCCCCTTCAGGTCAGAATATAAAACCTATATACCCCTGCCCCTTCAGGTCAGAATATAAAACCTATATACCCCTGCCCCTTATGATCAGAATATAAAACCTATATACCCCTGCCCCTTCTGGTCAGAATATAAAACCTATATACCCCTTCCACTTCTGGTCAGAATATAAAACCTATATACCCCTGCCACTTCTGGTCAGAATATAAAACCTATATACCCCTGCCCCTTCAGGTCAGAATATAAAACCTATATACCCCTGCCCCTTCAGGTCAGAATATAAAACCTATATACCCCTGTCCCTTCAGGTCAGAATATAAAACCTATATACCCCTGCCCCTTCTGGTCAGAATATAAACCTATATACCCCTGCCCCTTCAGGTCAGAATATAAAACCTATATACCCCTGCCCCTTCAGGTCAGAATATAAAACCTATATACCCCTGCCCCTTCTGGTCAGAATATATAACCTATATACCCCTGCCCCTTCAGGTCAGAATATAAAACCTATATACCCCTGCCCCTTCTGGTCAGAATATAAAACCTATATACCCCTGCCCCTTCAGGTCAGAATATAAACCTATATACCCTGCCTTTGGTCAGATAAACCTATATACCCCTGCCCTTCTGGTCAGAATATAAAACCTATATACCCCTGCCCCTTCTGGTCAGAATATAAAACCTATATACCCCTGCCCCTTCTGGTCAGAATATAAAACCTATATACCCCTGCCCCTTCTGGTCAGAATATAAACCTATATACCCCTGCCCCTTCTGGTCAGAATATAAAACCTATATACCCCTGCCCCTTCAGGTCAGAATATAAAACCTATATACCCCTGCCCTTCTGGTCAGAATATAAAACCTATATACCCCTGCCCCTTCAGGTCAGAATATAAAACCTATATACCCCTGCACCTTCTGGTCAGAATATAAAACCTATATACCCCTGCCCCTTCTGGTCAGAATATAAAACCTATATACCCCTGCCCCTTCTGGTCAGAATATAAAACCTATATACCCCTGCCCCTTCTGGTCAGAATATAAAACCTATATACCCCTGTCCCTTCTGGTCAGAATATAAAACCTATATACCCCTGCCCCTTCAGGTCAGAATATAAAACCTATATACCCCTGCCCCTTCTGGTCAGAATATAAAACCTATATACCCCTGCCCCTTCAGGTCAGAATATAAAACCTTTATACCCCTGCCCCTTCTGGTCAGAATATAAAACCTATATACCCCTGTCCCTTCTGGTCAGAATATAAAACCTATATACCCCTGCCCCTTCAGGTCAGAATATAAAACCTATATACCCCTGCCCCTTCTGGTCAGAATATAAAACCTATATACCCCTGCCCCTTCTGGTCAGAATATAAAACCTATATACCCCTGCCCCTTCTGGTCAGAATATAAAACCTATATACCCCTGCCCCTTCTGGTCAGAATATAAAACCTATATACCCCTGTCCCTTCAGGTCAGAATATAAAACCTATATACCCCTGCCCCTTCTGGTCAGAATATAAAACCTATATACCCCTGTCCCTTCAGGTCAGAATATAAAACCTATATACCCCTGCCCCTTCAGGTCAGAATATAAAACCTATATACCCCTGTCCCTTCTGGTCAGAATATAAAACCTATATACCCCTGCCCCTTCTGGTCAGAATATAAAACCTATATACCCCTGTCCCTTCTGGTCAGAATATAAAACCTATATTCCCCTGCCCCTTCAGGTCAGAATATAAAACCTATATACCCCTGCCACTTCAGGTCAGAATATAAAACCTATATACCCCTGCCCCTTCAGGTCAGAATATAAAACCTATATACCCCTGCCCCTTCTGGTCAGAATATAAAACCTATATACCCCTGCCCCTTCTGGTCAGAATATAAAACCTATATACCCCTGCCCCTTCTGGTCAGAATATAAAACCTATATACCCCTGCCCCTTCAGGTCAGAATATAAAACCTATATACCCCTGCCCCTTCTTGTCAGAATATAAACCTATATACCCCTGCCCCTTCTGGTCAGAATATAAAACCTATATACCCCTGCCCCTTCTGGTCAGAATATAAAACCTATATACCCCTGTCCCTTCAGGTCAGAATATAAAACCTATATACCCCTGCCCCTTCTGGTCAGAATATAAAACCTATATACCCCTGCCCCTTCTGGTCAGAATATAAAACCTATATACCCCTGCCCCTTCTGGTCAGAATATAAAACCTATATACCCCTGTCCCTTCTGGTCAGAATATAAAACCTATATACCCCTGCCCCTTCAGGTCAGAATATAAAACCTATATACCCCTGCCCCTTCAGGTCAGAATATAAAACCTTTATACCCCTGCCCCTTCTTGTCAGAATATAAAACCTATATACCCCTGCCCCTTCTGGTCATAATATAAAACCTATATACCCCTGCCCCTTCAGGTCAGAATATAAAACCTATATACCCCTGCCCCTTCTGGTCAGAATATAAAACCTATATACCCCTGCCCCTTCTGGTCAGAATATAAAACCTATATACCCCTGTCCCTTCAGATCAGAATATAAAACCTATATACCCCTGTCCCTTCAGGTCAGAATATAAAACCTATATACCCCTGCCCCTTCTGGTCAGAATACAAAACCTATATACCCCTGTCCCTTCAGGTCAGAATATAAAACCTATATACCCCTGCCCCTTCAGGTCAGAATATAAAACCTATATACCCCTGTCCCTTCTGGTCAGAATATAAAACCTATATACCCCTGCCCCTTCTGGTCAGAATATAAAACCTATATACCCCTGCCCCTTCAGGTCAGAATATAAAACCTATATACCCCTGCCCCTTCAGGTCAGAATATAAAACCTATATACCCCTGCCCCTTCTGGTCAGAATATGAAACCTATATACCCCTGCCACTTCAGGTCAGAATATAAAACCTATATACCCCTGCCCCTTCTTGTCAGAATATAAAACCTATATACCCCTGCCCCTTCTGGTCAGAATATGAAACCTATATACCCCTGCCCCTTCAGGTCAGAATATAAAACCTATATACCCCTGCCCCTTCAGGTCAGAATATAAAACCTATATACCCCTGCCCCTTCAGGTCAGAATATAAAACCTATATACCCCTGCCCCTTCTGGTCAGAATATAAACCTATATACCCCTGCCCCTTCTGGTCAGAATATAAAACCTATATACCCCTGCCCCTTCTGATCAGAATATAAAACCTATATACCCCTGCCCCTTCTGGTCAGAATATAAAACCTATATACCCCTGCCCCTTCTGGTCAGAATATAAAACCTATATACCCCTGCCCCTTCAGGTCAGAATATAAAACCTATATACCCCTGCCCCTTCTGGTCAGAATATAAAACCTATATACCCCTGCCCCTTCTGGTCAGAATATAAAACCTATATACCCCTGTCCCTTCAGGTCAGAATATAAAACCTATATACCCCTGCCCCTTCAGTTCAGAATATAAAACCTATATACCCCTGCCCCTTCTGGTCAGAATATAAAACCTATATACCCCTGCCCCTTCTGGTCAGAATATAAAACCTATATACCCCTGTCCCTTCTGGTCAGAATATAAAACCTATATACCCCTGCCCCTTCTGGTCAGAATATAAAACCTATATACCCCTGCCCCTTCTGGTCAGAATATAAAACCTATATACCCCTGCCCCTTCTGGTCAGAATATAAAACCTATATACCCCTGCCCCTTCATGGTCAGAATATAAAACCTATATACCCCTGCCCCTTCTGGTCAGAATATAAAACCTATATACCCCTGCCCCTTCTGGTCAGAATATAAAACCTATATACCCCTGCCCCTTCTGGTCAGAATATAAAACCTATATACCCCTGCCCCTTCTGGTCAGAATATAAAACCTATATACCCCTGCCCCTTCTGGTCAGAATATAAAACCTATATACCCCTGCCCCTTCTGGTCAGAATATAAAACCTATATACCCCTGCCCCTTCTGGTCAGAATATAAAACCTATATACCCCTGCCCCTTCTGGTCAGAATATAAAACCTATATACCCCTGCCCCTTCTAGGTCAGAATATAAAACCTCTATACCCCTGCCCCTTCTGGTCAGAATATAAAACCTATATACCCCTGCCCCTTCTGGTCAGAATATAAAACCTATACCCCTGCCCCTTCTGGTCAGAATATAAAACCTATATACCCCTGCCCCTTCTGGTCAGAATATAAACCTATATACCCCTGCCCCTTCTGGTCAGAATATAAAACCTATATACCCCTGCCCCTTCTGGTCAGAATATAAAACCTATATACCCCTGCCCCTTCTGGTCAGAATATAAAACCTATATACCCCTGCCCCTTCTGGTCAGAATATAAAACCTATATACCCTGCCCCTTCTGGTCAGAATATAAACCTATATACCCCTGTCCCTTCTGGTCAGAATATAAAACCTATATACCCCTGTCCCTTCTGGTCAGAATATAAAACCTATATACCCCTGCCCCTTCAGGTCAGAATATAAAACCTATATACCCCTGTCCCTTCAGGTCAGAATATAAAACCTATATACCCCTGCCCCTTCAGGTCAGAATATAAAACCTATATACCCCTGCCACTTTAGGTCAGAATATAAAACCTATATACCCCTGCCCCTTCAGGTCAGAATATAAAACCTATATACCCCTGCCCCTTCAGGTCAGAATATAAAACCTATATACCCCTGCCCCTTCTGGTCAGAATATAAAACCTATATACCCCTGCCCCTTCTGGTCAGAATATAAAACCTATATACCCCTGCCCCTTCTGGTCAGAATATAAAACCTATATACCCCTGCCCCTTCTGGTCAGAATATAAAACCTATATACCCCTGCCCCTTCTGGTCAGAATATAAAACCTATATACCCCTGCCCCTTCAGGTCAGAATATAAAACCTATATACCCCTGCCCCTTCAGGTCAGAATATAAAAACTATATACCCCTGCCCCTTCTGGTCAGAATATAAAACCTATATACCCCTGCCCCTTCTGGTCAGAATATAAAACCTATATACCCCTGCCCCTTCTGGTCAGAATATAAAACCTATATACCCCTGCCCCTTCAGGTCAGAATATAAAACCTATATACCCCTGTCCCTTCAGGTCAGAATATAAAACCTATATACCCCTGCCCCTTCAGGTCAGAATATAAAACCTATATACCCCTGCCCCTTCAGGTCAGAATATAAAAACTATATACCCCTGCCCCTTCTGGTCAGAATATAAAACCTATATACCCCTGCCCCTTCTGGTCAGAATATAAAACCTATATACCCCTGCCCCTTCTGGTCAGAATATAAAACCTATATACCCCTGCCCCTTCAGGTCAGAATATAAAACCTATATACCCCTGTCCCTTCAGGTCAGAATATAAAACCTATATACCCCTGCCCCTTCAGGTCAGAATATAAAACCTATATACCCCTGTCCCTTCAGGTCAGAATATAAAACCTATATACCCCTGCCCCTTCTGGTCAGAATATAAAACCTATATACCCCTGCCCCTTCTGGTCAGAATATAAAACCTATATACCCCTGCCCCTTCTGGTCAGAATATAAAACCTATATACCCCTGCCCCTTCTGGTCAGAATATAAAACCTATATACCCCTGCCCCTTCTGGTCAGAATATAAAACCTATATACCCCTGTCCCTTCTGGTCAGAATATAAAACCTATATACCCCTGCCCCTTCTGGTCAGAATATAAAACCTATACCTATATACCCCTGCCACTTAGGTCAGAATATAAAACCTATATACCCCTGCCCCTTCAGGTCAGAATATAAAACCTATATACCCCTGCCCCTTCAGGTCAGAATATAAACCTATATACCCCTGCCCCTTCTGGTCAGAATATAAAACCTATATACCCCTGCCCCTTCTGGTCAGAATATAAAACCTATATACCCCTGCCCCTTCTGGTCAGAATATAAAACCTATATACCCCTGCCCCTTCTGGTCAGAATATAAAACCTATATACCCCTGCCCCTTCTGGTCAGAATATAAAACCTATATACCCCTGCCCCTTCTGGTCAGAATATAAAACCTATATACCCCTGTCCCTTCAGGTCAGAATATAAAACCTATATACCCCTGCCCCTTCAGGTCAGAATATAAAACCTTTATACCCCTGTCCCTTCAGGTCAGAATATAAAACCTATATACCCCTGCCCCTTCAGGTCAGAATATAAAAACTATATACCCCTGCCACTTCTGGTCAGAATATAAAACCTATATACCCCTGCCCCTTCTGGTCAGAATATAAAACCTATATACCCCTGCCCCTTCAGGTCAGAATATAAAACCTATATACCCCTGCCCCTTCAGGTCAGAATATAAAACCTATATACCCCTGCCCCTTCTGGTCAGAATATATAACCTATATACCCCTGCCCCTTCAGGTCAGAATAGAAAACCTATATACCCCTGCCCCTTCTGGTCAGAATAGAAAACCTATATACCCCTGCCCCTTCTGGTCAGAATATAAAACCTATATACCCCTGCCCCTTCAGGTCAGAATATAAAACCTATATACCCCTGCCCCTTCTGGTCAGAATATAAAACCTATATACCCCTGCCCCTTCTGGTCAGAATATAAAACCTATATACCCCTGCCCCTTCTGGTCAGAATATAAAACCTATATACCCCTGCCCCTTCTGGTCAGAATATAAAACCTATATACCCCTGCCCCTTCAGGTCAGAATATAAAACCTATATACCCCTGCCCCTTCTGGTCAGAATATAAAACCTATATACCCCTGCCCCTTCAGGTCAGAATATAAAACCTATATAACCCTGCCCCTTCTGGTCAGAATATAAAACCTACATACCCCTGCCCCTTCTGGTCAGAATATAAAACCTATATACCCCTGCCCCTTCTGGTCAGAATATAAAACCTATATACCCCTGCCCCTTCTGGTCAGAATATAAAACCTATATACCCCTGTCCCTTCTGGTCAGAATATAAAACCTATATACCCCTAACCCTTCTGGTCAGAATATAAAACCTATATACCCCTGCCCCTTCTGGTCAGAATATAAAACCTATATACCCCTGCCCCTTCAGGTCAGAATATAAAACCTATATACCCCTGCCCCTTCTGGTCAGAATATAAAACCTATATACCCCTGTCCCTTCTGGTCAGAATATAAAACCTATATACCCCTGCCCCTTCAGGTCAGAATATAAAACCTATATACCCCTGCCCCTTCTGGTCAGAATATAAAACCTATATACCCCTGCCCCTTCTGGTCAGAATATAAAACCTATATACCCCTGCCCCTTCTGGTCAGAATATAAAACCTATATACCCCTGCCCCTTCTGGTCAGAATATAAAACCTATATACCCCTGTCCCTTCAGGTCAGAATATAAAACCTATATACCCCTGCCCCTTCTGGTCAGAATATAAAACCTATATACCCCTGTCCCTTCAGGTCAGAATATAAAACCTATATACCCCTGCCCCTTCAGGTCAGAATATAAAACCTATATACCCCTGTCCCTTCTGGTCAGAATATAAAACCTATATACCCCTGCCCCTTCTGGTCAGAATATAAAACCTAAATACCCCTGCCCCTTCAGGTCAGAATATAAAACCTATATACCCCTGCCCCTTCAGGTCAGAATATAAAACCAATATACCCCTGCCCCTTCTTGTCAGAATATAAAACCTATATACCCCTGCCCCTTCAGGTCAGAATATAAAACCTATATACCCCTGCCACTTCAGGTCAGAATATAAAACCTATATACCCCTGCCCCTTCTTGTCAGAATATAAAACCTATATACCCCTGCCCCTTCTGGTCAGAATATAAAACCTATATACCCCTGCCCCTTCTGGTCAGAATATAAAACCTATATACCCCTGTCCCTTCAGGTCAGAATATAAAACCTATATACCCCTGCCCCTTCTGGTCAGAATATAAAACCTATATACCCCTGCCCCTTCTGGTCAGAATATAAAACCTATTTACCCCTGCCCCTTCTGGTCAGAATATAAAACCTATATACCCCTGTCCCTTCTGGTCAGAATATAAAACCTATATACCCCTGCCCCTTCAGGTCAGAATATAAAACCTATATACCCCTGTCCCTTCAGGTCAGAATATAAAACCTATATACCCCTGCCCCTTCAGGTCAGAATATAAAACCTATATACCCCTGTCCCTTCTGGTCAGAATATAAAACCTATATACCCCTGCCCCTTCTGGTCAGAATATAAAACCTATATACCCCTGCCCCTTCAGGTCAGAATATAAAACCTATATACCCCTGTCCCTTCTGGTCAGAATATAAAACCTATATACCCCTGCCCCTTCAGGTCAGAATATAAAACCTATATACCCCTGCCCCTTCAGGTCAGAATATAAACCTATATACCCCTGCCCCTTCAGGTCAGAATATAAAACCTATATACCCCTGTCCCTTCTGGTCAGAATATAAAAACTATATACCCCTGCCCCTTCTTGTCAGAATATAAAACCTATATACCCCTGCCCCTTCTGGTCAGAATATAAAACCTAAATACCCCTGCCCCTTCTGGTCAGAATATAAAACCTATATACCCCTGTCCCTTCAGGTCAGAATATAAAACCTATATACCCCTGCCCCTTCTGGTTAGAATATAAAACCTATATACCCCTGCCCCTTCAGGTCAGAATATAAAACCTATATACCCCTGCCTCTTCTGGTCAGAATATAAAACCTATATACCCCTGCCCCTTCTGGTCAGAATATAAAACCTATATACCCCTGCCCCTTCTGGTCAGAATATAAAACCTATATACCCCTGTCCCTTCAGGTCAGAATATAAAACCTATATACCCCTGCCCCTTCAGTTCAGAATATAAAACCTATATACCCCTGCCCCTTCTGGTCAGAATATAAAACCTATATACCCCTGCCCCTTCTGGTCAGAATATAAAACCTATATACCCTGTCCCTTCTGGTCAGAATATAAAACCTATATACCCCTGCCCCTTCAGGTCAGAATATAAAACCTATATACCCCTGCCCCTTCTGGTCAGAATATAAAACCTATATACCCCTGCCCCTTCTGGTCAGAATATAAAACCTATATACCCCTGCCCCTTCAGGTCAGAATATAAAACCTATATACCCCTGCCCCTTCTGGTCAGAATATAAAACCTATATACTCCTGCCCCTTCTGGTCAGAATATAAAACCTATATACCCCTGCCCCTTCTGGTCAGAATATAAAACCTATATACCCCTGTCCCTTCAGGTCAGAATATAAAACCTATATACCCCTGCCCCTTCTGGTCAGAATATAAAACCTATATACCCCTGCCCCTTCTGGTCAGAATATAAAACCTATATACCCCTGCCCCTTCAGGTCAGAATATAAAACCTATATACCCCTGCCCCTTCAGGTCAGAATATAAAACCTATATACCCCTGCCCCTTCTGGTCAGAATATAAAACCTATATACCCCTGTCCCTTCTGGTCAGAATATAAAACCTATATACCCCTGTCCCTTCTGGTCAGAATATAAAACCTACATACCCCTGCCCCTTCAGGTCAGAATATAAAACCTATATACCCCTGCCCCTTCAGGTCAGAATATAAAACCTATATACCCCTGTCCCTTCTGGTCAGAATATAAAACCTATATACCCCTGCCCCTTCAGGTCAGAATATAAAACCTATATACCCCTGCCCCTTCAGGTCAGAATATAAAACCTATATACCCCTGCCCCTTCAGGTCAGAATATAAAACCTATATACCCCTGCCCCTTCTGGTCAGAATATAAAACCTATATACCCCTGCCCCTTCAGGTCAGAATATAAAACCTATATACCCCTGCCCCTTCAGGTCAGAATATAAAACCTATATACCCCTGCCCCTTCTGGTCAGAATATAAAACCTATATACCCCTGCCCTTTCAGGTCAGAATATAAAACCTATATACCCCTGCCCCTTCTGGTCAGAATATAAAACCTATATACCCCTGCCCCTTCTGGTCAGAATATAAAACCTATATACCCCTGTCCCTTCAGGTCAGAATATAAAACCTATATACCCCTGCCCCTTCAGTTCAGAATATAAAACCTATATACCCCTGCCCCTTCTGGTCAGAATATAAAACCTATATACCCCTGCCCCTTCTGGTCAGAATATAAAACCTATATACCCCTGTCCCTTCTGGTCAGAATATAAAACCTATATACCCCTGCCCCTTCTGGTCAGAATATAAAACCTATATACCCCTGCCCCTTCTGGTCAGAATATAAAACCTATATACCCCTGCCCCTTCAGGTCAGAATATAAAACCTATATACCCCTGCCCCTTCTGGTCAGAATATAAAACCTATATACTCCTGCCCCTTCTGGTCAGAATATAAAACCTATATACCCCTGTCCCTTCAGGTCAGAATATAAAACCTATATACCCCTGCCCCTTCAGGTCAGAATATAAAACCTATATACCCCTGCCCCTTCTGGTCAGAATATAAAACCTATATACCCCTGCCCCTTCAGGTCAGAATATAAAACCTATATACCCCTGCCCCTTCTGGTCAGAATATAAAACCTATATACCCCTGCCCCTTCTGGTCAGAATATAAAACCTATATACCCCTGCCCCTTCTGGTCAGAATATAAAACCTATATACCCCTGCCCCTTCTGGTCAGAATATAAAACCTATATACCCCTGTCCCTTCTGGTCAGAATATAAAACCTATATACCTCTACCCCTTCTGGTCAGAATATAAAACCTATATAGCCCTGCCCCTTCTGGTCAGAATATAAAACCTATATACCCCTGCCCCTTCTGGTCAGAATATAAAACCTATATACCCCTGCCCCTTCAGGTCAGAATATAAAACCTATATACCCCTGCCCCTTCTTGTCAGAATATAAAACCTATAAACCCCTGCCCCTTCTGGTCAGAATATAAAACCTATATACCCCTGCCCCTTCTGGTCAGAATATAAAACCTATATACCCCTGTCCCTTCAGGTCAGAATATAAAACCTATATACCCCTGCCCCTTCTGGTCAGAATATAAAACCTATATACCCCTGCCCCTTCAGGTCAGAATATAAAACCTATATACCCCTGTCCCTTCTGGTCAGAATATAAAACCTATATACCCCTGCCCCTTCAGGTCAGAATATAAAACCTATATACCCCTGCCCCTTCAGGTCAGAATATAAAACCTATATTCCCCTGCCCCTTCTGGTCAGAATATAAAACCTATATACCCCTGCCCCTTCTGGTCAGAATATAAAACCTATATACCCCTGCCCCTTCAGGTCAGAATATAAAACAAGTATACCCCTGCCCCTTCTGGTCAGAATATAAAACCTATTTACCCCTGTCCCTTCAGGTCAGAATATAAAACCTATATACCCCTGCCCCTTCAGGTCAGAATATAAAACCTATATACCCCTGCCCCTTCTGGTCAGAATATAAAACCTATATACCCCTGCCCCTTCAGGTCAGAATATAAAACCTATATACCCCTGCCCCTTCAGGTCAGAATATAAAACCTATATTCCCCTGCCCCTTCTGGTCAGAATATAAAACCTATATACCCCTGCCCCTTCTGGTCAGAATATAAAACCTATATACCCCTGCCCCTTCAGGTCAGAATATAAAACAAGTATACCCCTGCCCCTTCTGGTCAGAATATAAAACCTATATACCCCTGTCCCTTCAGGTCAGAATATAAAACCTATATACCCCTGCCCCTTCAGGTCAGAATATAAAACCTATATACCCCTGCCCCTTCTGGTCAGAATATAAAACCTATATACCCCTGCCCCTTCAGGTCAGAATATAAAACCTATATACCCCTGCCCCTTCTGGTCAGAATATAAAACCTATATACCCCTGCCCCTTCTGGTCAGAATATAAAACCTATATACCCCTGCCCCTTCTGGTCAGAATATAAAACCTATATACCCCTGTCCCTTCTGGTCAGAATATAAAACCTATATACCCCTGCCCCTTCAGGTCAGAATATAAAACCTATATACCCCTGCCCCTTCTGGTCAGAATATAAAACCTATATACCCCTGCCCCTTCTGGTCAGAATATAAAACCTATATACCCCTGCCCCTTCTGGTCAGAATATAAAACCTATATACCCCTGCCCCTTCAGGTCAGAATATAAAACAAGTATACCCCTGCCCCTTCTGGTCAGAATATAAAACCTATATACCCCTGTCCCTTCAGGTCAGAATATAAAACCTATATACCCCTGCCCCTTCAGGTCAGAATATAAAACCTATATACCCCTGCCCCTTCTGGTCAGAATATAAACCTATATACCCCTGCCCCTTCAGGTCAGAATATAAAACCTATATACCCCTGCCCCTTCTGGTCAGAATATAAAACCTATATACCCCTGCCCCTTCTGGTCAGAATATAAAACCTATATGCCCCTGCCCCTTCTGGTCAGAATATAAAACCTATATACCCCTGCCCCTTCTGGTCAGAATATAAAACCTATATACCCCTGCCCCTTCAGGTCAGAATATAAAACCTATATACCCCTGCCCCTTCTGGTCAGAATATAAAACCTATATACCCCTGCCCCTTCTGGTCAGAATATAAAACCTATATACCCCTGCCCCTTCTGGTCAGAATATAAAACCTATATACCCCTGCCCCTTCAGGTCAGAATATAAAACCTATATACCCCTGCCCCTTCAGGTCAGAATATAAAACCTATATACCCCTGCCCCTTCTGGTCAGAATATAAAACCTATATACCCCTGCCCCTTCTGGTCAGAATATAAAACCTATATACCCCTGCCCCTTCTGGTCAGAATATAAAACCTATATACCCCTGTCCCTTCAGGTCAGAATATAAAACCTATATACCCCTGCCCCTTCTGGTCAGAATATAAAACCTATATACCCCTGCCCCTTCAGGTCAGAATATAAAACCTATATACCCCTGTCCCTTCTGGTCAGAATATAAAACCTATATACCCCTGCCCCTTCAGGTCAGAATATAAAACCTATATACCCCTGCCCCTTCAGGTCAGAATATAAAACCTATATTCCCCTGCCCCTTCTGGTCAGAATATAAAACCTATATACCCCTGCCCCTTCTGGTCAGAATATAAAACCTATATACCCCTGCCCCTTCAGGTCAGAATATAAAACAAGTATACCCCTGCCCCTTCTGGTCAGAATATAAAACCTATTTACCCCTGTCCCTTCAGGTCAGAATATAAAACCTATATACCCCTGCCCCTTCAGGTCAGAATATAAAACCTATATACCCCTGCCCCTTCTGGTCAGAATATAAAACCTATATACCCCTGCCCCTTCAGGTCAGAATATAAAACCTATATACCCCTGCCCCTTCAGGTCAGAATATAAAACCTATATTCCCCTGCCCCTTCTGGTCAGAATATAAAACCTATATACCCCTGCCCCTTCTGGTCAGAATATAAAACCTATATACCCCTGCCCCTTCAGGTCAGAATATAAAACAAGTATACCCCTGCCCCTTCTGGTCAGAATATAAAACCTATATACCCCTGTCCCTTCAGGTCAGAATATAAAACCTATATACCCCTGCCCCTTCAGGTCAGAATATAAAACCTATATACCCCTGCCCCTTCTGGTCAGAATATAAAACCTATATACCCCTGCCCCTTCAGGTCAGAATATAAACCTATATACCCCTGCCCCTTCTGGTCAGAATATAAAACCTATATACCCCTGCCCCTTCAGGTCAGAATATTAAACCTATATACCCCTGCCCCTTCTGGTCAGAATATAAAACCTATATACCCCTGTCCCTTCTGGTCAGAATATAAAACCTATATACCCCTGCCCCTTCTGGTCAGAATATAAAACCTATATACCCCTGCCCCTTCTGGTCAGAATATAAAACCTATATGCCCCTGCCCCTTCTGGTCAGAATATAAAACCTATATACCCCTGCCCCTTCTGGTCAGAATATAAAACCTATATACCCCTGCCCCTTCAGGTCAGAATATAAAACCTATATACCCCTGCCCCTTCTGGTCAGAATATAAAACCTATATACCCCTGCCCCTTCTGGTCAGAATATAAAACCTATATACCCCTGCCCCTTCTGGTCAGAATATAAAACCTATATACCCCTGCCCCTTCAGGTCAGAATATAAAACCTATATACCCCTGCCCCTTCAGGTCAGAATATAAAACCTATATACCCCTGCCCCTTCT
Organism: Salmo trutta; assembly: GCF_901001165.1. NCBI lineage: Eukaryota > Metazoa > Chordata > Actinopteri > Salmoniformes > Salmonidae > Salmo > Salmo trutta. The sequence goes on from NC_042974.1 coordinate 13,409,309, forward strand.
GGTCAGAATATAAAACCTATATACCCCTGCCCCTTCTGGTCAGAATATAAAACCTATATACCCCTGCCCCTTCTGGTCAGAATATAAAACCTATATACCCCTGCCCCTTCTGGTCAGAATATAAAACCTATATACCCCTGCCCCTTCTGGTCAGAATATAAAACCTATATACCCCTGCCCCTTCAGGTCAGAATATAAAACAAGTATACCCCTGCCCCTTCTGGTCAGAATATAAAACCTATATACCCCTGTCCCTTCAGGTCAGAATATAAAACCTATATACCCCTGCCCCTTCAGGTCAGAATATAAAACAAGTATACCCCTGCCCCTTCTGGTCAGAATATAAAACCTATATACCCCTGCCCCTTCAGGTCAGAATATAAAACCTATATTCCCCTGCCCCTTCTGGTCAGAATATAAAACCTATATACCCCTGCCCCTTCTGGTCAGAATATAAAACCTATATACCCCTGCCCCTTCAGGTCAGAATATAAAACAAGTATACCCCTGCCCCTTCTGGTCAGAATATAAAACCTATATACCCCTGTCCCTTCAGGTCAGAATATAAAACCTATATACCCCTGCCCCTTCAGGTCAGAATATAAAACCTATATACCCCTGCCCCTTCTGGTCAGAATATAAAACCTATATACCCCTGCCCCTTCAGGTCAGAATATAAAACCTATATACCCCTGCCCCTTCTGGTCAGAATATAAAACCTATATACCCCTGCCCCTTCAGGTCAGAATATTAAACCTATATACCCCTGCCCCTTCAGGTCAGAATATAAAACCTATATACCCCTGCCCCTTCAGGTCAGAATATAAAACCTATATACCCCTGTCCCTTCTGGTCAGAATATAAAACCTATATACCCCTGCCCCTTCTGGTCAGAATATAAAACCTATATACCCCTGCCCCTTCTGGTCAGAATATAAAACCTATATGCCCCTGCCCCTTCTGGTCAGAATATAAAACCTATATACCCCTGCCCCTTCTGGTCAGAATATAAAACCTATATACCCCTGCCCCTTCAGGTCAGAATATAAAACCTATATACCCCTGCCCCTTCTGGTCAGAATATAAAACCTATATACCCCTGCCCCTTCTGGTCAGAATATAAAACCTATATACCCCTGCCCCTTCTGGTCAGAATATAAAACCTATATACCCCTGCCCCTTCAGGTCAGAATATAAAACCTATATACCCCTGCCCCTTCAGGTCAGAATATAAAACCTATATACCCCTGCCCCTTCTGGTCAGAATATAAAACCTATATACCCCTGCCCCTTCTGGTCAGAATATAAAACCTATATACCCCTGCCCCTTCTGGTCAGAATATAAAACCTATATACCCCTGCCCCTTCTGGTCAGAATATAAAACCTATATACCCCTGCCCCTTCAGGTCAGAATATAAAACAAGTATACCCCTGCCCCTTCTGGTCAGAATATAAAACCTATATACCCCTGTCCCTTCAGGTCAGAATATAAAACCTATATACCCCTGCCCCTTCAGGTCAGAATATAAAACCTATATACCCCTGCCCCTTCTGGTCAGAATATAAAACCTATATACCCCTGTCCCTTCAGGTCAGAATATAAAACCTATATACCCCTGCCCCTTCTGGTCAGAATATAAAACCTATATACCCCTGCCCCTTCTGGTCAGAATATAAATCCTATATACCCCTGCCCCTTCTGGTCAGAATATAAAACCTATATACCCCTGCCCCTTCTGGTCAGAATATAAAACCTATATACCCCTGTCCCTTCTGGTCAGAATATAAAACCTATATACCCCTGCCCCTTCTGGTCAGAATATAAAACCTATATACCCCTGCCCCTTCAGGTCAGAATATAAAACCTATATACCCCTGCCCCTTCTGGTCAGAATATAAAACCTATATACCCCTGCCCCTTCAGGTCAGAATATTAAACCTATATACCCCTGCCCCTTCAGGTCAGAATATAAAACCTATATACCCCTGCCCCTTCAGGTCAGAATATAAAACCTATATACCCCTGTCCCTTCTGGTCAGAATATAAAACCTATATACCCCTGCCCCTTCTGGTCAGAATATAAAACCTATATACCCCTGCCCCTTCTGGTCAGAATATAAAACCTATATACCCCTGCCCCTTCTGGTCAGAATATAAAACCTATATACCCCTGCCCCTTCTGGTCAGAATATAAAACCTATATACCCCTGCCCCTTCAGGTCAGAATATAAAACCTATATACCCCTGCCCCTTCTGGTCAGAATATAAAACCTATATACCCCTGCCCCTTCTGGTCAGAATATAAAACCTATATACCCCTGCCCCTTCTGGTCAGAATATAAAACCTATATACCCCTGCCCCTTCAGGTCAGAATATAAAACCTATATACCCCTGCCCCTTCAGGTCAGAATATAAAACCTATATACCCCTGCCCCTTCTGGTCAGAATATAAAACCTATATACCCCTGCCCCTTCTGGTCAGAATATAAAACTTATATACCCCTGCCCCTTCTGGTCAGAATATAAAACCTATATACCCCTGCCCCTTCTGGTCAGAATATAAAACCTATATACCCCTGCCCCTTCTGGTCAGAATATAAAACCTATATACCCCTGCCCCTTCTGGTCAGAATATAAAACCTATATACCCCTGCCCCTTCTGGTCAGAATATAAAACCTATATACCCCTGCCCCTTCTGGTCAGAATATAAAACCTATATACCCCTGTCCCTTCTGGTCAGAATATAAAACCTATATACCCCTGCCCCTTCAGGTCAGAATATAAAACCTATATACCCCTGTCCCTTCTGGTCAGAATATAAAACCTATATACCCCTGCCCCTTCTGGTCAGAATATAAAACCTATATACCCCTGCCCCTTCAGGTCAGAATATAAAACCTATATACCCCTGTCCCTTCAGGTCAGAATATAAAACCTATATACCCCTGCCCCTTCTGGTCAGAATATAAAACCTATATACCCCTGCCCCTTCAGGTCAGAATATAAAACCTATATACCCCTGCCCCTTCAGGTCAGAATATAAAACCTATATACCCCTGCCCCTTCTGGTCAGAATATAAAACCTATATACCCCTGCCCCTTCTGGTCAGAATATAAAACCTATATACCCCTGCCCCTTCAGGTCAGAATATAAAACCTATATACCCCTGCCCCTTCAGGTCAGAATATAAAACCTATATACCCCTGCCCCTTCTGGTCAGAATATAAAACCTATATACCCCTGCCCCTTCTGGTCAGAATATAAAACCTATATACCCCTGCTGCAGTCAAATCTTTGTTCAGATGGCGAACTAGAGGAGCAAATGTTTTTCTAAAATAATTCATCTTTATAGTAAACACGGATAAATAGTTGTGTAAATAAGAACATAAAAAAGTTTTAACAATATATCAGCTAACTGATACATTTCTAAGGTATCATACTGTATCATTTTTACAGATGGATGCTATTTATTAAATAGAAAACGGAGCAAACATAAACATGATCTGCCTCAGTATTCTATGAACATAAACATGGCTACTCAGGATCAGCATTCTAAACTCAGCAAAAAAAGAAACGTCATTTCACTGTCAACTGCATTGATTTTCAGCAAACTTAACATGTGTAAATATTTGTATGAACATAACAAGATTCAACAACTGAGACATAAACTGAACAAGTTCCACAGACATGTGACTAACAGAAATGGAATAATGTTTCCCTGAACAAAGGGGGGGTCAAAATCAAAAGTAACAGTCTTAATCTGGTGTGGCCACCAGCTGCATTAAGTACTTCAGTGCATCTCCTCCTCATGGACTGCACCAGATTTGCCAGTTCTTGCTGTGAGATGTTACCCCACTCTAGCACCAAGGCACCTGCAAGTTCCCGGACATTTCTGGGGGGAATGGCCCTAGCCCTCACCCTCCGATCCAACAGGTCTCAGACGTGCTCAATGCTATTGAGATCCGGGCTCTTCGCTGGCCATGGCAGAACACTGACATTCCTGTCTTGCAGGAAATCACGCACAGAACGAGCAGTATGGCTGGTGGAATTGTCATGCTGAAGGGTCATGTCAGGATGAGCCTGCAGGAAGGGTACCACATGAGGGAAGAGGATGTCTTCCCTGTAACGCACAGCGTTGAAATTGCCTGCAATGACAACAAGCTCAGTCCGATGATGCTGTGACACACCGCCCCAGACCATGACGGACCCTCAACCTCCAAATCGATCCTGCTCCAGAGTACAGGCCTCGGTGTAAGCTCATTCCTTCAAAGATAAACGCGATTCCGACCATCTTCCCTGGTGAGACAAAACCACGACTCGTCAGTGAAGAGCACTTTTTGCCAGTCCTGTCTGGTCCAGTGACAGTGGGTTTGTGCCCATAGGCGACGTTGTTGCCGGTGATGTCTGGTGAGGACCTGCCTTACAACAGGCCTACAAGCCCTCAGTCCAGCCTCTCGCAGCCTATTGCGGACAGTCTGAGCACTGATGGAGGGATTGTGCATTCCTGGTGTAACTCGAGCAGTTGTTGTTGCCATCCTGTACCTGTCCTACAGGTGTGATGTTCGGATGTACCGATCCTGTGGAGGTGTTGTTACATGTGGTCTGCCACTGCGAGGACGATCAGCTGTCCGTCCTGTCTCCCTGTAGTGCTGTCTTAGGCGTCTCACAGTACGGACATTGCAATTTATTGCCCTGGCCACATTTGCAGTCCTCATGCCTCCTTGCAGCATGCCTAAGGCACGTTCACGCAGACGAGCAGGGACCCTGGGCATCTTTCTTTTGGTGTTTTTCAGAGTCAGTAGAAAGGCCTCTTTAGTGTCCTATGTTTTCATACCTTTGACCTTAATTACCTACCGTCTGTAAGCTGTTAGTATCTTAACGACTGTTCCGCAGGTGCATGTTCATTAATTGTTTATGCTTCATTGAACAAGTATGGGAAATGGTGTTTAAACCCTTTACAATGAAGATCTGTGAAGTGAATTTGATTTTTAAGAATTATCTTTGAAAAACAGGGTCCTGAAAAAGGGATGTTTCTTTTTTTGCTGAGTTTATGAACATAAACATGACAACTCTGGATCAGCATTCTATGAACATAAATATAACAACTCTGGATGCTTGGCTCTGTTGTGCTTCTACAGTGGTACAGTATAATGCATTTGCCTCATGCACCCCAACTCGAATGGGGTGTCTCTCCATCTGGACAGCTGCAGGTCAATATGTTATTCAGTGTAGTTTTCAGCTGTCCACTTCTTACTCAATGCTTCAAAGAGTGATTATGAATGAAGACAGTCATACAGTACATATGGTAATGATGTGTTTCCTGCTTTCATATATGTTTCTAACCATTTGTCGTGCTGGTTTTGGATTCTCATTGAGTTAGAACCAAATCAGTCTTTGATGAGTACGAAGTGCAAGTTGCTTGTAGGCTACGGCATTGTAGGCTATGACATTGTAGGCTATGACATTGTAGGCTATGACATTGTAGGCTACGACATTGTAGGCTACGACATTGTAGGCTATGACATTGTAGGCTACGACATTGTAGGCTACGACATTGTAGGCTACGACATTGTAGGCTACGACATTGTAGGCTACGACATTGTAGGCTATGACATTGACTAAGGTTTCAAAAAAGTTGGAAAACACTGACCAGATCATTTCCCAGGGGTGGTTTCTTTTTTTGTCAGAAGGCTCTTTCTTCCTAAAAATAAATTGCCATCAAGATGAGGGTAGTAATTTGTGATTACCGGTTGTGCCTTTGTGTCAGTTAGTGAGGTCCCTCAGGGAGACAGTTGCATCAGGCCAAGAATACTCACAGTTTACATTAAGACTACGTATAGAACTTAGGGTGAAACGTTGCATGCATTTATGTCAAAGAGAAATCACTCTAATATTCAATGTTTTGCGTGACATGTTATGTAGGTGGATAATCACAAAGACACTTATATGCTATTATTTCATACATTATTTATTTTTGAAAAATATTTAGTTGATTTTCTTAACGGGCAACAATTCCAATAGCTTCTGTACAATGCTTCTTAAATACATTTTTGTTGGAAAACAAAGTCACATTGACCTGAACTGCCTTATATACATTAGACATAAATTATATCAACAACAACAAAAATCTACAAATTCACAAACAAATGGAACACATAACACAATTAAATTAAAAGAATACATCTTTGAAAAAAACACAACAGTATGTTTACAAATTTAAAGGCAGTATTTTCCCATCTTAAAACTAATTCAGAAGACTGCCTCAAAGGCTTTACAAATATACACTGCAGTCAGTGCATACTCATTATACACAGTAATTAACTCAAATGTGTATGTTTAAATACATATTAAAAAGTAACCCTCCATAGTGCAATGAGGTACAACTGTCCTCACAGGCAGTGCAACAAGTCCATATTACGCACGTTCCTGGGAAACATAAGTTGTGAGAGCACGGACCAGTGTGGTCCAACATCCTTTATCTGCAGCCACTGTGCTTACTTCAGTTGAGAACCAGCTCATTCTGAATATCACTGTCAATGTCTTAGTCTCACAGCAGCAGTCACACGAAGGGAAACCTTCCCCCTGGGTTTGAGCAGCATTCACCGGAGTAAAACCTCCAGTAGAAGACGAGCTACAGCTCAGCTTGGTGTTAAACCTGGGGAAGACAAGAGGCAAAGATGCTTTAGTTTCAGAGTGTTTGGCTATACGCCAACCAGTGAAAACTAAATATGCAAACCGTAAAGCGATACATTCAGCAGTGAAAAAGAGGAAAATCAACTCACCTCAGTTGCAATGATACATTCATCTTTCTCGTCTGATATGACGTAGACTGACTGGTACTTTGTGTTGTTGCAAATCGATGCTTCGTTGCACATTGACTCCACTGGACGTTTATCTTCTGAGGCGTCACTGAGAACACAAGAAAAATAAATACATTAACATCAACATTCACTCTTCAGACAAGCATCACTACTCCCATATGTGGCACATCATTTATATCTAAATGTGTAGATATTCACCTCTTTAAACATTTTCTGTGTTTCTCTTCAAACTCACTGTCGGAACAAAAAGATTCAGAACAATCTGATTCGGAACACTTTGCTTCACTCTTTTCTTGGTCCTCTTTCGACACATCTTCTGGCTTCAGCTCATGCACCAGATTATAATCTGTTGACGAGCATCGGGACTTGTAGCCATTCTGCTCTCCTCCAGCATTGTCCGAGTGAAAGTCCACTTTCTTATTGGTGTTCTTGACCCCTGTCGTGCCGATCACGCTGACAGATAGGTCCTTGTCAGGCCGTTGACAGTTGTTGGCCAGGTTGTTCATGGTCTCACTCTCACTGTGGGTGTCTCCCTGCTGACTCCTCTGCTGCACCTTGACCCGGATGTAAACCACCAGCACGGCACAGGCCACCAGCAGCAGCAGCGCCAGGATAATCCCAGCACACGCTGCGGTCCAGGGGAATGTGCCTTGGTCCTCTTCATCAGAGTATCTCTTACCAGCTCCTTCCACCCCGGGCTGTCCCTGGGGGTGCTCCGGCAGGAGGAACTGGCAGTTATGGCCGCCGTAGCCTGGCACACAGGCGCACACGTAGCGGTTCTTCCTCTCGTGGCAGGTGGCTCCGTTGTGGCAGGGATTGTGCTCACATTTGCTGATGGTCGAGCTGCAGTTCTTGGCGGTGTATCCAGGTGGGCAGGTGCAGGTGTAATCGTTCATGCCATCCAAGCATGTGCCACCATTCTGGCAGGGGTAGTTGGCGCACTCGTCAATGTTGTCCTCGCAGTTGGCTCCGGAGAAGCCCTCAGGACACTGGCACATGTAGGAGTTCACAAGGTCCATACACTGGGCACCTGGAGACATTAAAAAGGCATGTTAAACCAACTGTTACAGTAATCATTCATGTCCTCAGACTTTGAATAGAAAGGTTAAACTGGTAAACACAGAACTGGAGAAGTTTGTTTCAGCTTACCGTTGGAGCATGGGTTGGAGGTGCAGTGGTCGATCTTCTTCTCACAGTTGAATCCGGCATAGCCGAGAGGACACTGGCAGTAGTATCCTCCCTCTGGGTTGTCAGCACAGCGTCCGCCGTTAAAGCAAGGCCCATCAGCACAGGTCATGGCACTGAGCTCACAGCTGTTGCCATAGAAGCCTGGGGGGCAGGCACATGTGTATGTGTTTTCTAAATCCTGTCAGAGGCGAGACAAAGCACTTGCTAAGCAAAAGTTACAACTCCTTAATGACTTGTTATTAATTTGTTATGCTACATTCACCATGAGGAATGCCTGCCAGCTCTAGCATAGCAGCACCACACACACTATGTGACACTACATCACTGAGAAATGCTTTCTAATGTAACTAATGAGGGGCAGCTCAGAAAAAAATACTTACAGTGCAGCTTCCCCCATTTTGGCAGGGGTTGTCGGAACATTCATTAACCTCAATCTCACAGCTGGCCCCAGTGAAGCCAGGTTTACAGGAGCAGGTGTAGCTACCCTGGCCAGTATTGGTACAAGTGGCTCCATTCACGCAGGGCTTGTGGTGTGTGCAGTAGTTGAGATCTGAAACAGACAATGGCACATGCGGATTAGTCTTCTGAGAGTTAATGTACAGTGATATCCAGGATGTTTTTATGACTTGTTTTAAGGCCAAGATGTGCCCTATTCTCTGAACCTGATTGGTATGGTGGCTTAGATAACATAGTGGGGATACTGTATGTCATCTCAACACAAGCACAGTCTAGATCTGGTGGAGAAGGACAGATGAGCACTAGTCAGTTGCATATGGGAGATAAACAGAACTCACCTTGGTTGCAGAAGAGGCCACCCCACCCCTCCAGGCAGCTACACTGCCACGGCTGCTGGCAGGTGCCATGAAGACATCCTGGGTAGCGGATGCAGTCATCACAGTAACGCCCACTGAAGCCAACTCTACACCTGTAACCACACACAATGCTCATGGTTAGATATCTGGCATATATGAAACTACACCAAGCGGTGATCCTGTTGACTGGTGTTTAACCCAGACAGAAGATGGACAAATCACTGGGACTTACTTGCATTCACCAGGCTTGTCACAGAACCCGTGCTCCTCGCCACAACCAGGAAGACAGATTGCTGCAATGAGATAGACCATCACAAGTGAATCACGGGAATCTAACTCATTGGAACATGTGTTTATTTACATTTAAGTCATTTAGCAGACGCTCTTATCCAGAGCGACTTACAAATTATACCAGCAGAGCTTATTTTCAGATAGGCCCTTTCAGTAAACACTGGTTCATTCATTTCAGTGGGCTGGTGGCCCCATTAGCCGTTACCTAGAGAATATGCTCCACTTGTCACCAGGGGGACTAACATTCTGCTTAACACAGTTGCTGCCTATACAAAGGCTTCTTTTTCGGCTAAATATGGGTCAGAAGGGGTTAGGGTTAACCATAACTATGGGTCAGAAGGGGTTAGGGTTAACCATAACTATGGGTCAGAAGGGGTTAGGGTTAACCATAACTATAGGTCAGAAGGGTTAGGGTTAACCATAACTATGGGTCAGAAGGGGTTAGGGTTAACCATAACTATGGGTCAGAAGGGGTTAGGGTTAACCATAACTATGGGTCAGAAGGGTTAGGGTTAACCATAACTATGGGTCAGAAGGGGTTAGGGTTAACCATAACTATGGGTCAGAAGGGGTTAGGGTTAACCATAACTATGGGTCAGAAGGGTTAGGGTTAACCATAACTATAGGTCAGAAGGGTTAGAGTTAACCATAACTATGGGTCAGAAGGGTTAGGGTTAACCATAACTATGGGTCAGAAGGGTTAGGGTTAACCATAACTATGGGTCAGAAGGGTTAGGGTTAACCATAACTATGGGTCAGAAGGGGTAGGGTTAACCATAACTATGGGTCAGAAGGGGTAGGGTTAACCATAACTATGGGTCAGAAGGGTTAGGGTTAACCATAACTATGGGTCAGAAGGGTCAGAAGGGTTAGGGTTAACCATAACTATGGGTCAGAAGGGTTAGGGTTAACCATAACTATGGGTCAGAAGGGTTAGGGTTAACCATAACTATGGGTCAGAAGGGTTAGGGTTAATCATAACTATGGGTCAGAAGGGTTAGGGTTAACCATAACTATGGGTCAGAAGGGTTAGGGTTAACCATAACTATGGGTCAGAAGGGTTAGGGTTAACCATAACTATGGGTCAGTAGTCCCTTTTTTCTTGCTGCTGATACAACCCCTCCCCTTAATGTCCCTGAGTCTGTGCAGATACAATGTGGACAGCTGGTGTACGTGGTGCCAGTGCAGGACAGCTGGTGTACGTGGCGCCAGTGCAGGACAGCTGGTGTACGTGGCGCCAGTGCAGGACAGCTGGTGTACGTGGCGCCAGTGCAGGACAGCTGGTGTACGTGGCGCCAGTGCAGGACAGCTGGTGTACGTGGCGCCAGTGCAGGACAGCTGGTGTACGTGGCGCCAGTGCAGGACAGCTGGTGTACGTGGCGGCAGTGCAGGACAGCTGGTGTACGTGGCGCCAGTGCAGGACAGCTGGTGTACGTGGCGCCAGTGCAGGACAGCTGGTGTACGTGGCGCCAGTGCAGGACAGCTGGTGTACGTGGCGCCAGTGCAGGACAGCTGGTGTACGTGGCGCCAGTGCAGGACAGCTGGTGTACGTGGCGCCAGTGCAAGACAGCTGGTGTACGTGGCGCCAGTGCAGGACAGCTGGTGTACGTGGCGCCAGTGCAGGACAGCTGGTGTACGTGGCGCCAGTGCAGGACAGCTGGTGTATGTGGTGCCAGTGCAGAACAGCTGGTGTATGTGGTGCCAGTGCAGGACAGCTGGTGTATGTGGTGCCAGTGCAGGACAGCTGGTGTATGTGGTGCCAGTGTAGGACAGCTGGTGTACGTTGTGCCAGTGCAGGACAGCTGGTCCATTGTCTACTCTCACTCAGCAGCTGCCTGCTTCCAACAATACCTCACTAAGCCAATCAACGCCAAGTGCACTGCCAAGTAGCCAATCAGGCATTACATTTAATCTATGGCTTGCGTGTGAATATTCGGCAAATTTCTCTTATTTAAATTTGCCTAAACAGTGCAACCCACATTTTGATAAGTGAAACGATTTGGTATTAACGCATGATTTATTCTGACTAATGACTGCAAATTAACCACATTCATACTTTTGTAAAAGAAAAACGGAACAACATAAGTTAGTATGGGCAAAGCAGAAGTAAGGAGGATGCAGTCTACTTACGTTCTGTGCAGTAGGTTCCCTTCCATCCTGAGTTGCAGATGATCTCGCCACGGTCCCCACAGGTGAAGTGACCGAAGGCATCATCTCGTGGACGGCAGAAAACAGAACAACCCTCCCCGTAGTAATGCTCATCACAAACAAATCGGTAGGAGTATTTCAGCTCTGTTCTTCCACTAGTTTGTAAATCAGAGGACCACTCATCGCCCACTGTCAGATGCTTCTGAGTGGTGAAGCGACTGATCAGACCTTCAGGGTTATCTGAAAATTGTGAATACAGGAATTAGTACATACATCCCTATAAATATTTACAATTAATCATTTTGTTTGGTGACCTGTTGCTCTGTATTGAATTTACCTGTTGAAAGATCGTCGCCAGAATCTGTGTGTAGGGCCTCAATGATGAGAGAGAATGTCCCCTGTTGAAAAAAAAGAACAATTATAATAATGAACAACTGTGCCAAAGGGTTAGAAGGTGCTGAGGCCCCACAGGCCATAAACATTGGGCTGTTAGGCCTGATAGAGGTGAACCACCGTTAGGCTTCTGTTAGGCCTGATAGAGGTGAGCCACCTAAGTTAGGCTTCTGTTAGGCCTGATAGAGGTGAACCACCGTTAGGCTTCTGTTAGGCCTGATAGAGGTGAGCCACCTAAGTTAGGCTTCTGTTAGGCCTGATAGAGGTGAGCCACCTAAGTTAGGCTTCTGTTAGGCCTGATAGAGGTGAGCCACCTAAGTTAGGCTTCTGTTAGGCCTGATAGAGGTGAGCCACCTAAGTTAGGCTTCTGTTAGGCCTGATAGAGGTGAGCCACCTAAGTTAGGCTTCTGTTAGGTCTGATAGAGGTGAGCCACCTTTAGGCTCCTGTTAGGCTTGATAGAGGTGAGCCACCTTTAGGCTCCTGTTAGGCTTGATAGAGGTGAGCCACCTTTAGGCTCCTGTTAGGCTTGATAGAGGTGAGCCACCTTTAGGCTCCTGTTAGGCTTGATAGAGGTGAGCCACCTTTAGGCTCCTGTTAGGTCTGATAGAGGTGAGCCACCTTTAGGCTCCTGTTAGGCCTGATAGAGGTGAGCCACCTTTAGGCTCCTGTTAGGCCTGATAGAGGTGAGCCACCTTTAGGCTCCTGTTAGGCCTGATAGAGGTGAGCCACCTTTAGGCTCCTGTTAGGCCTGATAGAGGTGAGCCACCTTTAGGCTCCTGTTAGGCCTGATAGAGGTGAGCCACCTTTAGGCTCCTGTTAGGCCTGATAGAGGTGAGCCACCTTTAGGCTCCTGTTAGGCTTGATAGAGGTGAGCCACCTTTAGGCTCCTGTTAGGCTTGATAGAGGTGAGCCACCTTTAGGCTCCTGTTAGGCCTGATAGAGGTGAGCCACCTTTAGGCTCCTGTTAGGCCTGATAGAGGTGAGCCACCTTTAGGCTCCTGTTAGGCCTGATAGAGGTGAGCCACCTTTAGGCTCCTGTTAGGCTTGATAGAGGTGAGCCACCTTTAGGCTCCTGTTAGGCTTGATAGAGGTGAGCCACCTTTAGGCTCCTGTTAGGCCTGATAGAGGTGAGCCACCTTTAGGCTCCTGTTAGGCCTGATAGAGGTGAGCCACTTTTAGGCTTCACACTTAATTCCACCACTTCCCCATTTACTCGAAGTTTCATGCAGAGATGCCAATTATACTCCAACTATGAAGATATGAAGTTTCCCACCCTGATAGCATTTGTTAAACGTGCCTTAGCATATCCCAGGACAGGAGGGGGACTACATTTCACTATGACCGTTAATGGCATTGTCAAAGCCCCATAAGTGGTGAACCTTGAGCATGCTGAACAAGATTGTATAATTTGACAAAGCTGTGCTTAAATACTCACCGGCCACGTGAATCCAAAAGAAAACGGAATAGGGTTAGCGAATGCTTCTGCAGTTGTTTCCGGCACTTGGAAGGAGTTTGATCCGAGGACAGGAGTCACCGCACCGCCATAGGTACAAGGGGGTTCCGGTGATACATTAACTTGATAATGCTTCAAGCAGATTCTAAAAAACGTTCTGCATTCACACTGCTGAATCCCAGAGGCACTTTTGCAGCAGTTTGTATTGCCTGTCACTCCTTTCTTGTTGAGAAACTCTTGCAACTTCAACTCGAAAACCCCTGAACAAAAACCCTGTAAAAACACAATTAAAACATGAAGGTTGTATTCTATTATGTTTTTGATATGTAGCCTACACATGACTAATGAATACACTTAAATTACAAATCAATTCAAAAGAGAGTCAAATTCGCAATACCTGGCCTATCAAGACACAAAGGATGACAGCTATCACACGCGACTGGCGTCCCATTGTGCTGAGGATATTCAATAAATAGTTCAATGTCCACGAGCCAGGGCAATTGACGTATATCCCAGCTCAGAAAATCATCGAGAAAGTTATTTTCCGTAATCAAAAGTCCCACTTAAAAATCCGTACGGTCTTCAGACGTCTTGAATGGAACTGGAGTTTATCTCGATGCTTCTCAGTGTGACTTCATGAACAAAGTTTACAATACAATGTAATCCTCAGCAGTGGTGCCGGTGACGAAAAATCCCAACGAAAAAATGGGGAATGAACTCGAAATTCCGTGCCAAGGTGTTAATACCGATCCAGTTATTAGATATTGCAGTTCAGCACAGCTTCTGACTTGAGGGCGCAAATGAGACAACCCAGTTTTAAGGCTGCTTGTGTTTTGTTTATTTCCCCTTGATTGACAATGATAAAAAAATGTAGTGATCCAAAACACTTCCCCAAGGCTTTCTCAGATCTTCGCCCTAAGTAACTATGCGTGTGTCTGAGGTCCCAGCCAGCCTGCCGCTAGTTATATACAGACTGCGCTGCTACGGTAATGAGATGCAAATGAGCTAGTCTACTCCCCAATCTGTCTCGAGCTGTCACAAAGGGACACTTTTCAAAACCTCCCTCTCAAAATATCGCCAAATGGTCATTGAGCTGTAAAATGTACAACCCTTCCCCATGGCACAAAACAAAACACTCTCATTTAGATTCCAACAAAATGTTCACCTGCAGAATCCTTTACATCCCTCTCTGATATCAACCTCAAATTACATCACATAACATATCCGCATTGTAGAACCCATGTAGGCAACGGTACGCTCCAAATAGGCCTACATCTTCCACGCTTAATGTAAGACTATTTTTCCTTCTTTAGCTTTTCAACATCACCCTTTTCTCCTAAACTTAACTTTTTATTTCATTTTTTAAAAATGTGTTAAAGTGTGCCCACATAAACTGTTTATTCACACAATAACAATTCATGTATTTAATCACAATATAAAACTAATGGTCAACATGAATTTACATTTCATCAAAATGGAAAATCAATAACTTATAAACAGGTTTTCACATAGCTCTTGGAAAATCTTGCCAAAAACCTAAGGATACTATCTTGATATAATTCAATGAAATCTACAAAAACATATACTTTTTTTTTTTAAATTATGAGTTTTGACAACTTTACACATCAACAGGTCAAGTGGATGCTTTTTTCTTGTCTTTTTTTTACAACTGTAATATTGTGTTGACTTTAGGCATATATGTATAGATTTAACATTTTACATTCTTGTATGCTGGGCAGTAAAAACTGAGCTAGTGTGTCGTTCGCATGGCTGTCATTAAGGCACTTTGTTATTGTGCGGGCCGAGGGAAAGAATACGTTTCTTCTTTGTTGCTCTCAGCTGTATGGTAATTCAGGCAGCAGCACCTGCTCTCTCCACAATGTACTAGGGAGAAAGAGCTCCCCTCGGCGCACGCTGCCGTCCCTACAACAATGTCCTCCGTTTAAAGAAAAACGCGTAGTTTGCTATTCCAGAAAAAAGTCAACAGGTTTTTGGTTATTTCAATATTAGCCAACAACAGAGATTTTTAAACTAGCCTATAACATTTGGTAAACTGTTCATTCTTTTTCATTGGTGAAACTTTTAGAAACATATTTGTGTCCTGTGAAAGAGGACATCATTTGTGCTGATGGTTCTAAGCTGATTACTCTGCCTCTCTGGTGACACTGAGACTGTGTGTGTGTGTGTGTGTGTGTGTGTGTGTGTGTGTGTGTGTGTGTGTGTGTGTGTGAGGGTGGGTCGGGTGGTCTTAATTAGGACGCTAATTGAAACGGAATTTCAATTTTTGGCGGGTGGCAGCAACGACATTTGAATGAGCGGCGTTCCAAAACAAGAAAAGCATTGATCCCATGCGCAATTACGCAACGTTTTCCCCCGTGTGTTTTAGTCTACTCTTGGGTTTACTAAGACATTGTGTGTAGCCGATGTAATGTCTGAGTGATGTTTTTATGTTTAGAATCATTATAATGGTCAAGATATGACACTTCCAAATAAAGATTTGGAATAGGTGCCTACCTTTCTACCCAAAGGAAATGGATGAGAGAGAACATTTCAACACTATGACTAATACCATTATGCATGTGTTCACATGGCCATATGGTTTCGAAGATCCGTGTTGTATTTAACCAGTTGATTCTTCAATACACCCAATGCAGTAATCCGAAGGATGTGGCTCTACGTTTTTACAGGTTTTTTCTCTGTACGTAATTCCGCGTGCTTGAGGTTTACGCGATCACCTCTTCTCCCAACCCTTCTGTCGTCATATAGGCAGGCCTACGCTGCACTATCAGGCGTTTCTTTTATTGACGTGGCATTCATTTATCGATTATGGCAGCAAAGCATAACTGAAAGGCATGGTGAAATCCTGCAGAATCATGATCACTACACGTATTATTTTCAAACAAAATGTATGCCTCGAGATTCTGTCTTGGATAAATCAAGCATAAAGCTTCTTCTTCGAACTCCCCCTTCATTCTGAAGGTGGACTTTGGGGAGACTGTTTAACTTAAGTGTTTCTATAGGGGGCTGTTGTACTTTAACTCCTGCCCACCAGTAGCTCCATTGAACAAAAGAGAGACTCGAGGTCTGACTATTCATCTTTTCTTTGCGCTTTAATTTTCATTGATTTTGAATACAAGGGGAAGCCCTTGGGGATTTTATCTGAAGGGCACGACACGCCTTTAGACGCGGACAGCCTCCCAAGCCAACCATCTGCTCCACACCAAATGGTGTTTTCCCCCCAACCTCAACTGCATGTCTCTGCGTTTCTCTACATATTGCACAATCTTCATCCAAATTGGCCTGGAAGCATGTTATTAGAGAGACTGCAACGGTATGATGCTGACCATATGGTTAGGGAAGCCAAAATTAAAGTTTTTCGGATAGATTGCTCGTGGGAACATAAACACTGTGAACATCACACCATAACGACCAGATAGATAGCAACTCAGGCGTATAGCCTACGTTACCATTCACAAAAATTCTACCTAATTTTAAGTAGCCTACCGCGGTATGCGCAATTGTTCATTTGGATCAATATTCAAAGTCATCAGTATTATGACCTGCTGTTATAACTGTGTTGAACAAATATGTTATTAGTTGTAAATAATAAATACATGTTTTGAACAACAGACACCAGTGAACATAATGTAAATGTCTAACTTTTTGCTTTGCCAAATAGACATGCAGGCCATCGTTTCCCTCAGTGAAAAAACTGGACTGGAGTTCAGACAGAGGACGGAGCTTGTTTAGCGCGCTGAATCTCCACGTAGGTTTATTTTAGGACAATGAGTCTCTCGTCGGCATCCTGTGTGATGCTCAAAAGTAATTGTGCTGTAATTGTGCTGATTACAATTCTAAAGAATCTGTCGCGTGGCTCGAATGCCTGCCTCCAGATGATGGATATCAGCAGTGCAGCCTCACCACATGACGACAGAAACTCGATAGCAAATCATCTGCTCGCTTTGGCCCAGCCCGTATTTTAATGACAATACCCGTGTGATTACCTGTGATCCTATGAACGAGACGAGATTCATTTGTCTTCAAGAAGTCCGATTACTCCGGCCAGCTGCTCTATGAGTGAACAAGGACCCATTTCAAAGAGGCCGTTCTTTGTGCCCTGTATGTTGTTGGGGTCATGGGGGGATATTGGAGTAACTTTGCGTGTGTGTGCGCGCGTGCGCGTATTTGTGTGCCTTCTTCAGGACGGGGTTTACTGCTGAGCCTCTCGAATTCTTTAGCAGAGTGGAAGGCAGTCGCGTGCTTTATGGAGAACATCTGCTTCTGTTTTGGGTGTCTTTTTCCTTGTGTGTCAAGCTTGGGTCCTAGAGGGGGTTGGAAAAAATCAATCCAAACGGCAATAACAAGAAGAAGGCAATATGCCTACATAACCTATAGGCATAATATCCTAAGAAAATCCCTGATTCATTGGATTAGACCTATAGCATAAGGTAGGCTGGAAAAGGTCTAATTCACTCCATTAAATTAGCAGGAAAGATTGTTGAGAATCATTTTGTAGGCTCCAGCCTTTTTTGATTCGGAGTAGCTGCTGATGTGAATTCTTTGGAACCCTCTTCCCAATAACTAAAGGTCTGAAGCGTCTGGCATGTGCAAGATTGCTTTAGCACAGATTGGCAGATTCTTTTTATGTAAGAGCTTTTAGTTTTTAGCAAACTTCATCCCTACCCCCATAAAACCATCTTCACTATTTCACCTTGGGGATGAGCTCCAGTGCTAGGATACCATCAGACCATCATTATGAGCCCCTCACCCCCAATTCCAGAGCAAGGCAATCTGAATTACGGCACAACGCCATCCCACTGAATGGAGGATTTAACGGGGCGGTGCCCCTTTAGAATGGCTCCCCAGGTCCCTGGGAGCATCTGCCCAGAGATGACCAGATGTAGGCACCTGTGGTGACAGCCTGCGTATGCTCCAACCTATTCACACTTTTCAAGTCACGGCCACAATAGAAGATAAAGCTTTGTGTGCACAGTATTATAACTCCTGGATGATCTATTTCTCAACAGCAGTAGGCTGAAATCTACTTTTTATTAGGCCTAGTTAACCAACTTCACTATTGAACTCTTTCTCCAACTTTATTTTCAAACGTTCAACAAATGATTAGGGTATGAAGTGTGACAACTTTTAGGATATTTAGCAGCCAACCTGAATCATAGCCTTGGCCCTAGGCTTAGTTCTTATTATTAAACAGTTCAAACATTCTGTTGCAATAGCTAGAATACTTCTCCCTGAAAAGCATGGCCAGAGAGTCACACTCAGTGCGCTTTGAAACTATTTTTCGGAATATTCTGTGAGCATTATACCTATTTAGTCAGTTATTAATTCACTTACATGACATACATTGACTGGTATGAGCCAGTGTATTGTATTGCTCCTAGCCACTACTTAAAACATATTTCATTTGCATTTGTATGAGTTGGTATAAAAGACTTGCAGTATTTCATGGAGAAATGTTGTCCAGAAACCTGTGGACCTCAGGGAGATGGCAATGCAGCATGTCAACAGCCACCAACAGGGCAGAAGCACCACTACTCCTACGCAGGTGGTGGATGCCATGGCCTGTCTGAGGGACTGGTATGGTGGCCAGTGGAAAGAGTTTATGCATTGCCTGGAGGAGTTTGTGGGTGCCTTCACAAATGCAGGTATCTGTCACAACGTCCACAGAAGGTGGCTCCTCTCCTCGGTCGGGCGGTGCTCGGCGGTCGTCGTCGCCGGCCTACTAGCTGCCACCGATCTGTGTTTCAGTGTCTGTTAGTTATGTCTGTTTTTGGTTGCACCTGTTTCGTGTTTGTCATTAGTGGGGAGGGTATTTAGTTCGTCTGTGTTTAGTTAGGATTCGTGCGGGATTGTTTTATGTTACGTGTGGTAGGGGTTGTAATTATTTAAGGTAGTTGCATTTTGCTACGTATCGTTTAGGCTTTAGGGTTGCTGGGCTCGTCATTTGACTTTTGTGCTTATATGTGGATTTTGCCCCTTGGCAGTATTAAATTAAGTTTGTTCAAACGGACCTCAGTCTCCTGCGCCTGACTCATCCTCCAAGTGTTCTAGCTGCCCGTGACAGTATCTGACTTGTGTTTTTCTTTGACGGTCACAAGTCAGTTGTGTGGAGGTGAGGATGGAGTCAGGCGCAGGACACAGAACTGAGTCAAAATAACGTCATTTACTCTGAAACAAGAATATACCAAAAATCCACGCAGGGATAATAACACTAAGACAGCCGACTAACACAAAACAAGAAACAATCACGCACAAGACATAATGAGAACCAGAGGGTTAAATAGGGAAATAATCATAACATAATGGGAACCAGGTGTGAACAATCAAGACATAACAAATGGAAAAAGAAACGTAGATCGGTGGCAGCTAGAAAGCCGGTGACGACGACCGCCGAACGCCTCCCGAACAAGGAGAGGCACCAACTTCGGCGGAAGTCGTGACATTGACTGGGCAGTGGAAGAAGGCAAACAGGCAGAGTTGGTGAAACGGCAATTGAGGGTCAACGAGAAGGTTGCCAGGGTGTTCCACCATTTAAAGTGCCATAATCAACAGCCTGGCCGGGAGCTGTTCTGCCTCCCCTCAGGGCTGGCCACCTTATCTCGCTTTGCCCTCAAGTCTCTAGGCCAGGAAACCTGGTGCTCTGCCCGCGAGGACGACTATGAGATCACCAGCTTTGCCCTCTGTCATAACTGTAGGGCATCCTGGGACAGGACACAAACTTCATAATCTTTGGCTCAGTCCCCTATCTGTCTGTGAGTCAGCTGAGTCTAGACACCATGACCACATGCTGATTTCCAGAGACTGTCCCACGCCCTCCAGCTCCCTCTGCTCGCGTGTCTCCTTTGTAACGATGTGGTGCCAGAGCAGTAGATGCAGCGGTCGCGTAGTGATGCCCTGGCAGCTTACAGGACATCCACATCCACCACAACGGTAGAAAATGTATGCTGTAGCAGATTTCATCAGTAACAACAATCTGTCCAGAGTGGGAACCCATGGTGTTAGCTCTCTGCCTCTAGAATGAGAGGTTTTGGACAAAGGAATACAGTACTATCTACTTCCCGGTCAAAAGCTACTATGGGACATTAGTGACACCTCTCCTCGTAGAGGTATCTGAAGAAGAGCTGCTTGAGTCCTTACAGCAGCGTTTCCCAAACTCGGTCCTCGGGACCCCAAGAGTTGCACGTTTCATTTTTTGCCCTAACACTTCACAGCTGATTCAAATTATCAAAGCTCGATGATTAGTTGATTATTTCAAGCAGCTGTGTGGTGCTAGGGCAAAAACCAAAATGTGCACCCCTGTCCCCCAGTTTGGGAAACCCTGCCTTACATCCTCCAGGGAAGAAACAGATGTAGATTGTTTCAGTTTAATAAACTAGTAACATAAAAAGCCCAAACAATATGATGGTTATGTTTGTTTTGAATCCTGTTTTTTCTTTACAGGCAGACAAAGAAAAGTACATGTGAGCAGAGTGTTTTACGGTGTACAATGTACTGTATGATGTTGTGCTGGAATGCAGTAATACACTTGAAGACAGGGAGGATGCTGAGATCACTCCACGGGCAATTGTGTTTCAACCTTGCAGAGAACGCCTCTACGGCATTCAGTTACCTACAAATCCATGTGTTGTATATTATTACGTGGTTATTACAAAATGACATACGGCATGTTGATTATTTCATGGTTATCACAAAATGACATATGGCATGATGAATATTACATGGTTATTAAAACATTGCATGGTTATTTGTTGCCAGTTTTACTACCAGGCACCATCTTAATGAAACAGGTTTCACTATGAAGTACACAGAAATACATTGTACATCTTTGGATATATTTCTTGCCATTTATCATGCATCTTTTCTCAGCAGTGGTGGACGGGCCCAAACAGTGAGGGAATGGCTTGTCTTTCCTGGAAACCCACTGAAGGAGCCCAAAGTAGTATCTCCCTTGCCGCTGGATGCCACTGGTATGCTGTGAATTAATTAGGCAACGTGGAATAGGTGATTTCATACTGATGCAAAGTGCTGCAGATGGATTTCACCTTGAAATAATATTTTCCTTGCCAAGGTGGAAAACCAGATTTTAAGGTTTTATGGTCTGTGAAGGACTCCGAAACGATATGCCTCCACATCTCCACTTTTTTGGCAGTATTTGAGTTGGATTCATTCTCAGTGGAACATGATCATCTGGAAGGCTCTCTGATGGCTGTGCTGTGCCTTGTGACCTACACTGCCATGCAGGTGAGGAAAATACTATGTTATAATGTAGAGTGGTTTTTTTGTCTGGTTATTTAGAAACAACTGTACTTCAGCATCTCGTCTCAGTAGAGTGTTATCATGATTGAACAACATAGAAGCAGTCTCCCCTCTGGGGTTTTACAATGTTGTCGTTGGTCTAGCTCTTATTATTGACCTGTATTATGACATGAGGGCTGGCATTATCACATACAGTAGGAAAGATGGCGCCGACGGAGAAGGGCGATATCTTATGAGTTCCATCCTAACTTAGCTACAGTGAGGGAAAAAAGTATTTGATCCCCTGCTGATTTTGTACGTTTGCCCACTGACAAAGAAATGATCAGTCTATAATTTTAATTGTAGGTTTATTTGAACAGTGAGAGACAGAATAACAACAAAAAAATCCAGAAAAATGCATGTCAAAAATGTTATCAAATGATTAGCATTTTAATGAGGGAAATAAGTATTTGACCCCTCTGCAAAACATGACTTAGTACTTGGTGGCAAAACCCTTGTTGGCAATCACAGAGGTCAGACGTTTCTTGTAGTTGGCAACCAGGTTTGCACACATCTCAGGAGAGATTTTGTCCCACTTCTCTTTGCAGATCTTCTCCAAGTCATTAAGGTTTCGAGGCTGACGTTTGGCACCTCGAACCTTCAGCTTCCTCCACAGATTTTCTATTGGATTAGGGTCTGGAGACGGGCTAGGCCACTCCAGGACCTTAATGTGCTTCTTCTTGAGCCACTCCTTTGTTGCCTTGGCCGTGTGTTTTGGGTCATTGTCATGCTGGAATACCCATCCATGACTCATTTTCAATGCCCTGGCTGAGGGAAGGAGGTTCTCACCCAAGATTTAACGGTGCATGGCCCCGTCCATCGTCCCTTTGATGCAGTGAAGTTGTCCTGTCCCCTTAGCAGAAAAACACCCCCAAAGCATAATGTTTCCACCTCCATGTTTGACTGTGGGGATGGTGTTCTTGGGGTCATAGGCAGCATTCCTCCTCCTCCAAACACGGCGAGTTGAGTTGATGCCAAAGAGCTCCATTTTGGTCTCATCTGACCACAACACTTTCACCCAGTTGTCCTCTGAAACATTCAGATGTTCATTGGCAAACTTCAGACGGGCATGTATATGTGCTTTCTTGAGCAGGGGGACCTTGCGGGCGCTGCAGGATTTCAGTCCTTCACGGCGTAGTGTGTTACCAATTGTTTTCTTGGTGACTATGGTCCCAGCTGCCTTGAGATTATTGACAAGATTCTCCCGTGTAGTTCTGGGCTGATTCCTCACCGTTCTCATGATCATTGCAACTCCACGAGGTGAGATCTTGCATGGAGCCCCAGGCCGAGGGAGATAGACAGTTCTTTTGTGTTTCTTCCATTTGCGAATAATCGCACCAACTGTTGTCACCTTCTCACCAGGCTGCTTGGTGATGGTCTTGTAGCCCATTCCAGCCTTGTGTAGGTCTACAATCTTGTCCCTGACATCCTTGGAGAGCTCTTTGGTCTTGGCCATGGTGGAGAGTTTGGAATCTGATTGATTGATTGCTTCTGTGGACAGATACCTTTTATACAGGTAACAAGCTGAGATTAGGGAGCACTCCCTTTAAGAGTGTGCTCCTAATCTCAGCTCGTTACCTGTATAAAAGACACCTGGGAGCCAGAAATCTTTCTGATTGAGAGGGGGTCAAATACTTATTTCCCCCATTAAAATGCAAATCAATTTATAACATTTTTGACATGCGTTTTTCTGGATTTTTTGTTGTTGTTATTCTGTCTCTCACTGTTCAAATAAACCTACCATTAAAATTATAGACTGATCATTTCTTTGTCAGTGGGCAAACGTACAAAATCAGCCGGGGATCAAATACTTTTTTCCCTCACTGTATATAGTGACTTGTATCATGTTTATCTTCATTTTTTTTACAGAAAGGTAATACAATTATCACATATGACCGCCATCCACTTCTGGACATCAGATCGACACTTACTTACCTTGAATTCCACTTCAAATGCGACTCAGCTGTTCCACTGTTCACTCAGGACCATATTCATTTGTTCCATGGCTACCAAAACACTGCAGGCGTATACGCGGGAGACGAGGTGTAAAATCCTGGTAAAATTGAAAGAGAAAACCGAATGAATGAAAACCTCCATTCTATTGGCAAATGTCCAGTCACTCGAGAATAAGATGGTTGAGCTTAGTTCGAGAGTCTCTTATCAGAGAGACTTGAAAAACTGCAATATATTATGTCTTATGTCTTTTCAATTTAAATTACTATACAAAATTCTTGCAACTAATAGAATGTTATATATATGGGGGATACAATCTTCCCAGCTCTGCAGATTCTGCTGTGAGGAGGCAGAGAGATTAGATCATTTATTTTGGTATTGTCCATATGTAGCTCGTTTTTGGTCACAGGTCCAGGAATGGCTGAAGAATTGCAACTTTTGCCTAGAACTAACGCTGCAGATAGCAATACTGGGTGATTTGAAAAGCCATAGTCAATCAATCAATAATGTAATCATTATTTTAGCAAAAATGTTTATTTTTATATTACAATCTGTAGAAGCTATGAGAATAGAAAGGTTCAATTGTTTTGTGAAGCATCACAGCACAGTTGAAAAATATATGGCAAATACAAATCCAAGACGGATGATGTTGAGAGATAGATGGGAGGGGTTGAATGGAGCTGAAGGGTGGGACTAATAACAAGATAACCAATGTAAACATACGGGGTCTGTAAAATGTATATAGGTTCAGAATTTTTGTGTTATAGCACAGTTACAAATAGAAATCAAACTGGATGGACATCAGAAATAGAGGAAGGACTAAAAACAAACAAAAAATAACTATTGTAAAATAGACTGTGTCTGTAAAATGTGTATAAGATGAATAAATTGAAGGTAAAAGCCGAAGTGTTTATTAGTTTACTCCAATTGGGGGATCGGTGGTAGGGTTTGCGGGGAATAATAATAAATGTATGTTCTTTAAAAAAGTATGTATGTCTACATAGGTATTGTCACGCCCTGACCGGGTGAACTCAGGTGTTTTGGGTCAGGGTGGTTTATGTTGGGTGGTTTTCCTGTGTTTGTTTTCTGTTTTGCGTTGGAGCCTTGTGTTGGCTCTATTGGGGAGTATTTCTATGTTGGTTTCTGTCTTCCCAATCAGAGACAGCTGTCGCTAGTTGTCTCTGATTGGGATCTCATTTAAGTTCATTTTCCCCCACGCTGTTCGTGGGGAATTGTATTTGCATTGCTATTCGTAGCCTGTGAAGCTGTTCGTTCGTGGTATCGTTTATTGTTTTGCTGGTTCACCATTCTAATAAAAATGATGATGAACCAAACCTCCGCTGCGCCTTGGTCCCTCTATAACGACGAACGTTACAGAATTCCCCACCGAACCAGGACCAAGCAGCGGGAGGAAAAGGAGCGCGAGAGATGGGCTCGCGAGGGAAAGGAGTTCTGGACCTGGGAGGAGATCATGTCGGGGAAAGGACCCTGGCGGACGGACTCCCAGGTCGAGGAGGAAAAGCCAGGCGGCGGTCGAGGAGGCCCGGAAAACAGCCCCAAGAAAATTTTGGGGGGGGGCTAATGGGGTGGTCCGGTAGGGCAGAGGAAGAGCCCAGACCACTGCTCTCGTGGGGGATGACGGCGGAGGAAGAGACGAGGATGAGGCAGTTGATTGAGGACCTGCAGAGGGAAGATCTGGAGGAGGAGCCCTGGTATGCGGAGTTGCGCGCTGTGTCGCCAGTGCGCCCGCACAGCCCAGTGCGTCCGGTGGACAGACCCAGCACATGCCGTGCTAAGATGGGAATCCAGCCGGGACGAGTGGCTAAACCAGCTCCACGCTACAGGTCACCTATACGTGTTCACAGTCCTGTCTGGCCCGTCCCTGCTCCCCGCACCAAGCCCACGGTGCGTGTCCACAGTCCTGTCCGGCCCGTCCCTGCTCCCCGCTCCAGGCCACGGGAAGCGGAGTTGCGCGATGTGTCGCCAGTGCGCCCGCACAGCCCGGTACGTCCGGTGGACATGCCCAACACATGCCGTGCTAGGATGGGCATCCAGCCAGGACGAGTGGCTAAACCGGCTCCACGCTTCAGGGCACCAGTACGTGTTCACAGTCCTGTCTGGCCCGTTCCTGCTCCCCGCACCAGGTTAGTGGTGCGTGTCCCCAGTCCTGTCCGGCCCGTCCCTGCTCCCCGCACCAGGTTAGTGGTGCGTGTCCCCAGTCCTGTCCGGCCCGTCCCTGCTCCCCGCACCAGGTTAGTGGTGCGTGTCCCCAGTCCTGTCCGGCCCGTCCCTGCTCCCCGCACCAGGTTAGTGGTGCGTGTCCCCAGTCCTGTCCGGCCCGTTCCTGCTCCCCGCACCAAGTCAGAGGTGCGTGTTCCCAGTCCTGTCCGGCCCGTTCCTGCTCCCCGCACCAGGTTAGTGGTGCGTGTCCCCAGTCCTGTCCGGCCCGTTCCTGCTCCCCGCACCAGGTTAGTGGTGCGTGTCCCCAGTCCTGTCCGGCCCGTCCCTGCTCCCCGCACCAAGTCAGTGGTGCGTGTCCCCAGTCCTGTCCGGCCCGTCCCTGCTCCCCGCACCAGGTTAGTGGTGCGTGTCCCCAGTCCTGTCCGGCCCGTCCCTGCTCCCCGCACCAGGTTAGTGGTGCGTGTCCCCAGTCCTGTCCGGCCCGTCCCTGCTCCCCGCACCAGGTTAGTGGTGCGTGTCCCCAGTCCTGTCCGGCCCGTCCCTGCTCCCCGCACCAGGTTAGTGGTGCGTGTCCCCAGTCCTGTCCGGCCCGTTCCTGCTCCCCGCACCAAGTCAGTGGTGCGTGTCCCCAGTCCTGTCCGGCCCGTCCCTGCTGCCCGCACCAAACCAGTGGTGCGTGTTCCCAGTCCGGCACGGCCCGGGTCCGGTCCACCGGTGCCCAATCCTGTTCCGGGCGACGGCTCCGCTCCAGAGCCTGGGCATGCCGCTCCACAGTGGTCCAGTCCGGGCCAGAGGGGTAGGGCTAAGGTGGAGGCGGGGGGGAGAACACGCCCGGGGCCAGAGCCTCCACCGAGGGTGAGGCGCCCACCCGGATTCCCCCCCCTAATAGACTTAAGTTTGGTGCGCCGGGAGTACGCACCGTTGAGGGGGGGGTACTGTCACGCCCTGACCGGGTGAACTCAGGTGTTTTGGGTCAGGGTGGTTTATGTTGGGTGGTTTTCCTGTGTTTGTTTTCTGTTTTGCGTTGGAGCCTTGTGTTGGCTCTATTGGGGAGTATTTCTATGTTGGTTTCTGTCTTCCCAATCAGAGACAGCTGTCGCTAGTTGTCTCTGATTGGGATCTCATTTAAGTTCATTTTCCCCCACGCTGTTCGTGGGGAATTGTATTTGCATTGCTATTCGTAGCCTGTGAAGCTGTTCGTTCGTGGTATCGTTTATTGTTTTGCTGGTTCACCATTCTAATAAAAATGATGATGAACCAAACCTCCGCTGCGCCTTGGTCCCTCTATAACGACGAACGTTACAGGTATGTGTATGTATATATATGTATGCATGCGTGTATGTATATATATGTATGCATGCGTGTATGGATATATATACACTGCTCAAAAAAATAAAGGGAACACTAAAATAACACATCCTAGATCTTAATGAATGAAATAATCTTATTAAATACTTGTTTCTTTACAAAGTTGAATGTGCTGACAACAAAATCACACAAAAATAATCAATGAAAATCCAATTTATCAACCCATGGAGGTCTGGATTTGGAGTCACACTCAAAATTAAAGTGGAAAACCACACTACAGGCTGATCCAACTTTGATGTAATGTCCTTAAAACAAGTCAAAATGAGGCTCAGTAGTGTGTGTGGCCTCCACGTGCCTGTTTGACCTCCCTACAACGCCTGGGCATGCTCCTGATGAGGTGGCAGATGGTCTCCTGAGGGATCTCCTCCCAGACCTGGACTAAAGCATCCGCCAACTCCTGGACAGTCTGTGGTGCAACGTGGCGTTGGTGGATGGAGCGAGACATGATGT
Source organism: Salmo trutta (assembly GCF_901001165.1). Lineage (NCBI taxonomy): Eukaryota > Metazoa > Chordata > Actinopteri > Salmoniformes > Salmonidae > Salmo > Salmo trutta. The sequence continues at coordinate 13,436,686 of NC_042974.1, forward strand.
CCCAGATGTGCTCAATTGGATTCAGGTCTGGGGAACGGGTGGGCCAGTCCATAGCATCAATGCCTTCCTCTTGCAGGAACTGCTGACACACTCCAGCCACATGAGGTCTAGCATTGTCTAAGAAATGCCACCCCACACCATGACTGACCCACCGCCAAACCGGTCATGCTGGAGGATGTTGCAGGCAGCAGAACGTTCTCCACGGCGTCTCCAGACTCTGTCACGTCTGTCACATGTGCTCAGTGTGAACCTGCTTTCATCTGTGAAGAGCACAGGGCGCCAGTGGCGAATTTGCCAATCTTGGTGTTCTCTGGCAAATGCCAAACGTCCTGCACGGTGTTGGGCTGTAAGCACAACCCCCACCTGTGGACGTCGGGCCCTCATACCACCCTCATGGAGTCTGTTTTTGACCGTTTGAGCAGACACATGCACATTTGTGGCCTGCTGGAGGTCATTTTGCGGGGCTCTGGCAGTGCTCCTCCTGCTCCCCCTTGCACAAAGGCGGAGGTAGCGGTCCTGCTGCTGAGATGTTGCCCTCCTACGGCCTCCTCCACGTCTCCTGATGTACTGGCCTGTCTCCTGGTAGCGCCTCCATGCTCTGGACACTACGCTGACAGACACAGCAAACCTTCTTGCCACAGCTCGCATTGATGTGCCATCCTGGATGAGCTGCACTACCTGAGCCACTTGTGTGGGTTGTAGACTCCGTCTCGTGCTACCACTAGAGTGAAAGCACCGCCAGCATTCAAAAGTGACCAAAACATCAGCCAGGAAGCATAGGAACTGAGAAGTGGTCTGTGGTCACCACCTGCAGAACCACTCCTTTATTGGGGGTGTCTTGCTAATTGCCTATAATTTCCACCTGTTGTCTATTCCATTTGCACAACAGCATGTGAAATTTATTGTCAATCAGTGTTGCTTCCTAAGTGGACAGTTTGATTTCACAGAAGTGTGATTGACTTGGAGTTACATTGTGTTTTTTAAGTGTTCCCTTTATTTTTTGAGCAGTGTATTTACCCCAAAAATATATGGGGGATTGGAAAGGATGCAGACAATTACATTGATGGAAGAAATATTCTTTCCGCAATATTAAGCTGATCCACCCCAATAAAAAATTTAATTAAATAAAAAAATATATATAAAAAAAATATATATATATATATTATGTCTTACTGAAACATGGCTGGATGATGATGCTATGCACATAGTTCTCGGTGGATTCTCCATGCAGCGGCAGGATCGTACTGTGGCTTCGGGGAAGTCAAAAGGACGTGGAGTGTCTTTTTTCATAAATAACAACTGGTGTGCTGCTTCAAGTGTGAAGGAAATCTCAAGCTTTTGCTCACCTTATATAGAATACCTCATGGTAAGCTGCAGACCATCTCATCTGTAATTATCACAGCTGTCTACATCCCTTCACAAGCCAACACCACTCTGGCACTTAACGAATCAGGCTATAAACAAACAACTAACCGCTCACCCAGAGGCAGTGTTTCTGGTGGGCAGAGACTTTAACGCGGAGTGACATAAAACCCGTCCTACCTCCATCCTGACATATTGCCTAGGCTGGTTGGTTGGGTCGAGAACAGGAACATCCGCCAAGTCATCCAGGAGCATCCTACGAGCTCCATTCACCAGGGAAGGGGAGACCCTTTCGGGGAGGGATTCCTGCGACACTTCCACCAGACCAGAGCGGCGTCCGGCTACTGGGGTAGAAGAAAAAGGAAAAACTAGGCGGCCATGGATTCCCCAGTAGCTTGTGTAGGTTCGCTACTTGTTTTCTAAGAGTAGCCACTTCGCCCCTATAGTCCTCTGCAAGCAAGCAGTTGCTACATTGAAAGTCAGAGCGGTCCACATTGTCCGGAATAAAGCAAAGTTAACAGAGCTCCTGCAGCGTTGAAAACGTTCAATAGCGACCTCCATTTGAGACTGCCAGCTAGGCTAGCTGGGTTTCCGTGTTTCTCTCTTTACATGGAATCTGCGGGAACCCGGGACAGATAGTAGAGTTCACAGTAACTGAGCCCAACTGTGCCGCGGGATCCAAAATTAAAATAAAAAGTATATAAAATCACACTGTCACAACTTTACAAAAACAATAAACTGATAAACCGAGGTCTCTCGTTCAGTGTTCCGATGCTCATTGTATGTTTATTTAAAAAAAAAATATTTCACCTTTATTTTACCAGGTAGGCCAGTTGAGAACAAGTTCTCATTTACAATTGCGACCTGGCCAAGATAAAGCAAAGCAGTGCGACACAAACAACACAGAGTTACACATGGAATAAACAAACGTACAGTCAATAACTCAATAGAAAAAAGTCTATATACAGTGTGTGCAAATAGCGTGAGGAGGTAAGGCAATAAATAGGCCATAGTAGCGAAGTAATTAAAATGTATCAAATTAACACTGGAGTGAATGATGTGCAGATGATGATGTGCAAATAGAAATACTGGTGTACAAAAGAGCAAAAAAATAAATAAAAACAATATGGGGTTGAGGTAGGTAGATTGGATGGGCTATTTACAGATGGGCTATGTACAGTTGCAGATGTGGCAGGGTTGCAGACAATAACGGAATACAAAGGGAAACCCAGCCATAAGTTGCTTAGCGAGGCAGAATTCCCAAATGATCTAAATGCTTTTTATTCTCATTCCAAGGAATATAGCACTATGCCTTGCATTAAACCTCCTGTTTTTCCAGATGACTGTGTGATCTTGGTCACCATGGCCAATGTGAGCTAAACCTTTAAACAAGTTAACAATCACATGGCTGGAGTAGACGGAATACCAGGACGCATACTCAAACATTTTCAATCTCTCCTTGTCCCAGTCTGTAATCCCAACATGTTTTAAGCTGACCACGATTGTCCCTGTTTCCAAGAGCTCCAAACTAACCTGCCAAAATGGCTATCGCCCTGTAGGGCTCACATCTGTAATTATGAAGTGCTTTGAAAAGCTGGTCATGGCTCACATTACATTTACGTCATTTAGCAGGCGCTCTTATCCAGAGCGACTTACAAATTGGTGCATTCACCTTATGATATCCAGTGGAACAACCACTTTACAATAGTACATCTATATCTTTTTTTTTGGGGGGGGGGGGGGGGTTAGAAGGATTACTTTATCCTATCCCAGGTATTCCTTAAAGAGGTGGGGTTTCAGGTGTCTCCGGAAGGTGGTGATTGACTCCGCTGTCCTGGCGTCGTGAGGGAGCTTGTTCCACCATTGGGGTGCCAGAGCAGCGAACAGTTTTGACTGGGCTGAGCGAGAACTGTGCTTCCGCAGAGGTAGGGAGGCGAGCAGGCCAGAGGTGGATGAACGCAGTGCCCTTCTTTGGGTGTAGGGACTGAAGAGACTCTGAAGGTACGGAGGTGCCGTTTCCCTCACAGCTCCGTAGGCAAGCACCATGGTCTTGTAGCAGATGCGAGCTTCAACTGGAATCAACACCATCGTCCTAGAGACCCACTCCAATTTGCCTATCGCCCCAACAGATCCACAGAGGACTCAATCTCAACTACATTTTACACTGAACTCTCCTACCTGGACAAGAGGGGAAATAACTATGTTAGAATGCTGTTCATAGACTACAGCTCAGAGTTCAACACCATAGTCCCCTCCAAGCTCAGGGACCCTGGGACTGAACACCCTCACTCTGCAACTAGATCCTGGACTTCCTGGCGGGGCCAGCCCAGGGTAGTGAGGGTAGGCAACAACACCTCTGCCACGCTGACCCTCAACACAGGGCCCCTCAGGGGTGTGTGCTTAGTCCCCCTGTTCACCCACGACTTTGTGGCCAAGCACGACCCTAACACCATCATCAATTTTGCTGACAACACCACAGTGGTAGGCCTGATCACCAATGCCGATGAGTCAGTCTAAAGGGAGGAGGTCAGAGACTTAGCAATGTGGTGCAAGGACAACAACCTCTCCCTCAAAGTCAGTAAGACCAAGGAGCTGATCGTGTGCTATAGGAGAAAGAGGGGAGAGCAAGTTTCCATCCACATCGACAGGGCTGTTGTGGAGCGGGTCGAGAGCTTAAGTTCCTTGGCAACCACATCATTAAGGACTTAACATGGTCCACACACCTGCACAGTCATCACCGCTTGGTATGGAAAATGCACCGCCCTTGATCGCAAAGCGCTACAGAGGGTGGTGCCAGTACCTCACTGGGGCCGAGCTCCCTGCCGTCCAGAAAATCTATATCAGGTGGTGTCAGAGGAAGGCCCGAAAAATTGCTTAAGACCACCCACCCAAGCCATAGACAGTTTACTCTACTGTCCGGCAAACAGGCATAACTTTTCACCCCCCCAAAGTCAATACTTTGTAGAGCCACCTTTTGCAGCAATTACAGCTGCAAGTCTCTTAGGGTATGTCTCTATAAGCTTGGCATATCTAGCCAATGGGATCTTTGCCCATTTTTCAAGGCAAAACTGCTCCAGCTCCAAGTTGGATGGGTTCCTGCTGGTGTACAGCAATCTTTAAGTCATACCACAGATTCTCAATTGGCCTGGGCTTTGACTAGGCCATTCCAAGACATTTAAATTTTTACCCTTAAACCACTCAAGTGTTGCTTTAGCAGTATGCTTAGGGTCATTGTCCTGCTGGAAAGTGAACCTCCGTCCCAGTCTCAAATCTCTGAAAGACTGAAACAGGTTTCCCTCAAGAATTCCCCTGCGTCATTCCTTCAATTCTGACCAGTATCCCAGTCACTGCCGATGAAAAACATCCCCACAGCATGATGCTGCCACCTCCATGCTTCACTGTGGGGATGGTGTTCTCGTGCAGAGAGGTGTTGGATTTGCGCCAGACACAACGTTTTCCTTGATGGCTAAAAAGCTACATTTTAGTCTCATCTGACCAGAGAACCTTCTTCAATATGTTTGGGGAGTCTCCCACATGCCTTTTGGTGAACACCAAATGTGTTTGCTTATATTTTTATTTAAGCAATGGCTTTTTTCTGGCAACACTTCCGTAAAGCCCAGGTCTGTGGAGTGTACGGCTTAAAGTGGTCCTATGGACAGATACTCCAATCTCCACTGTGGAGCTTTGCAGCTCCTTCAGGGTTATCTTTGGTATCTTTGTTGCCTCTCTGATTAATGCCTCCTTGCCTGGTCCGTGAGTTTTGGTGGGCGGCCCTCTCTTGGCAGGTTTGTTGTGGTGCCATATTCTTTCCATTTTTTAATAATGGATTTAATGGTGCTCCGTGGGATGTTCAAAGTTTCAGATATATTTTTTAACCCAACCCTGATCTGTACGTCTCCACAACTTTGTCCCTGACCTGTTTGGAGAGCTAATTGGTCTTCATGGTGCCGCTTTCTTGGTGATGCCCCTTGCTTTGTGGTGTTGCAGACTCTGGGGCCTTTCAGAACAGGTGTATATATACTGAGATCATGTGACAGATCATGTGACACTTAGATTGCACACAGATAGACTTTATTTAACTAATTATGTGACCTTTGAAGGTAATTGGTTGCACCAGATCATATTTAGGGGCTTCATAGCAAAGGGGCTGAATACATATGTATGCACCACTTTTCCATTTTATATTTTTTTGAATTCTTTGAAACAAGTCATTTTTTTCATTTCACTTCACCAATTTGGACTATTTTGTGTATGTCCATTACATGAAATCCAAATAAAAAATCTATTTAAATCACAGGTTGTAATGCAACAAAATAGGACAAACGCCAAGGGGGATGAATACTTTTGCAAGGCACTGTAAATAGCCAAACTGCTAAATAGCCAATTTATGGTACCCAAACTATCTGCACTGACTCTATCTTGCACTGACCCTACACACACTCACTGGACTTTATATACACACTCACTCACACACACTGTCACTCCCACACAAAACCCTCACACATTCACATATGCTACAAACATAGCACACACACGCATACCGACACAACACAAACACATACACATTACACACACACTTTTACACTCATCATTTTCTGCTGCTACTCTGTTCTTTATTTTAATCTTATTATTATCTTTCCTGATGCCTAGTCACTTTACACTGCCTTCATGTACATATCTACCTCAAATACCTTATTATTATCTAACCTGATGCCTAGTCACTTTACACTGCCTTCATGTACATATCTACCTCAAATACCTTATTATTATCTATCCTGATGCCTAGTCACTTTACCCTGCCTTCATGTACATATCTACCTCAAATACCTTATTAATATCTATCCTGATCCCTAGTCACTTTACCCTGCCTTCATGTACATATCTACCTCAAATACCTCGTACCTCATTGATATGGCACTGGTACTCCCTGTATATAGCTCCACATTGGTCTGGCACTGGTACTCCCTGTATATAGCTCCACATTGGTCTGGTACTGGTACTCCCTGTATATAGCTCCACATTGATCTGGTACTGGTACTCCCTGTATATAGCTCCACATTGATCTGGTACTGGTACTCCCTGTATATTGCTCCACATTGATCTGGTACTGGTACTCCCTGTATATTGCTCCACATTGATCTGGTACTGGTACTCCCTGCATATTGCTCCACATTGATCTGGTACTGGTATTCCCTGTATATAGCTCCACATTGATCTGCATTGTTGGTTAAGGGCTCGTAAGAAAGCATTTCACGGTAAAGTCTACACCAGTTGTATTCGGAGCATGTGACAAATAATATTTGGATTTGATTTGAGGTAATTTACCCCTGATGCTCTGACTGAAACTCAATAGCTCCTTTTCTCTGTGGTTCTCTCTAGACAATGAAGCTACAGAATATACACAAAAGTATGTGGACACCCCTTCAAATTAATGGATTCGGCTCTTTCAGCTATTTCCATTGCTGACAGGTGTATAACATCGAGCACACAGCCATGCACTCTCCATAGACAAACATTGGCCTTACTGAAGAGCTCAGTGACTTTGAACGTGGCACCATCATAGGATGCCACCTTTCTAACAAGTCAGTCCGTCAAATTTCTGCCCTGCTAGAGCTGCCCCGGTCAACTGTATGTGCTGTTATTGTGAAGTGGAAACGTCTAGGAGCAACAATGGCTCAGCCACGAAGTTAGGCCACACAAGCTAAAAGAATCGTCTGTCCTCGGTTGCAAGACTCAGGACTGAGTTCCAAACTGCCTCTGTAAGCAACGTCAGCACAATAACTGTTTGTCGGGAGCTTCATGAAATGGGTTGCCATGGCCGAGCAGCTAGACACAGCCTAAGATGTGCAATGCCAAGCATTGGCTGGAGTGGTGTAAAGCTCACCGCCATTGGAATCTGGAGCAGTGGAAACGCGTTCTCTGGAGGGATGAATCACACTTCACCATGTGGAAGTCCGAGGGACAAATCTGGGTTTGGCAGGTGATAGGAGAACGCTACCTGCCACAAATGCATAGTGCCAACTGTAAAGTTTGGTGGAGATGGGATAATGGTCGGGCTGATTTTCATTGTTCGATCTTGGCCCCTTAGTTCCAATGAAGGGTAATCTTAACGCTACTGCATACAATGATATTCTATACAATTCTGTGCTTCCAACTTTGTGGCAACAGTTTGGGGAGGGCCCTTTCTTTTTTAAGCATGACAATACCCCCGTGCACAAAGCGAGGTCCATACAGAAATAGTTTGTCGAGATCGGTCTGGAAGAACTTGACTGGCCTGAACAGAACCCTGATCTCAACCCCATCGAACACCTTTGGGATGAATTGGAACGCCGACTGCGAGCCAGGCCTGATCGCCCAACATCAGTGCCCAACCTTACTAATGCTCTGGTGGCTGAATGGAAGCAAATCCCTCCAGCAATGTTCCAACACCTAGTGGAATGCCTTCCCAGAAGAGTGGAGGCTGTTATAGCAGCAAAGGGGGACCAACTCCATATTAATGCCCATGATTTTGGAATGAGATGTTCAAGCAGGTGTCCACATACTTTTGGTAAGGTAGTTTGTCAGTGTCTGCGAAGGAACAATAGTTATGTCTACTGCTGCACTTAGGGTGCTCTATGCATAATGCACAGTTCATGTTTTCTCAGGGATTTCTCAATGTTGGACGTTCATTTTTTTATACGAGACCTTGTTTCCATTACCCTTAGATTGGAACACTTCTCATGCTTGTTTTTATGTGGGCCACCTCTCCTTGGAAGACATAGATGCATATCTCAGCCAAGTTATCTGCGTCAGTACATATCCTATGCAAGGGTGAGTGAGATACACTAGTGTATCTGACATAAACCCGTTATATGGGGTTTATAGAAGCTTCATAAAGTGGTTATATCATATTTGGGAAAGTGTCAGATATAACGACCTGTTACTTATGTAGTTGTACATTTTCTTATAAATTATTTGTGTAGCAAATGCTGACCTGTTGCGCCCACAACCACTGTGATTATTATTATTTGACCCTGCTGGTCATCTATGAACATTTGAACATCTTGGCCATGTTCTGTTATAATCTCCATCCGGCACAGCCAGAAGAGGACTGGCCACCCCTCATAGCCTGGTTCCTTTCTAGGTTTCTTCCTAGGTTCTGGCCTTTCTAGGGAGTTTTTCCTAGCCACCGTGCTTCTGCATTGCTTTAGGCTGGGTTTCTGTACAGCACTTTGTGACATCAGCTGATGTAAGAAGGGCTTTATAAATACATTTGATTGATTGATTGATTAACCTTCATTTTGTGGAAAAACTGAAGATAGTTGGAAAGCTTTTGGAAAGCTTTTCGGAACGCATCGTAGTCTTTCTGGTATAGGCACTGCATCTTTATCTTACTCATCCAAGTTTAACATTTTCTGGAGTGATGAATCACACTTCACCATATGGAAGTCCGACAGACAAATCTGGGTTTGGTGGATGACAGGAGAATGCTACCTCCCCAAATGCAACCACACCCAGGACAACAACAAGAGAACGGTGCTGGGAGAATAGTCAAGAAGCCATTTTTCCACAATATAGTAAGTCCCACAGATGAAACTCATTTGACTCTTTCTCAATATGCAAGAAGATGCAGCAGCAGAAACTGCTGAGAGGGGATAATTTTGGGGCGCATTGCAACATTCCTGCTCAAACTGCTCTAACTGTGGTCTGAACCTGAGAGTGATGCTCTGGCGACGGACTCCAAGCTGTCCCCGACATTGACCACAGTGGCTATTTGCACCTCCCCACCCTACTTTAAACCCTACTACGCCTGCTATTTCTGCCCCAGCCGCCCAGAGTGGCCGGCGGTTTTCCTGGGCCCGGGTTGATAGCGGCTCCCTACGGTAGATATAATGGATGATAGCAGCGACAAATTAGAGCCTGGTGGGAGACATCTAGAAAGCCACATCCTGATTTACGGTGCTTCCATAGCATCCTCCCAGCGTCCCCCCTAAAGCTCGCGTCAGTCAGTTTCTCTGGTCTTGCCAAATCACTGCATGTTTTTGTTGTGTTGTTTGTTTTAGAGTAGATCAGCTTTAATATTTCAGATTGTGGCTTCTAATAATGTATTTGTTTGCGTCATTTCCAATCCCCCATATATATTTTTTGTAAATATATATATATATATTATTTTAAATAGATATTTATATATATATTATATATATTTTCCTTTATTATTTTCCCCTAACCCTACCACCCCTCCCCTAATTGGAGTAAACTAATGCACAACAACACTTAGGCTTCCACTTCCAACTTATACATACTATAGACATTTTATGGACACAGTATATTTGACATTAGTTATCTTTTTTTTGTCCCATCCTTCTGCTACCCTCAACCCCTTACATCTATCTCTGAAGACCATCCAGTTTTTATTTATTTTTGCCATATATTTTTCAACTGTGCTGTGATGTTTCACAAAGTTCTGAACCTATATATAGTTTACGGACAATCTATATTTTACATTAGTTATCTTGTTTTTTGTGTGTTATTTTTAGTTCCACCCTTCAGCTCTCCTCAACCCCTCCCATCTATCTCTGAACACCATCCAGTTTTGATTTCTATTTGCCATATATTTTTCAACTGTGCTGTGATGTTTCACAAAAGTTCTGAACCTTTCTATTCTCATAGTTTCTACAGATTGTAAATTAAAGATAAACATTTTTGCTAAGAGTATTATTATATTACTGATCGATTGACTATGACTTTCAAATCACCCAGCACTGCTATTTTCAGAGTTAGCTCCAGCTAAATGTTGCAATTCTTCAGCCATTCCTGAACCTGTGACCAAAAACAGGCTACATATGGACAGTACCAAAACAAATAATCAAATGATTCTGTCTCTTCGCAGCAAAATCTGCAGAGATGGGAAGGTTGTATCCTCCTTATATATAACATTCTATTGGTTGCAAGAATTTTGTATAATAATTAAAATGGAAAAATTCTAAGTTTTGAATCTGGCGTTGTTTTGCGTATCAGTTCATAAACCATGTGCCATGGAATTGGTACATTGAAAATCTCTTCCCAACTATTTTGCAATATATATGGCACAGCTGTCAATTTGTTGGTCTTTAAATTAAACTGATATACTATTTTATTTATCACAATTTTCTTTAATAGACCAGTTATGGTCTTTAATGCAGGCTGATAGACAAGTTCCTTACTTTCTCCCCCTTCCACTTGCCTCTTCCATTTTTGCGGTAATGCTGCAATAAGTTGGTTGTAATTTTGGATAGAGCAGACAATTTCATATATTTTTGTTGGCTGCATGTGTGACATAACGCCACCAGTCATATTTATAATACATTTTCCAAAGATTATACCGTTGTTGTTTTTTATACATATTTTTTTACCAATTAGTATATTTGAGTTTAACCATAATATTTGTTGTAATATTTGTCCAGTCTTTTCTGGTGGATTAATAGCTAACAATTGCAACCACATTTCTATGGCATGTTTTAAAAATAGCAATATTTTGGAGATTATTTAATTTTCAAATAACTGAAAGTGAGAGGTTATCATCTGAAAAAAGGCCATTCTTGAACACGAGGTGAGACATTCTTACTAATCTGCTAGAGAACCAGTTCAGATTTAAGTATAGCTTTGGTATGACTTAAGCATTTAGTGTGAGGTCCAGTGCTTTAATATATTATAATTTCTGCCCTCCGAATTCATATTCATTATATAAATAGGCCCGTAAAAGAAATTCTGGCTTGCCGTTCCAAATAAAAAAAAATCTTGCTCATATCATTTAAAAAACAAGTGATTATGTGAAGGCAGGGCCATAAGCAAATACTGTATGTAAACTGGGATATGACAACATTTTTAATCAGGATGATTTTTCCACAAATAGAGAGGTATTTTCCTTTCCATGGTAGCAAGATCTTATCTATTTTTGCTAACTTTCTATTCAAATGTATTGTAATGAGATCATTTCTTTCTTTCGGAGTATGAATACCGAGTATCTCCACTTCACCGTCAGACCATTTTATTGGTAAACTACACAGTAATGTAAAATATATTTTTACTGATACGTAATGTAGTACATTTATCATAATTTGGTTGTAATCCAGAGAGGTTAGAAAAAGTTATCTAGACCCTCGATGAGGCTGTGGAGGGATCCAAATTGTGGATTTAAAAGAAAACAACATGAATCATCAGCGTACAATGTCACCTTTATTTTTAAGCCCTGGATTTCTAGCCCCTTGATATTATTGTTGGATCTGATTTTAATAGCTAACATTTCGATGGCCACAATAAATAGATATGCCGATAGTGGACAGCCTTGTTTTACTCCTCTTGACAGTTTGATACTTTCTGAGAAGTAGACATTCTTTACTATTTTATACCTAGGGTAACTATACATAATTTTATCCCTGTAACGACCGTCGTCTGTGGAAGTAGGGGACCAAGGCGCAGCGTGGTTAGTGCTCATCATGAATCTATTAAAAGATCGAACACTTTAAACACAAAAAGCAAGAAACCGACAGCCAAACAGTTCTGTCAGGTGCAAAACACTAAACAGAAAATATCTACCCACAAACCCCAAAGGAAAAACAGGCTGCCTATGTATGACTCCCAATCAGCAACAACGATCTACAGCTGTTCCTGATTGAGAGCCACACACGGCCAAACCAAAGAAACAAACCAACATAGAAAAATAAACATAGAACGCCCACCCATGTAACACCCTGGCCTAACCAAAATAGAGAACCAAAAACTCCTCTCTATGGCCAGGGCATTACAATCCCATTGTATAAATTCTCCAAAATGTAAATATTCCAGGCATTTATACATATTTCAAAGTCAGCTATGTATACCAGGCCTGGTTTAGTTGGTAAACCAGGCGAGGCAATCATTTGAGAAACCAAGGCTGTCGAGTCTGCCAATAAGAATGTGGTGATTGACAGAGTCGAAAGCCTTGGCCAGGTCGATGAATACGGCTGCACAGTAATGTCTCTTATCGATGGCGGTTATGATGTCGTTTAGGACCTTGAGCGTGGCTGAGGTGCACCCATGACCAGCTCTGAAACCAGATTGCATAGCGGAGAAGGTACGGTGGGATTCGAAATGGTTGGTAATCTGTTTGTTAACTTGGCTTTCGAAGACCTTAGAAAGACAGGGTAGGATAGATATAGGTCTGTAGCAGTTTGGGTCTAGAGTGTCACCCCCTTTGAAGAGGGGGATGACCGCGGCAGCTTTCCAATCTTTGGGAATCTCAGACGATACGAAAGAGAGGTTGAACAGGCTAGTAATAGGGGTTGCAACAATTTCGGCAGATAATTTTAGAAAAAGAGGGTCCAGATTGTCTAGCCCGGCTGATTTGTATGGGTCCAGATTTTGCAGCTCTTTCAGAACATCAGCTATCTGGATTTGGGTGAAGGAGAAATGGTGGGCTTTGGCGGGTTGCTGTGGAGGGTGCCGGGCAGTTGACCGGGGTAGCCAGGGGGAAAGCATGTCCAGCCGTAGAGAAATGCTTATTGAAATTCTCAATTATAGTGGATTTATCGGTGGTAACAGTGTTTCCTAGCCTCAGAGCAGTGGGCAGCTGGGAGGAGGTGCTCTTATTCTCCATGGACTTTACAGTGTCCCAGAAGTTTTTTGAGTTAGTACTACAGGATGCAAATTTCTGTTTGAAAAAGCTAGCCTTAGCTTTTCTAACTGCCTGTTTATATTTGTTCCTAACTTCCCTGAAAAGTTGCATATCACGGGGGCTATTCGATGCTAATGCAGAACGCCACAGGATGTTTTTGTGCTGGTCAAGGGCAGACACTTCTGGAGTGAACCAAGGACTATATCTATTCCTAGTTAATTTTTTTTGAGTGGGATGGTGAGGAAGGCACTTTTAAAGAATAGCCAGGCATCATCTACTGACGGGATGAGGTCAATGTCATTCCAGGATACCCCGGCCAGGTCAATTAGAAAGGCCTGCTCGCAGAAGTGCGTTTGACAGTGATGAGGGGGTGGTCGTTTGGTCGCAGACCCATTATGGATGCAGGCAATGAGGCAGTGATCGCTGAGATCTTGATTGAAAACAGCAGAGGTGTATTTGGAGGGCGAGTTAGTTAGGATGACATCTATGAGGGTGCCTGTGCTTACGGATTTGGGGTTGTACCTGGTAGGTTCATTGATCATTTGTGTGAGATTGAGGGCATCAAGCTTAGATTGTAGGATGGCTGGGGTGTTAAGCATGTCCCAGTTTAGGTCACCTAGTAGCACGAGCTCAGAAGATAGATGGGGGGCAATCAATTCACATATGGTATCGAGGGCACAGCTAGGGGCAGAGGGAGGTCTATAGCAAGCGGCAACAGTGAGAGACTTGTTTCTGGAAAGGTGAATTTTTAGAAGTAGAATCTCGAATTGTTTGGGTACAGACTTGGATAGTAATACAGAACTCTGCAGGCTATCTTTGCATTAGATTGCAACACCGCCCCCTTTGGCAGTTCTATCTTGGCGGAAAATGTTATAGTTAGCGATGGAGATTTCAGGGTTTTTGGTGGTTTTCCTAAGCCAGGTTTCAGACACGGCTAAGACATCCGGGTTGGCAGAGAGTGCTAAAGCAGTGAGTAAAACAAACTTAGGGAGTAGGCTTCTAATGTTAACGTGCATGAAACCAAGGCTTTTACGGTTACAGAAGTCAACAAATGAGAGCACCTGGGGAGTGGGAGTGGAGCTAGGCACTGCAGGACCTGGATTAACCTCCACATCACCAGAGGAACAGAGGAGAAGTAGGATAAGGGTACGGCTAAAGGCTATACAAACTGGCCGTCTAGCACGTTCGGAACAGAGAGTAAAAGGAGCAGGTTTCTGGGCACGATAGCATAGATTCAAGGCATAGTGTACAGACAAAGGTAAGGTAGGATGTGAGTACATTGGAGGTAAACCTAGGCATTGAGTAATGATGAGAGAGATATAGTCTCAAGAGACGTTTAAACCAGGTGATGTCATCGCCTATGTAGGAGGTGGAACAACATGGTTGGTTAAGGCATATTGAGCAGGGCTAGAGGCTCTACAGTGAAATAAGACAGTAATCACTAACCAGGACAGTAATGGACGAGGAATATTGATATTAGAGAGAGGCATGCGTAGCCAAGTGAACATATGGGTCCAGAGAGTGGTTGGGCTGACTGGGGACACGGCGATTCAGACAGTTAGCAGGCCAATGCTAACAAGCTAACAGTTAGTAGGCCGGGCTAAACAAGCTAGCAGTTAGCAGACTGGGGCTGGCAAGCTAGCAGTTAGCAGACCGGGTTAGCAACCAAGCAGTTGGCAGACCGGGGCTAGCAGTTAGCAGACCGGGGCAGGCAAGCTAGCAGTTAGCAGATCGGGGCAAGCTAGCAGTTAACAGACCGGGGCTAGCAAGTTAGCCTTTGGGGGACGTTGTGATGGGGGTAAGTCTGTTTTTGCCTCTTTGTGCGGTGACATCGATAGACCAGTCGTGGAATTCGTAGGGTTCCAAGTAGCTCTAGGTAGCTAGTAGGCAGCGGTTAGCAGAATGGGCCTTCAGCGGACGTCGCGCCTGAGGGGCCTGTTGGAATCCTCGGGCAGATTATGTCGGTATTCAAGTCGTAGAGGATCGGCGGGGTTCCGTGCCCCGTACCGGCAGTAGAAGGGGTCCGGATATTGTAGCCCAGAAGTGGGTTTCAGTGGTAGCACAGGAACCCTGGCTGGGCTAGCTTCAGGCTAATTGGTGGTTGCTCCAGGATGGAAACGCTAGCCAGGAATAGTCACCCGGGATTGCGGTTAGCTAGTTGCGAAGATCCAGATGAAAATGTTCAGAGTTTGCGGTAGGAATCCGGGGATATGGGGAAAAAAATTATAATAATAGGTCCGTTATGCTCTGGTTTGAGTCACGTTGTTCGAACTGGCGAGAGCTTTCCGAGCTAAAGGTTAGCTGATGACCGCTAGCAATGGTTTGCTGACTGATAGCTGGTAGGTAGTTAGCTGGCTAGCTTCAGTTGACGGATTCCAGATCCGAAGTAAATAGAAATACTTTAGGAAAAAAAACAGATCCACGCCACATTGGGTGAGGCGGGTTACAGGAGAGTATTTAGAAGTTGAGGTTTAGGAAAATATTTTATAAAGATATGCGAAGAAAAAGATGTAAAAAGATATATACAAGGGACACGACAAGACAAAGACATACAAGACTGCTACGCCATCTTGGATTGACAGAATTGTCAATTGGATTAATAAGAATTGTATGTGTTGGGGAGATTTCTGTTTAGTGAGTGCACAGTAGCAGCAGGTGTTGAATGGGTGGGCAGGAGGAGGTTATTATGAAAGTCTGTGTGTGCAAGTGTGTGTGTAAGTGTGTGTGTGTGTGTGAGAGAGAGAGAGAGAGAGAGAGAGAGAGAGAGAGAGGCCGGGCAGGCGGACGGGGTGGTGACAGCCTGCTGCTGGACAGATTAGAGTGTGTGTAGACTTGTGTCTGCCTCCTACTCCAGGGCTCCACACGCACCTGTTGCCCCACGCCATTGTTGCATCCCATCAGGAAGGATATTGTCACATCTGCCTGAAATCTCAGAAAGCCAGGGGAGGGGAGGGGTAGAGAGAGGAGAAGGGGGAGACAGATGGCAGGAGACTCTCCAGGGGCAGCCTGATGCTTTTTTTTCTCTCTCTCTCGCCCCCCCCTAATCTCTCTCCCCCTGCAGTGCTTTCTCATACTGGGGGAATGTCCATTAAGCCTAGGGCTGGGGATCAGGGAATGCCACTGCATCAGGGAGCTGCTGGGAGCCAGCATACAGCCATCCACACACACAAATAAACCCTTTTATTCCTTGGCAAGGACTACAGATTAGACCAGTCCTAGTTCCTACTAGTGTTGTGAGTAGGGTTGCAAAATTCATGGAACTTTCAATAAATTCCCTGGTTTTCCAGAAATCCTGGTTGGAGGGTACTGGATTTCCTGCTTATTCATTCCTGATTTTGGGAACCCTCCAACCAGGATTTTATTGAATGTTACCGGAATTTTGGAACCCTAGTCATGAGCCACTGATCATCTAAGCTTGTTGAGCAGAATGGGAATTGTGGTGCTGTTTCAAAGAGACCTGTTTCTCACTGGTAAGATCCTCTGTTGTGTAATGGACGGGGAGACGGTTGTCCAAAACACAGAGGGGTGCCCCCAGGGGTATCAACTGTCTCAGGCATCTGGTTGGATGAGATTTTAATGTTTATGCTTTGGTGAAGCTACTGTGGGGACAGCTGCACCCCTGTACTTAAAGACGTGGGCCTTCCTAACGTATACCTTCTTCATTCAGGGTGGCTCCATGGCTGGAGATTAGCATTCTGGTTTCGAGAAAAATACACCAAATTATGGAAAGGAGGCCTGACTAAGTTTAGAAAAATGAAAATTGTAACTGGTATGCTAATTGGCCAGGGATCCCACACACAAGCATGTGTTTCCTACTTTGAACTGCCACTTTCAACCAATGAACAGGACAAGTGTAGCCACACATTGTCAAATTACTACTTGTGCATGCTCAGAGATACTCCGTTTTGAAGAAGCCCCAAAGTAGTTGCTTCCCTTGCTTGCCTGTATGTGTGTTTAAATGTGGGATGAGTGCTTTGTTTAGGGGCGGTGTGCCTGGAAGGCGCCTGCTGCTGACTGCAGCCTCTTTAGCTTGCTCTCTCTTCTCTCTTTGCTTTAGCTGAAGCTGTGTTTGAGTGGGGAGTAGGTGGCAGGCATGTCTCTGGGCCCATGTGTTTGACAGGGCCTAATCAGCCCTATTTTATCTCCTATGGGCTGATGGCCCAGGTGAGACCTGAGGGTAAATACAGGGACATCTGCCTGTTGGCTAGCTAGCTACCACTCCTGTCCTGCTGCGACCCCTGGCTCTCCTCTCTCTGTGCTGCTGCAGATCAACTCTCTGGGACAGAGTTTATTTACTGTAACTAGCCTAGTTCCATGCTGTATGTGCTATAGCATACTCTTCTATTGTCACCATGCCATAGAGTTAGGACCATACATTACAGAACATTCCCATAGAAATATGGTGTCGAACAGATATAATTGTATGTCATGTAGAATAGAGAATCATGTCAGCTCTGTTCATTCCATTTCTATCTTCTCTGCAGGTCTTTTATGTGGAGCCCCGAGCGGTTCAGCTGGGCTCTCTGTTTGTTCGAGGGCTGACCCACTTGGCGGCTGCCAAGAGCGCTTGCGGCTGCCCCTTCCCCATGTAGCAGCTGGTGCCCTGAAACACCTTTGACGGCCTGCTCTTCCACTCAGAGTACCTGCTGGCTCATTCAGGGAGGCCACAGGAAGAGCTGCTGGAGGGCAATGTGAGTAAGTGGAAACACTTGTAGTAGAATTGATTATAGCTATTAGCTACTGTAACTGATGGTAGGATTGATTATAGCTATTAGCTACTGTAACAGGGCTCCCGAGTGGCGCAGCGGTCTAAGGCACTGCATCTCAGTGCTAGAGGTGACACTAAAGACCCTGGTTTGATTCCAGGCTGTATCACAACTGGCCGTAATTGGGAGTCCCATTGGGTGACGCACAATTGGCCCGGCGTCGTCTGGGTTAGGGTTTGGCCGAGGTAGAATTTGTTCTTAACTAACTTGCCTAGTTAAATAAAAAATGTTTTTTTTAAAAGGTGGTAGTAGGGTTGATTATAGCTATTAACTACTGTAACAGTGGTAGTAAAATTGATTATAGCTATTAGCTACTGTAGTAGTGGTAGTAAGATTTATTATAGCTATTAGCTACTGTAACAGTGGGAGTAAAATTGATTATAGCTATTAGCTACTGTAGTAGTGGTAGTAAGATTTATTATAGCTATTAGCTACTGTAACAGTGGTAGTAAGATTGATTATAGCTATTAGCTACTGTAATGGCGGTAGTAGGATTTATTATAGCTATTAGCTACTGTAATAGTGGTAGTTGGATTTATTATAGCTATTAGCTACTGTAGTAGTGGTAGTAGGATTTATTATAGCTATTAGCTACTGTAATAGTGGTAGTAGGCTTGATTATAGCTATTAGCTACTGTAATAGTGGTAGTAGGATTGATTATAGCTATTAGCTACTGAAACAGTGGTAGTAAGATTGATTATAGCTATTAGCTACTGTAACAATGGTAGTAAGATTGATTATAGCTATTAGCTACTGTAGTAGTCGTAGTAAGATTGATTATAGCTATTAGCTACTGTAACAGTGGTAGTAAGATTGATTATAGCTATTAGCTACTGTAGTAGTGGTAGTAGGATTTATTATAGCTATTAGCTACTGTAGTAGTGGTAGTAAGATTGATTATAGCTATTAGCTACTGTAACAGTGGTAGTAGGATTGATTATAGCTATTAGCTACTGTAATAGTGGTAGTAGGATTGATTATAGCTATTAGCTACTGTAACAGTGGTAGTAGGATTTATTATAGCTATTAGCTACTGTAATAGTGGTAGTAGGATTGATTTATAGCTATTAGCTACTGTAACAGCGGTAGTAGGATTTATTATAGCTATTAGCTACTGTAATAGTGGTAGTAAGATTGATTATAGCTATTAGCTACTGTAATAGCGGTAGTAGGATTTATTATAGCTATTAGCTACTGTAATAGTGGTAGTAAGATTGATTATAGCTATTAGCTACTGTAATAGCGGTAGTAGGATTTATTATAGCTATTAGCTACTGTAATAGTGGTAGTAGGATTGATTTATAGCTATTAGCTACTGTATCTGTGGTGGCTGGCTCCTCTAACTTGAGTCAGTCTTTCCCCAATTAGATTTTCAAGATGAGGCCCTAAAAGCAACATCCAGGCATTGTGGCTCCAAAGTGTCTATCTGAAATAAATAGAAGTTAATATATTGCAGGGGAAACCCTACCTTGGGTGTACACTCTCTTACTGTAACTTGGCTCATCCTCTTGTCTAGACCCCCTGGGTGTTCCTGTTCCATTCCCTCAGAGAGCTGGTCTTGGGAACCTGCAGCTGGCATGGCCAGACCATCTAGTCCAGACCATCTAGTCCAGACCATCTAGTCCAGACCATCCAGTCCAGACCATCTAGCCCAGTCCAGACCATCTAGTCCAGTCCAGACCATCTAGTCCAGACCATCTAGTCCAGACCATCTAATCCAGACCATCTAGTCCAGACCATCTAGTCCAGACCATCCAGACCATCTAGTCCAGACCATCTAGTTCAGACCATCTAGTCCAGACCATCTAGTCCAGACCATCCAGTCCAGACCATCTAGTCCAGATCATCTAGACCAGACCATCTAGTCCAGACCATCCAGACCATCTAGTCCAGAGGATCCAGTCCAGATCATCTAGTCCAGACGATCCAGTCTAGACGATCCAGTCTAGACGATCCAGTCCAGACCATCTAGTCCAGACCATCTAGGCCAGACCATCTAGGCCAGACCATCTAGGCCAGACCATCTAGGCCAGATCATCTAGTCCAGACGATCCAGTCTAGACTATCTAGTCCAGACCATCCAGTCCAGACCATCTAGTCCAGACCATCTAGTCCAGACCATCTAGGCCAGACCATCTAGGCCAGACCATCTAGTCCAGTACAGACCATCTAGTCCAGTCCAGACCATCCAGTCCAGGCCATCCAGTCCAGGCCATCTAGTCCAGACCATCTAGTCCAGACCATCTAGTCCAGACCATCCAGGCCAGACCATCTAGTCCAGAGGATCCAGTCTAGACTATCTAGTCCAGATCATCTAGACCACACCATCTAGGCCAGACCATCCAGTCCAGACCATCTAGTCCAGAGGATCCAGTCTAGACCATCTAGTCCAGATCATCTAGTCCAGACCATCTTGTCCAGATCATCTAGTCCAGACCATCTTGTCCAGCCCATCCAGTCCAGCCCATCCAGTCCAGACCATCCAGTCCAGACCATCCAGTCCAGTCCAGACCATCCAGTCCAGACCATCCAGTCCAGACCATCCAGTCCAGACCATCTAGTCCAGACCATCTAGGCCAGACCATCCCATCCAGACCATCTAGTCCAGAACATCTAGACCAGACCATCTAGTCCAGACCACCTAGTCCTGTACAGACCATCCAGGCCAGACCATCCAGGCCAGACCATCCAGTCCAGACCATCTAGTTCAGACCATCTAGTCCAGACCATCCAGACCAGACCATCTAGTCCAGAGGATCCAGTCTAGACCATCTAGACCAGACCATCTAGACCAGACCATCTAGACCAGACCATCTAGACCAGACTATCTAGTCCAGACCATCTAGTCCAGACGATCTAGTCTAGTCCAGACCATCTAGTCTAGTCCAGACCATCTAGTCTAGGCCAGACCATCTAGTCTAGGCCAGACCATCTAGTCTAGGCCAGACCATCCAGGCCAGACCATCCAGGCCAGACCATCTAGGCCAGACCATCCAGGCCAGACCATCCAGGCCAGACCACGGACAGCACAGCCCATTGAGACACATTCATCTCACTAATGAAGCATGTTGAGGTCCCAGTGTCGGTGAACATGGCACACATACTGTATTTACACAAACACAGAGTCTATTAGTGAGATGAAACAGAGTCCATACGTTCAATGTATTTACTAAATATATTTGTATCTGCCTATACTATTTGTTTAGGCTAGTGTTAAAAAGGCCATGGCAACAAATACTTAACAAAGGAGTCTTCATAGTATCCTACCCGAAGTTATGTGATTCCTGAGGCAAAGACATTGCTGCTCTTTGCCACGCTCAAAGAGAGACAGCCTATTATTATTATCCATATGTTCTGAATAAAGGAAATAATGATGATTGAGAGAGAATGTGTACTGTACCATGCGGGACTGTTGGTGCCCCTTGAGGGGGAACAATACCCAGTAGTCTCTACAGTCTATAATATGATCCATCTGGGCCCCAATCCATTGAAAAAGTCCAGTGGTAGATACTTTTGGCTCCTCAAGATACTTTGTCATAACAAGAATAATTCTGGGTTTATTTTTATAGGACGTGATCTATATTAAGTAACATAACAAGACAACCAAATTATAACGTCCCAGAACTAGTCTGTTACAAAGGCCTCAACCCCACTGCTTTCAACTTGTATCCTGCTTCCTGTGGTTCTCTATAGAGATTAAAAGAACACGGAAGGCAACATTTTCTCCATCTGTTTGTTCTCTTGACGTTGAACAACACGTCAAACATGACCTACATTTTGTAGAGCTTTTGCTGGTTTTGCTACTATGATATGATTTGTAATGTCTGCTCTTCGTCCACACACAGTATTTGAATTAGTGTATGATAGCCTATTTCTGTGGACCACAGTTCGAAAGTATCAAATAGTTCTGTAGACAAAATCTATCATAACTCAAAATAACTGTTGAAGTATAGATGGGAATGGGAACTTGTCCAAAACCGACATGGTTAGTAAATATACCAGTTAGTAAATATACCACAGTTAGTATATATACCATAGTTAGTAAATATACCATAGGTAGTAAATATACCACGGTTAGTAAATATACCACGGTTAGTAAATATACCACAGTTAGTAAATATACCACAGTTAGTAAATATACCACAGTTAGTAAATATACCACAGTTAGTAAATATACCATAGTTAATAAATATATCATGGTTAGTATGGTCAAAATGTTTGTTTCACCTTAGAGGAACTCAATATTTTAGCAGCATAACACAATTATGTAGAACAGGTTTACTATAGTATATTTACTAACTGTGGTATAATTGTATTATGCTGCTAAAATATTGAGTTCCTCTGAGGTGAAACAAACATTTTGACCCAAATAACATAATGAGGCCCCTAATAACATAATAAGGCCCCTAATAACATAATGAGGCCCATTAAAACACAATGGTGCCCCTAAAACATAATGAGGCCCCTAATAATATAATGAGGCCCATAATAACATAATGAGGCCCATAATAACATAAACATTTTTTTTATTTTTTTTAACATTTTAGTCATTTAGCAGACGCTCTTATCCAGAGCGATTTACAGTAGTGAATGCATACATTTCATTTCATGCATTGTTTTTGTACTGGCCCCCCGTGGGAATCGAACCCACAACCCCGGCGTTGCACACACCACACTGTCGTTGCAAACACCATGCTCTACCAACTGAGCCACAGGGAAGACATAATAACGTAATGAGACCCCTAATAACATAATGAGGCCTCTAATAATTTAATGAGGCCCATAACACCATAAAGAGGTCCATAATAACATAATGAGGCCCCTAATAACATAATGAGGCCCCTAATAACATAATGAAGCCCTTAATAACATAATGAGGCCCCTAATAACATATTGAGGCCCCTAATAACATAACGAGGCCCCTAACAACATAATGAGGCCCCTGATAACATATTGAGGGCCCTCTAATCATTAGTGAAAACAAGACAAAAACAGAACTACCAGAGTGTGTGTGTGTGTGTGTGTGTGTGTGTGTGTGTGTGTGTGTCTACCTGCATGCCTGTGTGAGGCAGATGTTGACAACTGACTTTTCTTTTTTTGTCTCCTTGTCATTGTTTACTCTAAGTCTCTGTCTGTTATGCAAGAGTTGTCATGAGTTTATAGATCGAATACGCTGCAAATAAAAAATGTAGACATAAAAAGGTATGTCTTTAATTTACGTCTTAGACTCAACCAGTAATGGTTACCCTAGGGTTGTGGGGAGATGGTGGTGGCGCTTTGCGGAGCACAGAATTGCATGGTTTGTGTTTGGAGTGATTCTTAATGTTTCATCTCCACAGTGAAATATTTATTCCAAGAGTCTGGACCTCATAATTATAAAAAAGCATAAAAATATTTTGTGGTATTGTCCTCAGGGAAGCACGGGGAAGGAAAGAGGCGCCCCATGAGGACAGCATGGTCTACCTCCTCAACACTACAGACCCCAGACCAGATCCCCGTCAGGACAACATGGTACCCCTCCTCAACACTACAGACCCCAGACCAGATCCCCGTCAGGACAACATGGTACCCCTCCTCAACACTATAGACCCCAGACCAGATGCCCGTCAGGACAGCATGGTCCCCCTCCTCAACACTACAGACCCCAGACCAGATCCCCGTCAGGACAACATGGTACCCCTCCTCAACACTATAGACCCCAGACCAGATGCCCGTCAGGACAGCATGGTCCCCCTCCTCAACACTACAGACCCAAGACCAGATCCCCGTCAGGACAACATGGTACCCCTCCTCAACACTACAGACCCCAGACCAGATCCCCGTCAGGACAGCATGGTCCCCCTCCTCAACACTACAGACCCCAGACCAGATCCCCGTCAGGACAGCATGATCCCCCTCCTAAACACTACAGACCCCAGAGCAGAGATCCCAGAGGACAGGTACATGGTAGGCTACAGACAGACCACTAGCTGCTGGTTGCTGTCTGGACCTTTAGCTGTGGTTGCTGTCTGGACCACTAGCTGCTTGTTGCTGTCTGGACCACTACCTGCTGGATGCTGTCTCGACCAGGGCAGAGTGCCATTGAGGTTTATTCCAACCAGCTAGCAAAAAAGCCGTAGCAACATAATTCCATTCTGTTGTTGGTATGACTTTCAACCAGCTGACCAAAACCTTAACTGTTTTTTAAAACTTGCATGCAAGCATGATTTTCATGATAGTCCTATCATTCTTAATTAATCATATTTTCTATTTTTCACAGAGCATAACAGACAAAGATTAAGATATCCAAACAGACAGAGACACCACCTGGCCCCTAGGTGAGACACCACCTGGCCCCTAGGTGAGACACCACCTGGCCCCCAGGTGAGATACCACCTGGCCACCATTTGAGATACCACCTGGCCCCTAGGTGAGACAACACCTGGCCCCTAGGTGAGACACCACCTGGCCCCTAGGTGAGATACAACCTGGCCCCTAGGTCAGACACCACCTGGCCCCTAGGTGAGACACCACCTGGCCCCTAGGTGAGACACTACCTGTCCCCTAGGTGAGACACCACCTGGCCCCCAGGTGAGACACCACCTGGCCACCAGGTGAGATATGAGCTGGCCCCTAGGTGAGACACCACCTGGCCACCAGGTGAGATATGACCTGGTCCCTAGGTGAGACACCACCTGGCCCCCAGGTGAGATACCACCTGGCCACCATTTAAGATACCACCTGGCCCCTAGGTGAGACACCACTTGGCCCCGCAGGTGAGGTACCCCCTAGCCCCTAGGTGAGATACCACCTGGCCCCTAGGTGAGATACCACCTGGCCTCTAGGTGAGACAATACCTGGTCCCTAGGTGAGACACCACCTGGCTCCTAGGTGAGATACAACCTGGCCCCTAGGTCAGACACCACCTGGCCCCTAGGTGTGTGTCAACATTTCTTATACTGTTACATGAGCAAGCTGCATTCATTCATTCAGAATTGCCTTGAAAACAATTATGATTTATTTCCCGCACTGTTTTTATTGTAGGTGGCAGAATCCACATCCTGATTTCACCTGACTGTCAGTGTTGAAGGGACAGCGGAGGGCCTCAGCTCCGGTGAAATGTGTTACATCCATCATGCTTTGTCTCGACCCTCTTACAGAATTGTCCTGTTGTTGTTGACCAGCCCAGCCCAACACACTCAGGGGATACGTCTAAGACTAGACTGACTTGTTTTACCATAACTTCACTATCAGTTGGATTGGAGAAATATAGCTCCTGTAAAGTAACAATATGAGACATTGGTTTCAATAGGATTGCAATAGGAGAGGATATTGGTCACACGAATAGGAAGAAGGGCTCTTGTTGAGTAGGTCCTCTTTTTGGAGGTTGGAGGTGAGGGATTGTAAGAGGTGAAAGAGGACTTGAGGGAGCAGATACATTTCCCTTGGCTAAAGTTACTCTGAATCGGAGCAAACTCCAAATATACGTGAGAGTTGGCTTGACTTTGTTGACGTATTTCTTCAAAGTGTCACTTTAAAATATAAAAAAGATCCTATGTAATTTACTATGTCATTATCATAATTATTATTCATGCAGATGTGATTGAGTATGTCATCATTTTGAAAAAAGTCATAAACTCTGAACAAGGGGAACATCGAACGCCATGGAAATCACCTGCCATGCTCCACTACCTTTATCAGTGTTATGGAAATCACCTGCCATGCTCCACTATCTTTATCAGTGTTATGGAAATCACCTGCCATGCTCCACTACCTTTATCAGTGTTATGGAAATCACCTGCCATGCTCCACTATCTTTATCAGTGTTATGGAAATCACCTGCCATGCTCCACTATCTTTATCAGTGTTATGGAAACCAACTGCCATGCTCCACTACCTTTATCAGTGTTATGGAAACCAACTGCCATGCTCCACTACCTTTATCAGTGTTATGGAAATCACTAACCATGCTCCACTATCTTTATCAGTGTTATGGAAATCACCTGCCATGCTCCACTATCTTTATCAGTGTTATGGAAACCAACTGACATGCTCCACTACCTTTATCAGTGTTATGGAAACCAACTGCCATGCTCCACTACCTTTATCAGTGTTATGGAAACCAACTGCCATGCTCCACTACCTTTATCAGTGTTATGGAAACCAACTGCCATGCTCCACTACCTTTATCAGTGTTATGGAAACCAACTGCCATGCTCCACTACCTTTATCAGTGTTATGGAAACCAACTGCCATGCTCCACTACCTTTATCAGTGTTATGGAAACCAACTGCCATGCTCCACTACCTTTATCAGTGTTATGGAAACCAACTGCCATGCTCCACTATCTTTATCAGTGTTATGGAAACCACCTACCATGCTCCACTACCTTTATCAGTGTTATGGAAATCACTAACCATGCTCCACTATCTTTATCAGTGTTATGGAAATCACTAACCATGCTCCACTATCTTTATCAGTGTTATGGAAACCAACTGCCATGCTCCACTACCATTATCAGTGCTATGGAAATCACCTGCCATGCTCCACTATCTTTATCAGTGTTATGGAAACCACCTGCCATGCTCCACTGCCATTATCAGTGTTATGGAAACCAACTGCCATGCTCCACTGACATTATCAGTGTTATGGAAACCACCTACCATGCTCCACTGCCATTATCAGTGCTATGGAAACCAACTGCCATGCTCCACTGACATTATCAGTGTTATGGAAACCACCTGCCATGCTCCACTGCCATTATCAGTGCTATGGAAACCACCTGCCATGCTCCACTGACATTATCAGTGTTATGGAAACCACCTACCATGCTTCACTGCCATTATCAGTGTTATGGAAACCAACTGCCATGCTTCGCTTCCATTATCAGTGTTATGGAAACCACCTGCCATGCTCCACTGACATTATCAGTGTTATGGAAACCACCTGCCATGCTCCACTGCCATTATCAGTGCTATGGAAACCACCTGCCATGCTCCACTGACATTATCAGTGTTATGGAAACCACCTACCATGCTTCACTGCCATTATCAGTGTTATGGAAACCACCTACCATGCTTCACTGCCATTATCAGTGTTTAGAATGCTGCCACATTCCCATAGAGAAGGCAGCTAAGCAGCGAGCATCGCTTGCATCTACGGGGCTGCCCGTGGGGAGAGAATGTTTGGGTCCATCTGAGGTGGGGGATGACATGCATGGGGTGCCAAGCAGGGCCCCTTATTCTTAACAATACACGACAGTTCCTGGCCCTCTCCCCAACGCACAGATGTATCAATAATGTGCTGACAAAGTTCACAGAGGTCAAAGAATAAAAACATAATTAGGGACATACTAATCATTGAAATAGTTAACAGTTAAGCTTTTCTCCCTTTGCCTTGATAATCCTAATGGGTTTAATTAGAGCATATGGGTAATAAACTCAGCAAAAAAAGAAACATCCTTTCACTGTCAACTGTGTTTATTTTCAGCAATCTTAACATTGTTACGCACGCCTCTAGAAAGAGGGAACGCAACACCCTGCTACAACTTAACTCTCCGTGGTGTGAAAGAGGTATGGAAGTGTAGGTGTGAGCAAGGATGACACAAAGGCAGAGAATACCGTTTACTGAGAATTTATTCCTTCACGCGGTAAGTTTGGGGAAAAGGGGCTGGACGGAACCAAAGCAAAGAAAGTAAATATCAAAGCCCCCTCTCCTACCTTACCTGCCTACCCACTACTTACCTAACTAGCACCACCTGGTGCACTAACCAAAATACAGGGGATAGTCCGCCCAGGTCTTTCCTAGTGTGCATAGAAAATAAATTACTACGGGTATATGTATGCCCGCGGGACTCTTGCCTAAGCACTCCCTAGGTGCCTTCACCTTCCCCCCTGGGAACAAAGGAAACAGAATAACAAACGTCTTCACAACAACCTGAGAAAAAACAATTAACTCAGGACATTTAAAGAAGCTCTCTCTGAGCAACAAACTAACACAGAACATTATAAGGTTTCTCAGCAACAACAAACTAAGTACATACCAAATGTTCTTTCTGAGAAACAACCAACATACACACATATATATATATATATATATATATATATATATACATATATATATATATATATATATCTGCCATCAACCTCCTCTCTCTCAGCAAATATCTCTGTGTCTCTCCCTTTTCTCCTGAGCAACAGCACACTGGCTTATATTGGGGTTGTTAATTGAGACAGCTGCGTCCTGACGAGGGGGCGGGGTCAACTCTCCAATCAGCAATGGGGCCGACCAATCAGCTGCTTGGAGAACTTCAGGAAGCCATTACCTGAAACACACTCACAAATATACAAACTACAACACAGAAACTGGGGAACGTAACAACATGTGTAAGTATTTGTTTGAACATAAGATTCAACAACTGAGACATAAACTGAACAAGTTCCACAGACATGTGGCTAACAGAAATTGAATAATGTGTCCCTGAACAAAGGGGGGGGGGTTAAAATCAAAAGTAACAGTCAGTATCTGGTGTGGCCACCAGCTGCATTAAGTACTGCAGTGCATCTCCTCCTCATGGACTGCACCAGATTTGTCAGTTCTTGCTGTGAGATGTTACCCCACTCTTCCACCAAGGCACCTGCAAGTTCCCAGACATTTCTGGGGGGAATGGCCCTAGCCCTCACCCTCCGATCCAACAGGTCCCAGATGTGCTCAATGGGATTGAGATCCGGGCTCTTCGCTGGCCATGGCAGAACACTGACATTTCTGTCTTGCAGGAAATCACACACAGAACGGGCAGTATGGCTGGAGGCATTGTCATGCTGGAGGGTCATGTCAGGATGAGCCTGTAGGAAGGGTACCACATGAGGGAGGAGGATCTCCTCCCTGTAACGCACAGCGTTGATATTGCCTGCATGACAACAAGCTCAGTTCGATGATGCTGACACACCGCCCCAGACCATGACGGACCCTCCACCTCCAAATCGATCCCGCTCCAGAGTACAGGGCTTGGTGTAACGCTCATTCCTTTGACGATAAACGCAAATCCGACTATCACCCCTGGTGAGACAAAACCGCGACTCGTCAGTGAAGAGCATTTTTTTCCAGTCCTGTCTGATCCAGCGACGGTGGGTTTGTGTCCATAGGCGACGTTGTTGCCGGTGATGTCTGGTGAGGACCTGCCTTACAACAGGCCTACAAGCCCTCAGTCCAGCCTCTCTCAGCCTATTTGCTGACAATCTGAGCACTGATGGAGGGATTGCGCGTTCCTGGTGTAACTCGGGCAGTTGTTGTTGCCTTCCTGTACCTGTCCCACAGGTGTGATGTTCGGATGTTCCGATCATGTGCAGGTGTTGTTACACATGGTCTGCCACTGCGAGGACGGTCAGCTGTCCGCCCTGTCTCCCTGTAGCTCTGTCTTAGGCGTCTCACAGTACGGACATTGCAATTTATTGCCCTGGCCACATTTGCAGTCTTCATGCCTCCTTGCAGCATGCCTAAGGCACGTCCATGCAGATGAGTAGGGACCCTGGGCATCTTTCTTTTGGTGTTTTTCAGAGTCAGTAGAAAGGCCTCTTTAGTGTCCTAAGTTTTCATAACAGTGACCTTAATTGCCTGCCGTCTGTAAGCTGTTAGTGTCTTAACCACCGTTCCACAGGTGCATGTTCATTAATTGTTTATGGTTCATTGAACAAGCATGGGAAACAGTGTTTAAACCCTTTACAATGAAGATCTGTGAAGTTATTTGGATTTTTACAGATTATCTTTGAAAGACAGGGTCCTGAAAAGGGATGTTTCTTTTTTTTTGTTTATGTTCCAAAGTTTTGTCTCTAAGTACGCATGTACAGCTCAGTGACAATACAGGCTGCTCTTCTCTTTCTGTCTGAGGTGCATGCCAACATGGCCAGTGATGAATATTCAGCCCAGGCCATATTAGTCCCTGATGATCTCTTGTCTTTCAGCCCTTGTGGTTTGGAACCAATCCAAACACACGTCATACAATTGTCTGTCAGCCCATTGAAACATGGAAAGCTTTCCAGACAGAAAAGGGAATGGGTAGTTGTTGGTTTTAATTAGGCTAGTTGTGAATAAGAGAAATCTGTTAATGATAATGATGTGAATGATAAAACAAATCATGGCGATTAGAGGAATGTCAAATGTTGCCTGACTGGAGTCATAGACTCCATAAGGTTCTTTATTTAACTCTGTAGCCCTTTACACTCGTAACCGGATACGGGTTGAAAATGGCAGATTTGGACACTGATAAATGCCTACATCAGAACGCAGTAGTTGTATAGTAAAAAAAAAAAGTAGATATTTTTTACCTTTATCTAACTAGGCAAGCCAGTTAAGAGCAAATTCTTATTTTACAATGACGGCCTACCCCGGCCAAACCCTACCCGGACGACGCTGGGCCAATTGTGCACCGCCCTATAGGACTCCCAATCACGGCTGGTTGTGATACAGCCCGGGATAAAACCAGGGTCTGTAGTGACACCTCTAGCACTGAGATGCAGTGACTTAGACTGCTGCACCACTCGGGAGCCCATGCAATAGATGACATCAGAGCTCAGTGGCTGTACAGTAACATGCTATAATGACATCAGAGCTCAGTGGCTGTACAGTAACATGCTATAATGACTTCAGAGCTCAGTGGCTATACAGTAACATGCTATAATGACATCAGAGCTCAGTGGCTGTACAGTAACATGCTATAATGATGTCAGAGCTCAGTGGCTGTACAGTAACATGCTATAATGACATCAGAGCTCAGTGGCTGTACAGTAACATGCTATAATGACATCAGAGCTCAGTGGCTGTACAGTAACATGCTATAATGACATCAGAGCTCAGTTGCTGTACAGTAACATGCTATAATGACGTCAGAGCTCAGTGGCTGTACAGTAACATGCTATTCATGAGTTCAGAGCTCAGTGGCTGTACAGTAACATGCTATTCATGAGTTCAGAGCTCAGTGGCTGTACAGTAACATGCTATAATGACGTCAGAGCTCAGCGGATGTACAGTAACATGCTTTAATGACGTCAGAACTCAGTGGATGTACAGTAACATGCTATAATGACGTCAGAACTCAGTGGATGTACAGTAACATGCTATAATGATGTCAGAGCTCAGTGGATGTACAGTAACATGCTATAATGACGTCAGAGCTCAGTGTCTGTACAGTAACATGCTATAATGACGTCAGAACTCAGTGGATGTACAGTAACATGCTATAATGACGTCAGAACTCAGTGGATGTACAGTAACATGCTATAATGACGTCAGAACTCAGTGGCTGTACAGTAACATGCTATAATGACATCAGAGCTCAGTGGATGTACAGTAACATGCTATAATGATGTCAGAGCTCAGTGGATGTACAGTAACTTATGCTTGTGTTTCTAGCTGCAACAGTGCAGTAATACCTAATGCTTGTGTTTGTAGCTGCAACAGTGCAGTAATACCTAATGCTTGTGTTTGTAGCTGCAACAGTGCAGTAATACCTAATGCTTGTGTTTGTAGCTGCAACAGTGCAGTAATACCTAATGCCTGTGTTTGTAGCTGCAACAGTGCAGTAATACCTAATGCCTGTGTTTGTAGCTGCAACAGTGCTGTAATACCTAATGCTTGTGTTTCTAGCTGCAACAGTGCAGTAATACCTAATGCTTGTGTTTCTAGCTGCAACAGTGCAGTAATACCTAATGCTTGTGTTTCTAGCTGCAACAGTGCAGTAATACCTAGCAATACAATACATACTTAATCCAGAAAGAAAGAAAGATATTAGGAAATATCAGAACGAGACGGAATATAAATATATATAGATATAATAGACAGTATGGACAGTATATGAATAGAAAAGGTATGTACAGCAGTAGTTATATAGGATGGTGTGTATAGACAGTATGGACAGTATATGAATAGAAAAGGTGTGTATAGCAGCAGTAATATCCATATCATAAAACTCATGTCATATAACCTAGAGTGTCAACGTTTATGATCACCATGTTTGATGTACAGTTACAAGATTACCTGGTGTCATACCCTGGGTTGTTTTGAACAGAATTAGCCTATGTTTGTCTGTTGTGAAGGGAATTTACTGCAGCAGAAGCACCTCAATGCACTCATGACCGCTTTCTATGCGCACCGAATTTATAAACTGTTTCCTTGAATTGCATTGTGAAAGCATAACACTGTTGTGTCGTATATTATAACTTATCTAGTCATGTTGACAATAGAACAGACTTTCAAATGATACCCATCTGACCCAGATTGCAATTTATAATGGACCGTTTTTCGATTGCGTAAACAACATCAGTAATTGTGTGATGGCGGGGATGCAGGGCTGTGTTTCAAACAAAACAACCACAAGTGTGCTTGCTCTAGTTCCTCAACGGCACAGCCAGGAGAGCTAAAAAAAAGCACCTTATAGTTGAAGACTCTCTGAGTCATAAAAGTGCATTGAAATTATTTCTGAATTGTGCACATTGGAGGTGTGGCCACTTGGAGACACCAGTTAGTCTTCTCATCCCGAGTGGCGCAGCGGTCTAAGGCACTTCATCTCAGTGCTAGAGGCGTCACTACAGACCCTGGTTTGATTCCAGGCTGTATCACAACTGGCCGTGATTGGGAATCCCATAGGGAAGCGCACAATTTGCCCAGCATCGTCTGGGTTTGGACGGGGTAGGCCGTCATTGTAAATAAGAATTTGTTCTTAACTGACTTGCCTAGTTAAATAAAGGTAAAATCATTCAAACCCTTGTAATTTTTCGGTCTTATGTTGCACCTACCCCACATTTTCCAGGAATATTCTTATGTTACTGAATGTATTTCGTTATCAACAAATGCGGCGAATAGTACAATAAATGTAAAATGCACATCAAATCAACAGTGTAATGTTTAGATTCAGTCTTGTGTCAGGTGAACGAATGTGCCCTCACCTTTAGTATAATAATTTTCCCATAATCTCCAAACGGTTCACTTTTAATTGCTATTATCTTTATGAATATGCTTTCCATATTTGTTCTGTAAGAAACATTTCAATTTAGCCGTATCCATATACAGTGAGGGAAAAAAGTTGTTGATCCCCTGCTGATTTTGTATGTTTGCCAACTGACAAAGAAATGATCAGTCTATAATTTTAATGGTAGGTTTATTTGAACAGTGAGAGACAGAATAACAACAAAATAATTCAGAAAAACGCATGTCAAAAATGTTATCAAGTGATTTGCATTTTAATGAGGGAAATAAGTATTTGACCCCTCTGCAAAACATTTTTTTTTTTTTCACCTTTATTTAACCAGGTAGGCAAGTTGAGAACAAGTTCTCATTTACAATTGCGACCTGGCCAAGATAAAGCAAAGCAGTTCGACAACATACAACAACACAGAGTTACACATGGAGTAAACAACATACAGTCAATAATACAGTAGAGAAAAATAGAAAAAAAAAGACTATATACGCAAAACCCTTGTTGGCAATCACAGAGGTCAGACGTTTCTTGTAGTTGGCAACCAGGTTTGCACACATCTCAGGAGGGATTTTGTCCCACTCCTCTTTGCAGATCTTCTCCAAGTCATTAAGGTTTCGAGGCTGACGTTTGGCAACTCGAACCTTCAGCTCCCTCCACAGATTTTCTATTGGATTAAGGTCTGGAGACTAGCTAGGCCACTCCAGGACCTTAATGTGCTTCTTCTTGAGCCACTCCTTTGTTGCCTTGGCCGTGTGTTTTGGGTCATTGTCATGCTGGAATACCCATCCATGACCCATTTTCAATGCCCTGGCTGAGGGAAGGAGGTTCTCACCCAAGATTTGACGGTACATGGCCCCGTCCATCGTCCCTTTGATGCGGTGAAGTTGTCCTGTCCCCTTAGCAGAAAATCACCCCCAAAGCATAATGTTTCCACCTCCATGTTTGACGGTGGGGATGGTGTTCTTGGGGTCATAGGCAGCATTCCTCCTCCTCCAAACACGGCGAGTTGAGTTGATGGCAAAGAGCTCCATTTTGGTCTCATCTGACCACAAGACTTTCACCCAGTTGTCCTCTGAATCATTCAGTTGTTCATTGGCAAACTTCAGACGGGCATGTATATGTGCTTTCTTGAGCAGTGGGACCTTGCGGGCGCTACAGGATTTCAGTCCTTCACGGCATAGTGTGTTACCAATTGTTTTCTTGGTGACTATTGTCCCAGCTGCCTTGAGATCATTGACCAAGATCCTCTCGTGTAGTTCTGGGCTGATTCCTCACCGTTCTCATGATCATTGCAACTCCACGAGGTGAGATCTTGCATGGAGCCCCAGGCCGAGGGAGATGGACAGTTATTTTGTGTTTCTTCCATTTGCAAATAATCGCACCAACTGTTGTCACCTTCTCACCAAGCTGCTTGGCGATGGTCTTGTAGCCCATTCCAGCCTTATGTAGGTCTACAATATTGTCCCTGACATCCTTGGAGAGCTCTTTGGTCTTGGCCATGGTGGAGAGTTTGGAATCTGATTGATTGATTGCTTCTGTGGACAGATGTCTTTTATACAGGTAACAAGCTGAGATTAGGAGTACTCCCTTTAAGAGTGTGCTCCTAATCTCAGCTCGTTACCTGTATAAAAGACACCTGGGAGCCAGAAATCTTTCTGATTGTTAGGGGGTCAAATACTTATTTCCCTCATTAAAATGCAAATCAATTTATAACATTTTTGACATTTGTTTTTCTGGATTTTTTTGTTGTTATTCTGTCTCTCACTGTTCAAATAAACCTACCATTAAAATTATAGACTGATAATTTCTTTGTCAGTGGGCAAACGTACAAAATCAGCAGGTGATCAAATACTTTTTCCCCTCACTGTAGCCCAGTTTAAAAGGTTAAGTATTCTGTGAAAGTAAATTGTCACCTTTTTAGAATAGGGGCTAGGTCTGATTATCTAGCACATGCAAGGTCTTCATCAATGTGTGGTAACACCTCATCTTGTTCCTATTGCATCAGGTGTATGTGGTTCCTCTTGTCATCTGTATCCATCTAAAGAGGAGGACTGATGCTTGTACTTTGTCAGTGAAGTTGTACAGTATAGCATTCTTCCAACGGGACGTCGTAGAAAAATGGACCATAGCGGAAATAGGATATGGAGAAAGTTCCATTGCTCAAGTGGTCAAACCACAGCTCTTTCCGTTTATCTGCAGAAAATGGAACACATGCTGGAATGAAAAACAAAGATACATAAACAGATGACTTGACCTTGGCGGCAGAGAAACATATAGATTGAGCAGGAAAGAGATCCCGTTGATTTCTACAGAAAGAAGAGATGAGAAAGGGCCAGGTTGTTGATACAGTGATGATGATGTCATGGGTTTGTGTATGATACTGAGATAGATGGGCTTTTAGACAATATACAATGAAAGTCCTGTGAAGTCACCATGAAGGGAAACTATGCTGGTTAGAGCACTACTGCACTAGCCTCCCACTGGGCACAGACATCAGTTCAACGTTTAGTTTTGATTTACATTTGGTTGAGTTGTCAACTAATGTGAATTCAACATGAAATCAACAAACTAAGATTAACTTTGGTACCAAGGTCTTTAAATCTGGCCGGCATACACAATGCTAAATGAAGCATATATGTGGTATGTAAGTTGAAAAGCAGCCTAGATAGAAGCAAGGGAGCTGCAGCAGCAACACCTCTCTTTTGAGTTTCACAGTCCCCAATTAGCCATTTAATTGTGGAATGGCTTCGTGTGCCCTAATGGTAAATATAGTCTCTCTGCCTCAGAGTCGTTGTGGTTGTTGTCAAGGCCAAGTGGGCAAGAACTGGAGGTGCTGCGAGGGGGCTACGGTGGCTGACTGTGCGACAGGGGCGGGTCGCACCCATCCTCATGACCATAACAGGGAGCAAGTCGTCTGTTGTGTGGCAGGCCGAGGGAGAAGCAGGGGGAGGGGAAGAGCGGAGGGTCTCTGCCACAGGAACCAGATGACTTGGCACACTATCATCTCTGTTTCCTCTGTGGAACAGAGGGATGGGTGGGGCCTGCAGGCGCGGCGGCATAGCCAACCATCCCTGAGCCCCGAGACTGTGCCGTACCCAAAGAAATGAAAGCCTGCACACTGCTATTTTCAGTTTGGCTTTGTGTTTTGGCGGTTGGGTGTGGGAAGAGAGGGGGGTGGGGAGAGTGAAGATAGTAGCATGTGCCAAAAACTGTGAAAGGGCCTTGACTGCAGTTGGTTGGCTACTCTCGTCATTATCACGGTGTTGATTACAAGTAGCCGTTAGTTGTGGATTGAATTTAACATTTTGTGGGTTTATGTTTAGTAAATATAAACAATCACCATGTAAAAATAAATGTTTACTTATAGTGGTGATGATCATAATTATAGAATGTCTAGTCTGTTTTCTATAATAAGCCCCTTCAGGACTGCCTATAACTTGAGTTGAAACACAGTATCTTCTGGGATAGGACTGCTGTACAATCCTACAATAGTTACATACATGCCAACGTGAGCAACTATAGCCAGGATATTTACAACTGAAACTATAGACACTTTTCTATAAAAAGTGTGGAACCGCTCCAAAAATGTGTTCATGCTGTATTTGTGCATGGACTTCCACTAAGTTAAAAACCAAAGAGGAAGAAAAAAAGAACTTAACCAAACAGAGTGCTGTTTGTGCTGTCTGGATGTTGGCATGTGTTTAGTGGGTTGAGGTGAGTGTGAGTGTAAGTCTGCCTTTGTGCATGTCAAGTAAACAGTACCATGCCCTCGCCAACGCTATAGTGCATAGCTTTCAGTATTATCTTTTTTGTTTTTGGAATCTAGGGCCATTTAGAGACATTATTGAAAACAAAGGACGACCGGTAGCTCCAGTAGTTCATATGATGAGATAAGTATGAAGTGTAGTAAGAAATAGCTTGAGTAATAACAGTGAGGACCTTGAAACCAGCTCTTTTAACAGTTCTGTACTGTCAGACTGACAGCACAAAGCATGGTTTGGTTGATGTTAATGTGACAACAATCATTTTACAGGATACCCTACTGCTATTGAATTACATTTATGTCAGTGGTGCATAAATTGTGACTGAGGAACAAACAAAAAATAAGACATTCTTAACAAACCATGGGAACTCACCTGTTGGTTTGACCAAAGTCACCCTGCAGATGTAGGATCTTAATTTGAGCCAGTTTGCTACAGCTGGAAAATAATCCTGCAGCAAAAGGAAATGTGAATTATTATATGGATTATAATTAATGGACATATTTGTAGTGGTTGATACATTTTTCCCAAGGGATAATCAAGTGTGAAATTTCAAACTGGAAATTACAAGCTTCAGAAGCCTTTTCAAGCCTCAAATACACTACAAGTTTTAAATGTCCTGCATTGCAGGAAGGTTCTGCAATAGGGTGGTCAAATGAAGATCCTACGTTTGTACCATGAAACCCTCCCTCCCCTTGTTACAGAGCTATAAAACCCTGCCAGTAGAGAACTATACACATATAGCATGAGCAAACCATTCATCCTTTTTTCCCATACTGTATATCCTAGTGATATACAACCAGTCGTCAAACACAGTTTGGTTCTGTCTTAAAGGAGGAAAATGCGATGGACTGTCAGTAATTTGCATCCAGTGCTATTTGCCTCTTATGGCTAATCTCACATTGGGGAGTATAACAATGCAGCACGAAATGAGGAGGAAATGTCAGGTTCTGTTTCAGTGCCAGCCTCCTCCTCACTCTCCATCTGTAGCAATAGCCGGTGCGTATTGGAACATATGCTGCTTGTTGCACACCAACCATCTGTTGGCTGAACTGATGGAGTGATCCTGTTGCCAGGGTGATGGGGCCTTT
Organism: Salmo trutta; assembly: GCF_901001165.1. Taxonomy (NCBI): domain Eukaryota; kingdom Metazoa; phylum Chordata; class Actinopteri; order Salmoniformes; family Salmonidae; genus Salmo; species Salmo trutta. The sequence continues at coordinate 13,474,228 of NC_042974.1, forward strand.
CAGTGAAATAACCCTGTGTACAAACATTTCCTGTTTCTAGTACATAGGAATGTCTTTGCTACTGCATGTTACCTAGAGCAACTTTTGTCAGTGAAAACGGTTTTGAAGACAATAAACATTTTTGTAAAGTAACAACCTAACAATTTAGTGCAGAACAAAATGTGTCTTAATCCCAAACTACTTTTAGGAGATGTCAATATCTACATTTCAATCATCAAAATAATTCTGCTTTCAATATGATCTAATATTTAGTGATATGAAAGTAACTGCCCAGTGTTTCCAGATTTCTACAAATTATGATTTATAATTACTTACAATATGAGTGAAGTAGATTTCCTTAAAAAAAGAAGGTAATTAGGTATGTTAAAAATCAGCTTTTCTGTGTTGGAATGGTGTGGGCCTATAATGGTATTTAAAAATATTCATGCAAGTAGACCCCTGATTGGCCAGCTCATCTTCCTCTAGGCCGCTGATTGGCCAGCTCATCTTCCTCAGGGAGTTGACATCATGTTCTATGAGGAAAAAGCAAGCATTTTTTAATAGGTTGGTTTGAGATACAAGTTTGAGGTGGGGTTTGAGTGTTTTTCTCAAGTGTATGATTTGGCCACAAATACATGTATAGGATGAGTCAACAATATTATTTGGGTATGAGTTAACAGAATATGAACTTTAAAAAGTATGATTTTCACTGGGCAGTTACTTTAAGACATGTTAAGTCTCTCCCAACGGAAAGTATAATTCAAAGCCTATCTACTGTTGTTTTCCGTTATGTTCATGTAGGTATGGCTCTCAGGGGTATAGACAGGTAGATTTCCCCAAGGAAGGCCATGCCCAGAGAGAGAGAGAGTTGTGCTGTGCACACTCTAGTGTGGTGTGTCGTTGAGCCCAGCCGTGTCTGATTTCTGTTCATTCAACTGCCGTCACTCCAGCCAACCTGAGACACAAAGGGGAGAGGAGCGCCCCAACACAAAGGACCAGGGAGAAAGTAAAAGCATTTGAAACCCAATCCTCAAGACATATGCTGCGGTTTTGGCCGTCTACTTTGCTCTCAACTGTATCTAACTGATGCTGTATTCACTTCAGTCAAAAGACTGAAGGATCCTCTATACTCCCTACTCCACCCTCCATTCCACAGGCCTGGTGACCATATGTCAACCCCACACGTGACTTACTACTGTATCAAAGTCACAGAGCATCTCCAGGGAAAAGTTCTTAAAAGTGCACCAAACTCTTTGGGTAACCTTGTCTGAATGAATACAAGGGCATGGCTATGAGTTGCAGCTGTGGCTTGCTGAAACGCTGTGAACTAACTGAATGAAACAGTGAAAGATAAAATGACAGGCTGGTGGGGATGATGTCATTCAACGTACAAAACAGAAAGTCAAGGAAAGTTGCCTTCGACTGTGGTCTGTAGTGTGACCAGTGTAAGGACAGAACTTGCATTGTTGCAGCATAAGCTCTTTTTGTCACATAAGTGACTACAGCCGCTCAGCACCACCACAGGGTTCTGTGAAATACCCGGAACAACAGGTCAGCCAAACATGAGGCTACTACATCTTCAGGTTTTAAACCCTACTTTCACATTCTTCTAAGTTGGGAGATTTTTTATAGGATCATGAGAGCCTGAACAAAAATACACCTGAGATAATTGTTTCTTTTTGAGGGCCTCAAAAGGGCCTCTCTGTACCCCCACACTAACATAATGTACCCATACCAACTAAGGATCGCACAAAAAAAACATTCCATGTAGTTGAATTGTGAATGGGTGTATGCCACGGTGAGCAATTACTGTATGTCGGACGGTGAAGTGGTAGGGGGCTTCACGTGTCAATACGTTTTAATGACAAGGATGAGGACCACATGAGAACAGCCCCCCAGAAGGCAAAGCAGGGGAGATGGAAGTACCACATGGAGCGAGCTGCTGCCATGGAGGTCCGAGATGTGAGACCGAGCACAGAGGGGAGGGCGTGGGCTTCCTCTAGCTCACACGGTCATGACTGACTTTTACAGTCTCACGTGCTGCTGGAGATCTCTATCAGGTCTTCAAGGGACTGGCAAACCATCCCCACTGCTTGTAGGATGTAAAAAACAAACAGCACTTTCCTAAAAAACAAAAACTGATATTTTTACATTGACCCCCAGCTCTAGCTTGGTCTTATCTGGAGTCAAATGTTGGTGATGCTTTATGTGAATGTTGTATTATAATTCCTACCAGAAGGTATCATTCATAAAGAGCTTGATATTACATTACTGATGTCAAAGGCATCATGTTTAAATCAACTGTCTGTAGGCATGATCGCATTCCCAAATTTTTGTCAAATAATCAGTATGGGGGAATTCAGACCTGAGTTAAGCGCATGTAAATGGAAGGAAGTTAGAGGCAGTTTTGTGAACCAATAATACTAGCATTTGTGGAATGACTGGAAGTCAATGGTATCTGCTAGCATGCTAGCAGTCATTGCGCTAGGGCTAGTTAGCAACTTCCTTCAAACTGGTCGCAGAGACATAAAAATAGTATGCCTTTAATTCCCTTTTTATGCACTTTTCTCTCTGACCTTGAACTTAAGCATGGGTAAATGCATGTGCCAGCCAGGTCACAAATATGGACCTTGACTTCATTCCCAGATAATTCCACCACCTTTTCGTGTGAGGGAACTCTAAATAAGGTCTAGCAACCTGTCGCTTCCCGACAGAAATAACACCATTCCCCATGCATTGTAATTGAGAAATTGATAAGAGCTATTGATAAGAGCCAGGTAAATGAGTAATCCATTTGCATAAGTGGATTGTAAATACAAATGACTATTGTTTTAGATCTATTTTACCTTATGATCGCAGGAGACACATCTGAAACCAGTCATATGGCTGCAAACTGAATCATATCAACATGACAGATAGGCTATGTGTGTCCCTTCCCCACAGTGAAGCATATCAACATGACAGGTAGGCTATGTGGGTCCCTTCCCCACAGTGAAGCATATCAACATGACAGGTAGGCTATCTGTGCCTTCCCCACAGTGAAGCATATCAACATGACAGGTAGACTATCTGTGCCTTCCCCACAGTGAAGCATATCAACATGACAGGTAGGCTATCTGTGCCTTCCCCACAGTGAAGCATATCAACATGACAGGTAGACTATCTGTGCCTTCCCCACAGTGAAGCATATCAACATGACAGGTAGGCTATCTGTGCCTTCCCCACAGTGAAGCATATCAACATGACAGGTAGACTATCTGTGCCTTCCCCACAGTGAAGCATATCAACATGACAGGTAGGCTATCTGTGCCTTCCCCACAGTGAAGCATATCAACATGAGAGGTAGACTATCTGTGCCTTCCCCACAGTGAAGCATATCAACATGACAGGTAGACTATCTGTGCCTCCCCCACAGTGAAGCATATCAACATGACAGGTAGACTATCTGTCCCTTCCCCACAATGAAGCATATCAACATGACAGGTAGGCTATCTGTGCCTTCCCCACAGTGAAGCATATCAACATGACAGGTAGACTATCCGTGCCTTCCCCACAGTGAAGCATATCAACATGACAGGTAGACTATCTGTGCCTTCCCCACAGTGAAGCATATCAACATGACAGGTAGACTATCTGTGCCTTCCCCACAGTGAAGCATATCAACATGACAGGTAGACTATCTGTGCCTTCCCCACAGTGAAGCATATCAACATGACAGGTAGACTATCTGTGCCTTCCCCACAGTGAAGCATATCAACATGACAGGTAGACTATCTGTGCCTTCCCCACAGTGAAGCATATCAACATGACAGGCAGGCTATCTGTCCCTTCCCCACAGTGAAGTATATGAAATGCTGTGCCGTTATACAGAATTGAAATTCTAACTTGCAGGGATGAATGTTGGAGATGCAAGCCAAATGAGATGACAAGCCAAAAAAATCTATATGATGATGTTGAATCAATGTGGAAAACTGATTGGATTGAAAAAGTCATCAACGTAAGGGTATTTCATATTTTTTTCACCCGACTTTTAACCTAAATCCAATGAAATGGTGACATTTGTTGTTGATTTCACATTGAATTCACGTTAGTTGACAACTCATCCAAATGTAATTCAAAACTAGATGTTGAACTGACGTCTGTGACCATTGGGATGATGTGCTCTCATATATTAGAAGCATTTGTCTGCAACTCATTCCCACAGCATTGTGTTAGATCTGGGTTTATGTGCCACGGACTGCCACCAACCATTGCCCTCGTTGGCATTCTTTTGTCTAGATTTATATTGAAGGTAAACAGAGGGAGGTGCCTAGGTTGCATATCAATGAGGAGTAAGGGGGTTGGTGCCCATAGAGGACCCAGTTATATAAACACTCATCTCCATGCCAATCCACCCATCCTGCTAACATTTGATTGAGCCACCAACTCCTGGTTTGGAGTCCAGGTTCACCGGATTTTACTGAATGTGAAGTCAAGTAAAACCTCAACAGTGTTTTATGTTCTTTCTGGATCTGTTTATTTTTGAACCAGCATGATCAAATAGTGACAACAATGGCTTGAGGAGGTCTCTACCAATGTCATCCCCATATCCCCCCTCTGGATTGGATCAACAACAGTGCTAACTAAAGCACACAGAATCTTAGCAGACACAGTAGTAATTGTCATATCATATACAATATTTAGGGGTTGACATTAGCAATGCATACCATTTTTATTGTAATCAACCAGATCACTCACAAATAAACTGTGTTCATGCAACAGGCACAAGGACACCTAATGTTTCGTAGCTTTAAACGCGTGTGTATCATTTTGCTTGTTGGGGGGGTTCATTTTGTTACTTGGGGGAAAAAACACCCCCAACTCCATTGGCCTTTCATATTCTGCCAAATTGCCTGCGCATGTCCTCAGACAAGCTAAGCATTAAGTATAGCAGAGTTGTGATTTACTGGAGACAGTCACAGCCATAGATCCTCCCCTAGATAAACTGAAGAAAGAAACCTCACAGATTCCATGCGGTGGCTTACCCACTAAATCATCAGGGTTCAGGTGGCAAACTGATCCAAACCAGTCTTATTTCCCAACACATTTGAGGGACTTCTGTACATTAGACTCAAGTATATTTTGACGCAACACACAGAGTCAACCAAGAGGACAAGGAAAGACAATAAAAAGTAACAAGGAGGTCATAATGGTGCTTAGTCCAGTACCAAGCCTGTCATTATGAAGTTCCCTCATCTCCCTCTGGACGTTTCACTCCCAGTTCCAACACAGCGACATTTAAATAACTTTACTCCTAACAGGAAGGCTTTGGCAAAGTCTCGTTCAGATCCGCTATATTTAGATGTCAGTGTTTATAAATTGCATCCCTTCACAAATGTGTTGACTCAAGCTCGGCTTTATCGGAGGCAGGCAGGCAGAAGGCCTAACAGCCCTTTCTTTCTGGTCTCATCCAGGCAGTCAGATGTTGCTGTGGCAGTAGTCAGCCAGCCATGGGGGACAGCAGTCAGCCAGCCGGGGGTGGACTGCAGTCAGCCAGCCGGGGGTGGACTGCAGTCAGCCAGCCGGGGGTGGACAGCAGGCTTGCAGCCGGCTGCATTCTCCCGGTCACAGAGGGCCAGCGTGTCCTAAATTCTTGCACTTAACCGTCCCTTCTCTTTAGAGTTACTGTATTCTGGAGAATTTGGCCACAAGAAAGATGTTGAGGACGATAGTAGGCTATGTAGTCAATAGAACACTGGAGCCATTGTCTCCCCTTTAGAAAGATTTGGACTGTGTCCTCTTTCCCATTGTGATTCCCAAATTACTCTTAATGATACCGGCAGAATGGTAAAAGTTGCGGTTCGATAAATCTATCGAAGATTTATGCTATTGGAATCTTTCCCTTGGCCATCATTACCCCTAAAGATCTTTTCTGGGTAACGTGAGGGACACTGCCATGTTGTTGTGTACTTTGTGGTCGTAGATGACATCTGGAACAGGCGGAGGGGCGTTGCGGGTCCAATGAGCCCAGTGATCATTTAGCACGTCTTTAGCAGGGCCGGTGACTGAGGAGCTGCGAGACTGACTCCCAGTAGCATATGGCTTTGTAGTTAGGCAAGGAGTCACCCCCTCCTGGGCCGAACAGCTGTCACGCCACAAACAGCCAATTACATGTACATTTAAAAGCCAGTGAACTGAACGGATCCAACAATCACTGCTAGGTTTCCCACCCTCAACCTCAGGATGCCCCTACGTCTTCCTCCTCCGGGGTTATTTCCATGGAAACTTCTGCCCTGGCCAGCCGGCCCCACACTCAGGAACACCGGGTTGTGAACGGACTAGCTAATTCCACCCAGATGGCACCTGGAATGGAGATGCCATGCACTTCCTCTGATCTGGTGTCAATCACATGCTTGAAGCCCGGTGTTAAGAGGGAGCGGCAGGGGGTGCAGGGGTCACCACGGGCCAGGGTCCTCTCTTCCATGACCTGAGCTGTGGAAGATCAGCATAAGGTGAGTCACTCAGGTGTTTTCTCCCTCCCATGGGTTCCTTATGATAAATCATGGGGAAGTGGCGGCCGCTATTCCATAGAGCAGACCCTTTGATCCTGTCTCCATGGTAATAAAGAGCTTTGAAGCTGCTTTAGCACTGTCCATTATTCACAATAGACTCCAAGCTGAGATTGCTTTCCTGAATGGAGGTGTTGTTGCCTTGATCTTAAATCTTAAAGGGATGTGGCCTCCTTGGCTACTGTTAGGTGAGAATCAGGATGTGGCCTCCTTGGCTACTGTTAGGTGAGAATCAGGATGTGGCCTCCTTGGCTACTTTTAGGTGAGAGTCAGGATGTGGCCTCCTTGGTTACTTTTAGGTGAGAGTCAGGATGTGGCCTCCTTGGCTACTGTTAGGTGAGAATCAGGATGTGGCCTCCTTGGCTACTTTTAGGTGAGAGTCAGGATGTGGCCTCCTTGGTTACTTTTAGGTGAGAGTCAGGATGTGGCCTCCTTGGTTACTTTTAGGTGAGAGTCAGGATGTGGCCTCCTTGGTTACTTTTAGGTGAGAGTCAGGATGTGGCCTCCTTGGTTACTTTTAGGTGAGAGTCAGGATGTGGCCTCCTTGGTTACTTTTAGGTGAGAGTCAGTGGAAGTGCTTGGAGTCGGCCATGGTGTCATCCTGTCCTCCTATAGTTGTGCTAATGAGAACCTCCAATTCTGGTCCAGATGTATCTTTCCACAGGAAACCAAGCAACATAGGTCTACCTATATAGCACGCTACACAGTAACCATGGTATGCTGCTAATATTACCACGTCAAAAGCAGTTTCTCATTTAGTCCGTTTCTCATTTAGTCAGTTTCTCATTTTAGTCAGTTTCTCATTTTAGTCAGTTTCTCATTTTAGTCAGTTTCTCATTTTAGTCCGTTTCTCATTTAGTCAGTTTCTCATTTTAGTCAGTTTCTCATTTTAGTCAGTTTCTCATTTTAGTCAGTTTCTCATTTTAGTCAGTTTCTCATTTTAGTCCGTTTCTCATTTTAGTCCGTTTCTCATTTTAGTCAGTTTCTCATTTTAGTCAGTTTCTCATTTTAGTCAGTTTCTCATTTTAGTCAGTTTCTCATTTTAGTCAGTTTCTCATTTTAGTCAGTCTCTCATTTTAGTCAGTTTCTCATTTTAGTCAGTTTCTCATTTTAGTCAGTTTCTCATTATAGTCAGTTTCTCATTTTAGTCAGTTTCTCATTCCATCCTAAACTACCACAGCATCCTGAGGACAGAAGACATCCTGTAGATGAGCTGGGTAATTGAGCAGTAAACAGGAATCGTTCCTAATAGTCAGGTACATGCCATGTCTCTTTGATAAGAAGACGTGCTTCCCTTGGCAGGGTCTTGTCAAACAGCATCCTGCCAAGGAATTCAACAAGCTCTCACAGTCTCACTTCAGAATTAGACATTCATACATGTTTCTCAAACGTCAAATTTATACGTTGTTCCAAACGTCAAATTTATAATATCAGTGTTTAAGGTTACGTGTAGGCATTAACTCCAAATTCTTAGTTAAGCATTAACTCCGAATGGTTAAAGTAAGGGTCAAGGTTTGTGATAGGCTTAAAACAAAAATATCAAAAACCTTTTGAACCAGAGGCAGAGGCAAAAGCCCATTTTTTTATGTTTTTATTTAACCTTGATTTAACTAGGCAAGTCAGTTAAGAACAAGTTCTTATTTACAATGACGGCCTACCCCGTCCAAACCCTAACCCGGATGATGCTGGGCCAATTGTGCGTCGTCCTATAGGAGGCTTACGCCCATCCACCATCCCTGTCCACAACACCATAGCAAAACCAAAACCTACTTGAAAGTAACAGCGCTCACTGTTGCCCCTAGTGGCCGGTTTCCATGTAACCTCCCGACATGGATGGACGTCGAATACTGACTTGTATGAAGGAACTTGCTAATATACTGTACCTTCTAGAGGGAGGAGCCCAAGGCCTACTTTTAAAGGGAGGGGCCCAAGACCTACTTCTAGAGGGAGGAGCATACTTAAAAAAAAATGTTTAGTCATTTTGTAGACACTCTTATCCAGAGAGACTTACAGAAGCAATTACGGTAAAGAACCTTGTTGAAGGGAATGGGATTCAAACAAGCGACCTTTCAGTTACTGATCCAATGTTCTTAACCACTAGGCTACCTGCCACCCTTTTAGAGAGCTGAGCCCAAGGCCGACCGATGGTTCTTTAGGGGACAGTAAACATGTTCTAATGCAGCAGACTGGCAGACACACGAGGCAGTGTGTGTGCATGTGTGTGTGTGTGTGTGGGGGGGGGGGGTTCTCTCTGTCTGTCTGTCTGTCTGTCTGTGTGTGTGTGGGGGGGGGGGGCATCTGTCTGTCTGTCTAGGTGTGTGTGTGTGATGTGGGTGGGGTTCTGTCTGTCTGTCTGTCTGTCTGTCTGTCTGTCTGTCTGTCTGTCTGTCTGTCTGTCTGTGCGTGCGTGCGTGCGTGCGTGCGTGAGTGAGTGAGTGAGTGAGTGAGTTAGTGAGTGAGTGGGTGAGTGGGTGAGTGAGTGAGTGAACTGGGGGTCAATGGGGTGGAACTCTGGAGCTAGCTGCTGCATCGTTAACCCCGGTGGAGGAGCATCCCTTGCTGCCAGGCGGGTGTGAATTACCCCCATTCTCACCTTGGACCATTCCCAAGTGCCAAAGGCCTGCTGGGCTACCACTTCGCAGATTCCTGCTGGGCTGCCACTTCACATAGGCCTGCTGGGAAAGATCCAGGCAGAAACAACACAGACAGAGAGACCCCAACCAGAGGGACACCTGGAAGTAGCTACACCAGAGGGACACCTGGAAGAAGTGACACCAGAGGGACACCAGGAGGTAGCGACACCAGAGGGACACCAGGAAGTAGCGACACCAAAGGGACACCTGGAAGTAGCGACACAAGGTTATGCATACAATGACTTAGACCTCCATAGTTTTTTAAGGCATTGGTTTTTATCTTATAACCTGTGCTTTGCTAAGTAGGGAAGACCATGATTTTGACCCAGATTATTGATGAAGTGGTTTAGTAGAGGGCTCTCCAAGAACAGAGCTGTCGGAAGCACACGTCTGTCGGTTTACAAGGAATCTTTTATTTATCTAGATGACTACTGTGTAGTGTATATCACAGCATATGTGACTCACCACCTGAATTCGGTCTTTTGTAGCAATATTTGAAATTGTGTTTTTTACATTGGATAAAAGTAGAGAGGAACAATGGGAAAGTATTTCTGCTTTGAAAGTTGATAAACTTGTAAACTCACTTTTGAGAAAATGGCATTTGAAGATTTTGGTATCTAGTGAAGAGCTCTTCTTGGTCTACACCCATTCAGCATCGTACACACCCTCTTAACCTTTAGCCCCACCCATCTTGTTTCGCTCTTGGAGCATTCAGAGCGCACACTTGACGCTATGGCCAATGATCTGTTTACTTCTGGATAACATGAAAACAGCCTAACCAGCTCGGCAGGCAAGAATTTCGTTAGGCTTTTTTGGCAACGTTTACTGACACAGGCCATATTCAACGGGTGTTGTACACTTTAGCTTAAGACATGTGGCTAGCTAGGTAAACAACGATGAACATGGTGCCAAATCATGTCGTTACTACCCTGCATGAATATGCTGGGAGCTAACCAACCAGGTTCAATATTAACTAGCTAACATTAGGATCTAACTAGCAAAGCAAACGGCTCTGGGATACGAATAATAATGTCAGCTATGGAGCCAGCCAGCTAACTTTAGCTAGATAGCTAACAGTACACTTTAGCTTGAAATGAAACCACTTTCTGTCAAAATTGGAAACGTGTAATATCTGAAAATGTAGCTAGCTAATGCTAGACTATTTTACCTGTATACATCATCGTGTCTCCCTGTCACAGATGCCATGCCACGGTTGCCCTTTGTTTGAAGATGTAATCTGGAGACAAGTGTTTTCTCCATCTCTTTAGCTATCAAACTCTAATTCCACTGATTTCAAAACACTTATCAAATCAAATCAAATGTATTGGTCACATACCCGTGTTTAGCAGATGTTATTGCGGGTGTAGCAAAATGCTTGTATTTCAAAATGCTTATTATTTATGCAGCCCCACTACACGATACATTTTTAAAAAGCCACGTTCAACAGGATTACCAACACAGACTGACCATGTCACGACTCCCGCCGAAGTCGGCCCCTCTCCTTGTTCGGGCGGCGGTCGACGTCGCCGGCTTACTAGTTGCCACCGATCGATGTTTCACTGTTTGTTTGGTTTTGTCTTTATTGTGTACACCTGTTTTTGATTTTCCCTAATTATGTTCATTATTTAAATCTCTGCATTTCCTGTTTGTCTTGTCGGTGATTGTTTCCTATTTTGTGTGGTTGGAGGTGTTTCTCCGCAATATGTGTTTTTCCTATGAGAAGATTTATTGATTTTTCAAGTAAACACGTTTGTTTACATTGATCCCTGTGTCCTGCGCCTGACTCCTCTACTTCTCTAAGGAAACCATTACAGACCAGCTCAAATAGACAGAAGCTTTCTCCATGGCAGACCAATCCAAACTCCTCTCTCGTCATGTCCAGCCCACTCATTATCTCAGCCAATCATGGCTAGTGAGAAGGTTGCTGACTTTTTCTGTGGCTTAACCAACAAGGCTCGTAATTTAACAATTTTATTCGTATTTACAGATGGCATACAAGTTTGTTATTAAGGCACATGAAAGTTCACATGTTCCAGAGGCATTTCTGCCCAAAAAACGCATTTTGATAAAAATAAAAAAAATGTTAAAATGGCTCTCCTGTTGAAGTCGTGACTTGCGACATATGCCTAGTTTCCTGAAACGGGTCACAAATACAGACCTCTAGAAATGGCTCTAGTGGTTTATAGGGTATATAGGATATATAGGGTATATAGGATATACAGGGCATATATGTATACAGAGTATATATGATATATAGGGTATATTAGGGTATATATGGATTATAGGACATATACAGTACCAAAAGTTTAGACAAACCTACTCATTCAAGGGTTTTTCTTTATTTTACTATTTTCTACAGTGTAGAATAATAGTGAAGACATCAAAACTATGAAATAACACATATGGAATCATGCAGTAACCAAAAAAGTGTTAAACAAATCAAAATAGATTTTAGATTCTTCCAAGTAGCCACCATTTGCCTTGATGACAACTTTGCACACTCTTGGCATTCTCTCAACCAGCTTCATGAGGTATTCACCTTGCATAAATTTCAATTAACAGGTGTGCCTTGTTAAAATTACATTTGTGGAAATTCTTTCCTTCTTAATGTGTTTGAGCCAATCAGTTGTGTCACATCTTTAAACAGTCAAACATTCACAGGGCCAGACGGATTACCAGGACGTGTACTCAAAGCATGCGCGGATCAACTGGCAAGTGTGTTCACTAACATTTTCAACCTTTCCCTGACCGAGTCTGTAATACTTACGTTTCAAGCAGATTACCAAAGTGCAAGTGCCCAAGGAAGTGAAGGTAACCTGCCTAAATGAACACCGCTCCTTAGCACTCACGTTGGTAGCCATGAAGTGCTTTGAAAGACTGGTCATGGCTCAGATCAACAGTATCATCCTGGATACCCTAGACCCACTCCAATTCACATGCCGCCCCAACAGATCCACAGATGACACAATCTCAATCGCACTCCACACTGCCCTTTCCGATCTGGACAAAAGGATCACCAATGTGAAGATGCTGTTCATTGTCTACAGCTCAGTGTTCAACAAAATGTATCACTAAGCTAAGGACCCTGGGACCAAACACCTCCCTCTGCAACTGGATCCTGGACTTCCTGATGGGCTGCCCCCAGGTGGTAAGAGTAGGCAACAACACGTCTGCCACGCTGATCCTCAACACTGGGGCCCCTCAGGGGTGTGTACTTATTCCCCTCCTGTATTCCCTGTTCACCCACGACTGCGTGGGCAAACACGACTCCAACACCATCATTAAGTTTGCTGACGATACAACATTGGTAGGCCTGATCACCGACAAGATTGAGACAGCCTATAGGGAGGAGGTCAGAGACCTGGCAGTGTGGTGCCAGGACAGCAACCTCTCCCTCAATGTGAGCAAGACAAAGGAGCTGATCGTGGACTACAGGAAAAGGAGGCCCAAACAGGCCCCCATTAACATCGATGGGGCTGTAGTGGAGTGGGTTGAGAGTTTCAAGTTCCTTGGTGTCCACATCACTAACGAACTATCATGGTCCAAATACACCAAGACAGTCGTGAAGAGGGCACGACTACACCTTTTCCCCCTCCGGAGACTGAAAAGATTTGGCATGGGTCCTCAGATCCTCAAAACGTTCTTCAGCTCACCATCAAGAGCATCCTGACCGGTTGCATCACCGCCTGTTATGGCAGCTGCTCGGCATCTGACCATAAAGCGCTACAGAGGGTAGTGCGTATGGCCCAGTACATCACTGGGGCCAACCTTCCTGCCCTCCAGGACCTAAACACTAGGCGGTGTCAGAGGAAAGCCCAAAAAATGGTCAAAGACTCAAGTCACCGAAGTAATCAGCTGTTCTTTCTGCTACCGCATGGCAAGCGATACCGGAGCAGCAAGTCTAGGACCAAAAGGCTCCTTAACAGCTTCTACCCCCAAGCCATAAGACTGCTGAACAATTCATCAAAGGCCACCCGGACTATTTACATTGCCCCCCCATTTATTTTTACACTGCTGCTACTCGCTGTTTATTATCTATGCATAGTCATTTTACCCCTACCTACATGTACAAATTACCTTGACTAACCTGTACCCCCGCACATTGACTCGGTACCGGTACCCCCTGTATCTAGCCTTGGTATTGTTATTTTATTGTATTACTTTTTATAATTTTTTTACTTTAGTTTATTTGGTAAATATTTTCTTAACTCTTTCTTGAACTGCATTGTTGGTTAAGGGCTTGTAAGTAAGCATTTCACGGTAAGGTGTTGTATTCGGCGCATGTGACAAATACTGTTTGATTTGATTTAATTTGTTGAGCTACAAGGTCTTGGTGTAGTGCGTTTCTCAAAATCTGGCACCCCAATGGTGGAACAAGCTCCCTCACGATGCCAGGACAGCGGAGTCAATCACCACCTTCCGGAGACACCTGAAACCCCACCTCTTTAAGGAATACCTGGGATAGGATAAAGTAATCCTTCTAACCCCCCCCCCCTTTAAAAGATTTAGATGCACTATTGTAAAGTGGTTGTTCTACTGGATATTATAGGTGAATGCACCAATTTGTAAGTCGCTCTGGATAAGAGCGTCTGCTAAATGACTTAAATGTTAAATGTTAAATGTTAAAATACCAAAAAGAAAATGTATTGTGTCTCATCTGAATTTGTGATGATAATTCTCATCAGTCAAGTGATACACATGCTGGGATATTAATGTGCTGCCATTATCTACTAAATGTATCAAGTCATTTTGCTGCAATCAGCAGATTTTGCCTGTCCTCTCTGAGCATTGTCTTTATTTCTTGAGTGCATAATTTGGTTGTTAGTGACCCAGCATTCTGCCACAAAATACAACATTCTAACTTAATAAAGTGTACATCTGTTTCTTTAGTTTTTCTGTAATGCATTAACTATTTACAATTCTTTACATTTGTTCCATGAAAAGAAATTCTGATTTAAATATATCTCTTTCCCACAAGCTGTTGTCTCCTTCTATGTTTTGAACCCCTCCCCTTCCCTTTGGAGCTGTCTGTGGGAAAAGCCATCCAGCTAGCAGGGTAGCATTGAAATGGGTAATTCAATTTCAGTGTATTGCAATGAGGAGAGAGATAGGGAGCCAGGGAGGAAGAGGGAGACAGAGAGAGAGGGAGGGTGACTGGGAAGAGGGTGAGAGAAAGACAGAGAGAGTATCTTGTCTGGCTACTGCATTTTGAATGAATAAAATAACTGGTGGATCACTTAAATCATGGAGTTGAACCAATGTGCCACCTATTGGGAATGTTGTGTAACACATGTATTTTTTCATGTTTGTATGATACATTTGCCACTGCTTGGTATAGAGAGGTTTTTACATAATTTTATTGGATGAAATGAGTGACACTAACACAATGTAAAGCACTTTGACACATTGTAGAAATAACATGCCTACATGAATGCAGTCATTTATTGTTATCACTGTTATCACTCAGTGAACATCCAAACCAGTTAACAGCAAGCAGTAAGATTCAGTTGGAGCACCCCTGGGACATCTCAATATGGATGTGCAAAACTGGTATATTATCACCCCTTGTTGACTGCAGTAGTCTGAAGAAAGATGGGATCTAATGCCCAAACAATCAATAAATGACACTTCACTATAAAACTCACAAAGATGTTTGATTTTAGTGAACAGGAATGAATAAGTCAGCAGCACAGAGAACGGAGGGGGGCCATGTTGCATTCGGACTCTACTACTGCAGTAGCTGAGATAAGGTAGCTGGACCATGTTGCAGCAGGGCTCTACTACTGCAGTATCTGAGAGAAGGTAGCTGGACCATGTTGCAGCAGGGCTCTACTACTGCAGTATCTGAGAGAAGGTAGCTGGACCATGTTGCAGCAGGGCTCTACTACTGCAGTAGCTGAGAGAAGGTAGCTGGACCATGTTGCATTCGGGCACTACTACTGCAGTAGCTGAGAGAAGGTAGCTGGACCATGTTGCAGCAGGGCTCTACTAATGCAGTTGCTGAGAGATGGTGGCTGGACCATGTTGCAGCAGGGCTCTACTACTGCAGTAGCTGAGAGAAGGTAGCTGGACCATGTTGCAGCAGGGCTCTACTAATGCAGAAGCTGAGAGAAGGTAGCTGGACCATGTTGCATTCGGACTCTACTACTGCAGAAGCTGAGAGAAGGTAGCTGGACCATTTTGCATTCGGACTCTACTACTGCAGTAGCTGAGAGGAGGTAGCTGGACCATGTTGCAGCAGGGTTCTACTACTGCTGTAGCTGGAGAAGATAGCTGGACCAAGTTGCATTCGGGCTCTACTACTGCAGTAGATGAGAGAAGGTAGCTGGACCATGTTGCAGCAGGGATCTACTACTGCAGTAGGTGAGAGAAGGTAGCTGGACCATGTTGCAGCAGGGCTCTACTAATGCAGTAGCTGAGAGGTAGCTGGACCATGTTGCAGTAGGGCTCTACTAATGCAGTAGCTGAGAGAAGGTAGCTGGACCATGTTGCAGCAGGGCTCTACTACTGCAGTAGCTGGAGAAGGTAGCTGGACCATGTTGCATCTGGACTCTACTACTGCAGTAGCTGAGAGAAGGTAGCTGGACCATGTTGCAGCAGGGCTCTACTACTGCAGTAGCTGAGAGAAGGTAGCTGGACCATGTTGCAGCAGGGCTCTACTACTGCAGTAGCTGAGAGAAGGTGGCTGGACCATGTTGCAGCAGGGCTCTACTACTGCAGTAGCTAAGAGAAGGTAGCTGGACCATGTTGCAGCAGGGCTCTACTACTGCAGTAGCTGGAGAAGGTAGCTGGACCATGTTGCATCTGGACTCTACTACTGCAGTAGCTGAGAGAAGGTAGCTGGACCATGTTGCAGCAGGGCTCTACTACTGCAGCAGCTGAGAGAAGGTAGCTGGACCATGTTGCAGCAGGGCTCTACTACTGCAGTAGCTGAGAGAAGGTAGCTGGACCATCTTGAAGCAGGGCTCTACTACTGCAGTAGCTGGAGAAGGTAGCTTGACCATGTTGCCACAGGGCTCTACTACTGCAGTAGTTGAGAGAAGGAAGCTGGACCATGTTGCAGCAGGGCTCTACTACTGCAGTAGCTGACAGAAGGTAGCTGGACCATGTTGCAGCAGGGCTCTACTAATGCAGTAGCTGAGAGAAGGTAGCTGGCCCATGTTGCAGCAGGGCTCTACTACTGCAGTAGCTGAGAGGAGGTAGCTGGACCATGTTGCATTCGGGCTCTACTAATGCAGTAGCTGAGATAAGGTAGCTGAACCATGTTGATTTCGGGCTCTACTACTGCAGTAGCCGAGAGAAGGTAGCTGGACCATGTTGCAGCAGGGCTCTACTACTGCAGTAGCTGAGATAAGGTAGCTGGACCATGTTGCAGCAGGGCTCTACTACTGCAGTAGCTGAGAGAAGGTAGCTGGACCATGTTGCAGCAGGGCTCTACTACTGCAGTAGCTGAGAGAAGGTAGCTGGACCATGTTGCAGCAGGGCTCTACTACTGCAGTAGCTGAGAGAAGGTAGCTGGACCATGTTGCAGCAGGGCTCTACTACTGCAGTAGCTGAGAGAAGGTAGATGGACCGTGTTGCATTCGGGCTCTACTACTGCAGTAGCTGAGAGAAGGTAGCTGGACCATGTTGCAGCAGGGCTCTGCTACTGCAGTAGGTGAGAGAAGGTAGCTGGACCATGTTGCAGCAGGGCTCTACTAATGCAGTAGCTGAGAGGTAGCTGGACCATGTTGCAGTAGGGCTCTACTAATGCAGTAGCTGAGAGAAGGTAGCTGGACCATGTTGCAGCAGGGCTCTACTACTGCAGTAGCTGGAGAAGGTAGCTGGACCATGTTGCATCTGGACTCTACTACTGCAGTAGCTGAGAGAAGGTAGCTGGACCATGTTGCAGCAGGGCTCTACTACTGCAGTAGCTGAGAGAAGGTAGCTGGACCATGTTGCAGCAGGGCTCTACTACTGCAGTAGCTGAGAGAAGGTGGCTGGACCATGTTGCAGCAGGGCTCTACTACTGCAGTAGCTAAGAGAAGGTAGCTGGACCATGTTGCAGCAGGGCTCTACTACTGCAGTAGCTGGAGAAGGTAGCTGGACCATGTTGCATCTGGACTCTACTACTGCAGTAGCTGAGAGAAGGTAGCTGGACCATGTTGCAGCAGGGCTCTACTACTGCAGCAGCTGAGAGAAGGTAGCTGGACCATGTTGCAGCAGGGCTCTACTACTGCAGTAGCTGAGAGAAGGTAGCTGGACCATCTTGAAGCAGGGCTCTACTACTGCAGTAGCTGGAGAAGGTAGCTTGACCATGTTGCCACAGGGCTCTACTACTGCAGTAGTTGAGAGAAGGAAGCTGGACCATGTTGCAGCAGGGCTCTACTACTGCAGTAGCTGACAGAAGGTAGCTGGACCATGTTGCAGCAGGGCTCTACTAATGCAGTAGCTGAGAGAAGGTAGCTGGCCCATGTTGCAGCAGGGCTCTACTACTGCAGTAGCTGAGAGGAGGTAGCTGGACCATGTTGCATTCGGGCTCTACTAATGCAGTAGCTGAGATAAGGTAGCTGAACCATGTTGATTTCGGGCTCTACTACTGCAGTAGCCGAGAGAAGGTAGCTGGACCATGTTGCAGCAGGGCTCTACTACTGCAGTAGCTGAGATAAGGTAGCTGGACCATGTTGCAGCAGGGCTCTACTACTGCAGTAGCTGAGAGAAGGTAGCTGGACCATGTTGCAGCAGGGCTCTACTACTGCAGTAGCTGAGAGAAGGTAGCTGGACCATGTTGCAGCAGGGCTCTACTACTGCAGTAGCTGAGAGAAGGTAGCTGGACCATGTTGCAGCAGGGCTCTACTACTGCAGTAGCTGAGAGAAGGTAGATGGACCGTGTTGCATTCGGGCTCTACTACTGCAGTAGCTGAGAGAAGGTAGCTGGACCATGTTGCAGCAGGGCTCTGCTACTGCAGTAGGTGAGAGAAGGTAGCTGGACCATGTTGCATTCGGGCTCTACTACTGCAGTAGCTGAGAGAAGGTAGCTGGACCATGTTGCAGCAGGGCTCTACTAATGCAGTAGCTAAGAGAAGGTGGCTGGACCATGTTGCAGCAGGGCTCTACTAATGCAGTAGCTGAGAAAAGGTAGGTGGACCATGTTGCAGCAGGGCTCTACTACTGCAGTAGCTGAGAGAAGGTAGCTGGACCATGTTGCAGCAGGGCTCTACTACTGCAGTAGCTGAGAGAAGGTAGCTGGACCATGTTGTTGCAGGGCTCTACTACTGCAGTAGCTGAGAGAAGGTAGCTGGACCATGTTGCAGCAGGGCTCTATTACTGCAGTAGCTGAGATAAGGTAGCTGGACCATGTTGCAGCAGGGCTCTACTACTGCAGTAGCTGAGAGAAGGTAGCTGGACCATGTTGCAGCAGGGCTCTACTACTGCATTAGCTGAGAGAAGGTAGCTGGACCATGTTGCAGCAGGGCTCTACTACTGCAGTAGCTGAGAGAAGGTAGCTGGACCATGTTGCATTCGGGCTCTACTACTGCAGTAGCTGAGAGAAGGTAGCTGGACCATGTTGCAGCAGGGCATTACTACTGCAGTATCTGAGAGAAGGTAGCTGGACCATGTTGTATCTGGACTCTACTACTGCAGTAGCTGAGAGAAGGTAGCTGGACCATGTTGCATTCGGGCTCTACTACTGCAGTAGCTGAGAGAAGGTAGCTGAACCATGTTGCAGCAGGGCTCTACTACTGCAGTAGCTGGAGAAGGTAGCTGGACCATGTTGCATCTGGACTCTACTACTGCAGTAGCTGAGAGAAGGTAGCTGGACCATGTTGCATTCGGGCTCTACTACTGCAGTAGCTGAGAGAAGGTAGCTGGACCATGTTGCAGCAGGGCTCTACTACTGCGGTAGCTGAGAGAAGTTAGCTGGACCATGTTTCAGCAGGGCTCTACTACTGCAGTAGCTGAGAGAAGGTAGCTGGACCATGTTGCAGCAGGGCTCTACTACTGCAGTAGCTGAGAGAAGGTAGCTGGACCATGTTGCAGCAGGGCTCTACTAATGCAGTAGCTGAGAGAAGGTAGCTGGCCCATGTTGCAGCAGGGCTCTACTACTGCAGTAGCTGAGAGGAGGTAGCTGGACCATGTTGCATTCGGGCTCTACTAATGCAGTAGCTGAGATAAGGTAGCTGAACCATGTTGATTTCGGGCTCTACTACTGCAGTAGCTGAGAGGAGGTAGCTGGACCATGTTGCATTCGGGCTCTACTAATGCAGTAGCTGAGATAAGGTAGCTGAACCATGTTGATTTCGGGCTCTACTACTGCAGTAGCCGAGAGAAGGTAGCTGGACCATGTTGCAGCAGGGCTCTACTACTGCAGTAGCTGAGATAAGGTAGCTGGACCATGTTGCAGCAGGGCTCTACTACTGCAGTAGCTGAGAGAAGGTAGCTGGACCATGTTGCAGCAGGGCTCTACTACTGCAGTAGCTGAGAGAAGGTAGCTGGACCATGTTGCAGCAGGGCTCTACTACTGCAGTAGCTGAGAGAAGGTAGCTGGACCATGTTGCAGCAGGGCTCTACTACTGCAGTAGCTGAGAGAAGGTAGATGGACCGTGTTGCATTCGGGCTCTACTACTGCAGTAGCTGAGAGAAGGTAGCTGGACCATGTTGCAGCAGGGCTCTGCTACTGCAGTAGGTGAGAGAAGGTAGCTGGACCATGTTGCATTCGGGCTCTACTACTGCAGTAGCTGAGAGAAGGTAGCTGGACCATGTTGCAGCAGGGCTCTACTAATGCAGTAGCTGAGAGAAGGTGGCTGGACCATGTTGCAGCAGGGCTCTACTAATGCAGTAGCTGAGAGAAGGTGGCTGGACCATGTTGCAGCAAGGCTCTACTACTGCAGTAGCTGAGAGAAGGTAGCTGGACCATGTTGCAGCAGGGCTCTACTACTGCAGTAGCTGAGAAAAGGTAGGTGGACCATGTTGCAGCAGGGCTCTACTACTGCAGTAGCTGAGAGAAGGTAGCTGGACCATGTTGCAGCAGGGCTCTACTACTGCAGTAGCTGAGAGAAGGTAGCTGGACCATGTTGTTGCAGGGCTCTACTACTGCAGTAGCTGAGAGAAGGTAGCTGGACCATGTTGCAGCAGGGCTCTATTACTGCAGTAGCTGAGATAAGGTAGCTGGACCATGTTGCAGCAGGGCTCTACTACTGCAGTAGCTGAGAGAAGGTAGCTGGACCATGTTGCAGCAGGGCTCTACTACTGCATTAGCTGAGAGAAGGTAGCTGGACCATGTTGCAGCAGGGCGCTACTACTGCAGTAGCTGAGAGAAGGTAGCTGGACCATGTTGCATTCGGGCTCTACTACTGCAGTAGCTGAGAGAAGGTAGCTGGACCATGTTGCAGCAGGGCTCTACTACTGCAGTATCTGAGAGAAGGTAGCTGGACCATGTTGTATCTGGACTCTACTACTGCAGTAGCTGAGAGAAGGTAGCTGGACCATGTTGCATTCGGGCTCTACTACTGCAGTAGCTGAGAGAAGGTAGCTGAACCATGTTGCAGCAGGGCTCTACTACTGCAGTAGCTGGAGAAGGTAGCTGGACCATGTTGCATCTGGACTCTACTACTGCAGTAGCTGAGAGAAGGTAGCTGGACCATGTTGCATTCGGGCTCTACTACTGCAGTAGCTGAGAGAAGGTAGCTGGACCATGTTGCAGCAGGGCTCTACTACTGCGGTAGCTGAGAGAAGTTAGCTGGACCATGTTTCAGCAGGGCTCTACTACTGCAGTAGCTGAGAGAAGGTAGCTGGACCATGTTGCAGCAGGGCTCTACTACTGCAGTAGCTGAGAGAAGGTAGCTGGACCATGTTGCATTCGGGCTCTACTACTGCAGTAGTTGAGAGAAGGTAGCTGGACCATGTTGAAGCAGGGCTCTACTACTGCAGTAGCTGAGAGAAGGTAGCTGGACCATCTTGAAGCAGGGCTCTACTACTGCAGTAGCTGGAGAAGGTAGCTTGACCATGTTGCATTCGGGCTCTACTACTGCAGTAGTTGACAGAAGGTAGCTGGACCATGTTGCAGCAGGGCTCTACAACTGCAGTAGCTGAGAGAAGGTTGCTGGACCATGTTGCAGCAGGGCTCTACTAATGCAGTAGCTGAGAGAAGGTAGCTGGCCCATGTTGCAGCAGGGCTGTACTAATGCAGTAGCTGAGAGAAGGTAGCTGGACCATGTTGCATTCGGGCTCTACTACTGCAGTAGCTGAGAGAAGGTAGCTGAACCATGTTGCAGCAGGGCTCTACTACTGCAGTAGCTGGAGAAGATAGCTGGACCATCTTGCATCTGAACTCTACTACTGCAGTAGCTGAGAGAAGGTAGCTGCACCATGTTGCAGCAGGGCTCTACTACTGTAGTAGCTGAGAGAAGGTAGCTGGACCATGTTGCAGCAGGGCTCTACTACTGCAGTAGCTGAGAGAAGGTAGCTGGACCATGTTACAGCAGGGCTCTACTAATGCAGTAGCTGAGAGAAGGTAGCTGGACCATGTTGCATCCGAGCTCTACTACTGCAGTAGCTGAGAGAAGGTAGCTGGACCGTGTTGCAGCAGGGCTCTACTACTGCAGTAGCTGGAGAAGGTAGCTGGACCATGTTGCAGCAGGGCTCTACTACAGCAGTAGCTGAGAAATGGTAGCTGGACCATGTTACAGCAGGGCTCTACTACTGCAGTAGCTGAGAGAAGGTAGCTGGACCATGTTGCAAAAGGGCTCTACTACTGCAGTAGCTGAGAGAAGGTAGCTGGACCATGTTACAGCAGGGTTCTACTAATGCAGTAGCTGAGAGAATGTAGCTGGACCGTGTTGCATCCGAGCTCTACTACTGCAGTAGCTGAGAGAAGGTAGCTGGACCATGTTGCAGCAGGGCTCTACTACTGCAGTAGCTGGAGAAGGTAGCAGGACCATGTTGCAGCAGGACTCTACTACTGCAGTAGCTGGAGAAGGTAGCTGGACCATGTTGCATCCGGACTCTACTACTGCAGTAGCTGAGAGGTAGCTGGACCATGTTGCAGCAGGGCTCTACTACTGCAGTAGCTGGAGAAGGTAGCTGGACCATGTTGCAGCAGGGCTCTACTACTGCAGTAGCTGGAGAAGGTAGCTGGACAATGTTGCATCCGGACTCTACTACTGCAGTAGCTGAGAGGTAGCTGGACCATGTTGCAGCAGGGCTCTACTACTACAGTAGCTGGAGAAAGTAGCTGGACCATGTTGCATCCGGACTCTACTACTGCAGTAGCTGAGAGAAGGTAGCTGGACCATGTTGCAGCAGGGCTCTACTACTGCAGTAGCTGGAGAAAGTAGCTGGACCATGTTGCATCCGGACTCTACGACTGCAGTAGCTGGTGAAAGTAGCTGGACCATGTTGCATCCGGACTCTACTACTGCAGTAGCTGAGAGAAGGTAGCTGGACCATGTTGCAGCAGGGCTCTACTACTGCAGTAGCTGAGAGAAGGTAGCTGGACCATGTTGCGGTAGGGCTCTACTACTGTAGTAGCTGAGAGAAGGTAGCTGGACCATGTTGCAGCAGGGCTCTACTACTGCAGTAGCTGAGAGAAGGTAGCTGGACCATGTTTCAGCAGGGCTCTACTACTGCAGTAGCTGAGAGAAGGTAGCTGGACCATCTTGATGCAGGGCTCTACTACTGCAGTATCTGGAGAAGGTAGCTTGACCATGTTGCATTCGGGCTCTACTACTGCAGTAGTTGAGAGAAGGTAGCTGGACCATGTTGCAGCAGGGCTCTACTACTGCAGTAGCTGAGAGAAGGTTGCTGGACCATGTTGCAGCAGGGCTCTACTAATGCAGTAGCTGAGAGAAGGTAGCTGGCCCATGTTGCAGCAGGGCTGTACTAATGCAGTAGCTGAGAGAAGGTAGCTGGACCATGTTGCATTCGGGCTCTACTACTGCAGTAGCTGAGAGAAGGTAGCTGAACCATGTTGCAGCAGGGCTCTACTACTGCAGTAGCTGGAGAAGATAGCTGGACCATCTTGCATCTGGACTCTACTACTGCAGTAGCTGAGAGAAGGTAGCTGCACCATGTTGCAGCAGGGCTCTACTACTGTAGTAGCTGAGAGAAGGTAGCTGGACCATGTTGCAGCAGGGCTCTACTACTGCAGTAGCTGAGAGAAGGTAGCTGGACCATGTTACAGCAGGGCTCTACTAATGCAGTAGCTGAGAGAAGGTAGCTGGACCATGTTGCATCCGAGCTCTACTACTGCAGTAGCTGAGAGAAGGTAGCTGGACCGTGTTGCAGCAGGGCTCTACTACTGCAGTAGCTGGAGAAGGTAGCTGGACCATGTTGCAGCAGGGCTCTACTACTGCAGTAGCTGAGAAATGGTAGCTGGACCATGTTACAGCAGGGCTCTACTACTGCAGTAGCTGAGAGAAGGTAGCTGGACCATGTTGCAGCAGGGCTCTACTACTGCAGTAGCTGAGAGAAGGTAGCTGGACCATGTTACAGCAGGGTTCTACTAATGCAGTAGCTGAGAGAAGGTAGCTGGACCATGTTGCATCCGAGCTCTACTACTGCAGTAGCTGAGAGAAGGTAGCTGGACCATGTTGCAGCAGGGCTCTACTACTGCAGTAGCTGGAGAAGGTAGCAGGACCATGTTGCAGCAGGACTCTACTACTTCAGTAGCTGGAGAAGGTAGCTGGACCATGTTGCATCCGGACTCTACTACTGCAGTAGCTGAGTTGTAGCTGGACCATGTTGCAGCAGGGCTCTACTACTGCAGTAGCTGGAGAAGGTAGCTGGACCATGTTGCAGCAGGGCTCTACTACTGCAGTAGCTGGAGAAGGTAGCTGGACAATGTTGCATCCGGACTCTACTACTGCAGTAGCTGAGAGGTAGCTGGACCATGTTGCAGCAGGGCTCTACTACTACAGTAGCTGGAGAAAGTAGCTGGACCATGTTGCATCCGGACTCTACTACTGCAGTAGCTGAGAGAAGGTAGCTGGACCATGTTGCAGCAGGGCTCTACTACTGCAGTAGCTGGAGAAAGTAGCTGGACCATGTTGCATCCGGACTCTACTACTGCAGTAGCTGGTGAAAGTAGCTGGACCATGTTGCATCCGGACTCTACTACTGCAGTAGCTGAGAGAAGGTAGCTGGACCATGTTGCAGCAGGGCTCTACTACTGCAGTAGCTGAGAGAAGGTAGCTGGACCATGTTGCAGCAGGGCTCTACTACTGCAGTAGCTGAGAGAAGGTAGCTGGACCATGTTGCATCCGGACTCTACTACTGCAGTAGCTGAGAGAAGGTAGCTGGACCATGTTGCAGCAGTGCTCTACTACCTCAGTAGCTGGAGAGAAGGTAGCTGGACCATGTTGCATCCGGACTCTACTACTGCAGTAGCTGAGAGGTAGCTGGACCATGTTTCAGCAGGGCTCTACTACTGCAGTAGCTGGAGAAAGTAGCTGGACCATGTTGCATCCGGACTCTACTACTGCAGTAGCTGAGAGAAGGTAGCTGGACCATGTTGCAGCAGGGCTCTAATAATGCAGTAGCTGAGAGAAGGTAGGTGGACCATGTTGCAGCAGGGCTCTACTACTGCAGTAGCTGAGAGAAGGTAGCTGGACCATGTTGCAGCAGGGCTCTACTACTTTAGTAGCTGAGAGAAGGTAGCTGGACCATGTTGCAGCAGGGCTCTACTACTGCAGTAGCTGAGAGAAGATAGCTGGGCCTCTTCATCGGTTACTCTCTCTTGTCCCTGAGTGTAGAAGAGCCCTGATAACAGCCAGCAGGTTGGTGAGAGGTGCCGTTACAGCAGACAGGGCTGAGCTCCAGCCTCACGCCACCAGGGTGTTAGCCCCCCATCCTCTCCCCCTCTGCCCCCACAGCCATCTCCTGTGCCTCTGTAATGAGTGTCAAAAACAGGGATGATCAATATAAAGTGGCCTTGTACAGATACAGTGTGAGAAGTGGGGGGAGCAATGGTGTATGTGTGTGCAAGTGCTTGTAAGTGTGTGTTTGTGTGTGTGGAGGACTGAGACGGTATGCAGATCAAAAGAGGTCCTGCTGTGGACCTGTAGTATGGACCACAACGTCCTTTACTATTATCCCACAACAACAATGGGCTTCCTGAAGCTGTGGAAGAATACCACAAATAACCGTCTCCAATCAGCCAGTCTGCCTCGGCGTGGCATGTATGTGAGCCTACAGGTCAACCTGAACCATTGTAACCAAAGTCTATACTTCTAAACAATCATGTTGAGGGAGTGGTGCCTAGAATGGTGTCTGGGAAGTAACAGATAAGTGTGGTTTGTTAAAAAAGCTTAGTAAAATATTTCAAATCAAATCAAATGTTATTGGTCACGTAAAGATATTTAGCAGGTGATATTGCAGGTGTAGTGAAATGCTTGTGTTCCTAGCTCCAACAGTGCAGTAATACCTAACAATTCACAACAAAACACACAAATCTAAAAATAAAAGAATGCAATTAAGAAACATATAAATATTAGGACGAGCAATGTCGGAGTGGCATTGACTAAAATACAGTAGAATATAGTATATACATACAGTGCATTTGGAAAGTAGTCAGACCCCTTGACTTTTTCCACCTTTTGTTACCGTACAGCCTTTTTCTAAAATGTATTACATTGTTTTTTTCCTCATCAATCTACACACAATACCCCATAATGACAAAGCAAAAACAGGTTTTTAGAAATGTTTCCAAATGTATTAAAAATTAAAAACTGAAACATGACATTTAAATCAGTATTCAGACCCTTTACTCAGTACTTTATTGAAGCACCTTTGGCAGCGATTACAGCCTCGAGTCTTCTTGGGTATGACACTACAAGCTTGGCACACCTGTATTTGGACAGTTTCTCCCATTCTTCTCTGCAGATCCTCTCAAGCTCTGTCAGGTTGGATGGGGAGTGTCGCTGCACAGCTATTTTCAGGTCTCTCCAGAGATGTTCGATCGGGTTCAAGTCTGGGCTCTGGCTGGGCCACTAAAGGACATTCAGAGACTTGTCCCGAAGCCACTCCTGCGTTGTCTTGGCTGTGTGCTTAGGGCCGCCGTCCTGTTGGAAGGTGAACCTTCGCCCCAGTCTGAGCTCCTGAGAGCTCTGGAGCAGGTTTTTTATCAAGGATCTCTCTGTACTTTACTCCGTTCATCTTTGCCTCGATCCTGACTAATCTCCCAGTTCCTGCCCCTGAAAAATATCCCTACAGCATGATTCTGCCACCACCATGCTTCACCGTCGGGACGGTGCCAGGTTTCCTCCAGACGTGACACTTGGCATTCAAGCCAAAGTTTGCTCCGTTCATCTTTGACCAATTCCACTCAATTGTCATACTTGAGTAAAAGTAAAGATACCTTATAGAAAATGATTCAAGTAAAAGTCACCCAGTAAAATACTACTTGAGTAAAAGTCTAAAAGTATTTGGTTTTAAATATACTTAAATATCAAAAGTAAATGGAATTGCTAAAATGTACTGAAGTATCAAACGTAAAAGTAAAAGTATAAACCGTTTCAAATTCCTTATATTTTTATTGACAGATAGCCAGGGGCACGCTCCAACACTCAGACATAATTTACAAACAAAGCATTTTTGTTTAGTGAGTCCACCAGATCAGAGAGAGTAGGGATGACCAGGAATGTTCTCTTGATAAGTGTGTGAAGTGGACCATTTTCCTCTCAAAATGTAACAAGTACTTTTGGTTGTCATGGAAAATGTATGGAGTAAAAAGTACATTATTTTCTTTTGGAATGTAGTTGTCACGACTTCCGCCGAAGTTGGTGCCTCTCCTTGTTCGGGCGGCGTTCAGGGGTCGACGTCACCGGTTTTCTAGCCGCCACCGATCTACGTTTCATTGTCCATTTGTTTTGTCTTTATTGTACACACCTGGTTTACATTACATTATGATGTATTCCCTATTTAACCCTCTGGTTCCCACATGGTTTTGTGCGGGTTTATTCGTTGTTAAGTGTTCGCTATTTCTGTGAGCTGGAGTATTTTCCCTGTGTGGAATTATTTTTGTGGTTTATTCGAGTAAAGTACATTTTTTACTCAGTTCTGTGTCCTGCGCCTGACTCCGTCATACCCGCTGCACATTGACACTTGACAGTAGTGAAGTAAAAGTAAATGTTGTCATAAATATAAATAGTAAATAAAGTACAGATACCCCAAAAACTACTTAAGTAGTACTTTAAAGTATTTTTACTTAAGTAGTTTACACCACTAGCCTGATGGACTTGAGATAGAAGCTGTTTTCCATTCTCTCGGGGCAAGTTGGATAAGTTGAGCAAAAGGAGTAAGTTGAGCCACCGTTGTTTCTAGGAAGCCATACACAAAATTAATAATTTGACCAAATATTTAGGAAGAGGTCATCATTTCATGGAGTCTGTTATTAAGGAAGAAACCACATGGAAAAAGTGGTAAGCAAGTTAGGTCTAAAAAATAGATTTTCATCCAGTCAAATGAATGTATTGTGTTTGAGGTTTTACGTAGATAATTTTAAGATTGTTTCTAAGCATCAGTTGAGGTCTTGATAGGCTTCAATATGAGGTCCTAAACCTCGCATGAACGTGCACCCGTGTAGCTGTGGAGGCTAATATAGTCAAAATGTTTGTGTTGGGGTAAGTTGAGCATCAATGGCCATGGGTTTGAGCCAATGGTTGAGCCAATGGCAAGTTGAGCAAATTGAGGTGTTTAACGCATTTATTTCTATTGACTGATTTCCTTATATGAACTATAACTGAGTAAAATCTTTGAAATTGTTTATATTTTTGTTCAGTAGATATCTTTGTTTGAAAGAATACTATATTTGGCTTGATGGAGTGATGCTGAATGCATAAACTTACCCCACTCTCCCCTACCCCAAAAGTAATGAAAAGAGAAAATGAATCAGATTGTCCCCACTTTTTCATGTGAATTTAACATTCCCAGGGACTCAGTCCTTAAAGGAAAATTCCACTCAAAAACTATATTTAGGTATTTGTTTCAGTAGTCCGCTGTTGATAAAGTCCCAAAATCATTTCAACGTCAGCAATCAAGTTTTCAAGGTACATAAATTGTCAGTCTCTAAAGTACATCTTGAAAACTTGATTGATGACATTCAAAACATTTTAAACAGTTCTCAACTTGATATGACAGTTCAAATCTAGATATGTGTTGGTGTAGACTAGAGAGGTATTGAGGGAACACTGGAGAGCCTCTACGTATGACAAGTAAGGTAAAGGATATCCTGGAGAGAGGGTTTGGCCCGTGTCCTGCGCCTGCCACAAATAACAATAAAAAGTATTAATAACTCATAAGAAGGAGACCCCTGATGTGCTGGGGAAGTTGTTAGATTAAAGGCTAAACAACATTAGTAGCTCAGTGTGTGTGTGTGTGTGTGTGTGTGTGTGTGTGTGTGTGTGTGTGTGTGTGTGTGTGTGTGTGTGTGTGTGTGTGTGTGTGTGTGTGTGTGTGTGTGTGTGTGTGTGTGTGTGCGTGTGTGTGCGTGTGTGTGCGTGTGTGTGTGAGTGTGTGTGAGTGTGTGTGTGAGAGAGAGCTAGAGAGAGAGAGAGAGAGAGAGAGAGAGAGAGAGAGAGAGAACAAGAGAGAGGGGGAAAGAGAGCAAACCGAGCAAACAGTTCCTTGTCCATTCAAAGACAAAAACTTGGGCGGGCGTTTCAAGTACTGATTGAATAAATGAGCCTAGTGACAGTGTGAAAAGAGACTGTGAATGGAGCAGGGAAAGGTGGATGGCAGTTATTATATTTCCCTCTGGAGACTGGTGTTCCCAGGGGATGTAATTGATTTAGATGGATCAACAGTGGGGTTCCCACAGCCTGCGTCTGTTTGTTCTCTAACAGCAGACCCCATTGAGCAGACTGACCCTCTCCATGAACAAGAGGGGAGAGAAAAACAAAAACAACTACAAAACCCGGGTGGAAGAGAGCGAAAGGACTGTTCACACTGGCCCATAAATCGGTCCCTTTCCTCTCCAACATTTGATTGTTTTCCTGCCCCTCCCCACACGCCCTTATTTTTAGGACTTTGATAGACTTTATTCTCAGGCTTCTATTTGAGACTGTTTTTATTGAGTTTTTACGTGAAATCGCAGTAATGGCCTGTTACATTCTGAATTTGTCGCTGTAGCTATGATAAAGAAAGAAAAAAGAGATTCTCAGACCACTTCATTTCAATGCAACATCAAGCCGGGTCAACTCCCCTTTGATATAACAGCACCACTAGAGATGTTCTAAGTTAACTGAAATATGCTAAAGTTGTACTGTAAAAGCTATCTACATATGGTTCAGCTACAGCAGTAGCTGATGTTAGCATTCAGCTAACTAGTAGCTAATGATCTATGACGATGCAGAAATAATTTTGTTTCGTTTGCTTCTTAGCTCTTTATAAATGGCACGGTATGGTAACATTACTGTACTTTTAAATATGAGGGGTAGTAATCGTTCCTTTTTAATCAGCTAACGTTATTTGATTGTTAGCCAGCTAGCAGTGCTATATGTGCTATTGTCTTGTAATTTAGCTAATGAGGGAATTTGGGGAAGTTGTTAGATTAAAGGCTAAACAACAATAGTAGCTCAGTGTGTGTGCTACCTGCCGCCAACAAAGGCTATACAGTTCATTAAAAGTATTCTATCCCTTCCTCCGGATGTGAGTGTGGATATCATTCACTACAAAAGCCCCCAAAGTCTGTCAGTGTGGCTGGCGCGAGCCGTGTGTGTGTGTGTGTGTGTGTGTGTGTGTGTGTGTGTGTGTGTGTGTGTGTGTGTGCTGCCTCTTGACAATGAATTGAATGTTGATCAAATCTTTTTTTCTTTTTTTACAGATAATGAAAATGTTATGACTTTAATCTCTTGAAAACAATCATGTTTAAAGCAAATTCATAAAGGTTTGATTGTCCTAAACTGAATAAGCCTGTAATAAAAGCACTTCTCCATTGCCATGCCCTTTGACAACCCGCTGGGCCACCCAACCATAACAATATGTATGGATTTACTCCCACACTTCAAACCAGACAAGAATACCTTGTGGCATGGTCAAGGACATGGACAGCTTTTTATGGTTAATTTATTTTTTCCAAAGTACGGCTTTATGGTGTCTAAGAGCTTATGCATTCAAATGAGTCTATCTGCCCTCTTTCTCACACTCTGGCCACAGGCAGCTGGCTAGTGGACAAACTGAGGGTGAATCAAGGGTGCTCTAGCTTTTAATCTTTGTTTTATAGCTATTTCAGCCCAGGCAACGCTTATTTAGGCTTCAATAAGGAGGTGATGGGACACTAGGACTCTTGTATCAGTTTGAGGGAGCATTCAAAAGCACATGACCAACATCAATCACTGATGAATTGTAGGCCTGCTACAACAATGAATGATTGTCACTGGTGCTGTGAAATTCTGTATGTATCATTATCTTATTCAATCCATGTTATTTCCCTCATCGACAGGATCTTTGAGTCTACAGACTCAAAGGCACCAAGAACGCCATATTGCCAGAGGGACATCCATCATTGTGTGGAAAGGTGCCTTTTATTTTAGTATGGCACTTAAAATTCTGCCTAATTCTTCTGGTTCAGTGCCTCACGTGCAGACAGTCGTTTTTTCTAGGCGACTGCTGAGGTCATACTGTCCTGGGAAATTTAAGTTATCCATTTAAATCAACAAATGATCGCGACCTCTTCTGAGTATATGAATGTGCCCGGTGGCAGATGGCAGCGTTCCATAACCCATAGACTTAGAGCACTAACCCCCAAGGGGGATCATGCATCCCTGGGTCATCAGTTGGTCACACCAAGGAAGAGGGAGAGAGTGAGAGATAAAGGGAGGGGAGGGTGGAAGAATGAGATAGAGGTGACTCTTGTTCTCCCTTAATCCCCCAAATTGAGCGAATACATTTTAGAGTTCTGCATATGCAAACAGGGGGGTTTAAGACTCTCTCCAACCCTGATTAGGCCTCTATCTTATCAGGGATAGGGATGCCAATGAATAATTACAGACAGCCATGTAGACTTATTTTACCACTTGTCTTTTTGACAGCTGCCAGCAGTATTTTCTATTTCAATTTGGCCAGGCAATCTAAACCCAAATAAACTAGACAGCTAAGTCTAACCTATCCCAAATAAACTAGACAGCTATGTCAAACCTATCCCAAATAAACAAGACAGCTTAATCAATATCAATATCATAGTTTTAAACCGATTGCAACACTCCAGTTATGGCTTCTTTTCCCATGGAGGAGGCACACTGTTGTCTGACACTCATAACTCATAACATGTAGGAGCCAGTGGTGTAGTGGAGGGTAAATGCAAGTAAACGCAAGTACCCAAACCTTTTTTTTGCAAGACAGTTTACCCACCTTTTGAGGGAAAATGCTTTGAATGTACAGGGAGCATTACTTAATTCACTGTGAAGGGCGATCAGAGTTTACCCAGCTATTCCTTGACCACTACATTACTGGCATGAACCGTGTGTGTGTGTGTTGAGACACATCAGCTGCAATCTCAACTAAAACCAGAGATCTCTGTGACTCAGCAGTTGAAGGAGGAATTTGTCCATCCCCCATCTCTGAGAGAGAGAGAGAGAGAGAGAGAGAGAGAGAGAGAGAGAGAGAGAGAGAGAGAGAGAGAGAGAGAGAGAGATGAATCAACAAAAGAACAGTGCAGAATACCTGACCACTGCGACTGACCCAAACTTAAGGAAAGCTTTGACTATGTACAGACTCAGTGAGCATAGCCTTGCTATTGAGGAAGTCCGCCGTAGGCAGACCTGGCTCTCAAGAGAAGACAGGCTATGCACATAAAATGAGGTGGAAACTGAGCTGCACTTCCTAACCTCTTGCCAAATGTATGACCATATTAGAGACATATTTCCCTCAGATTACAAAGACCCACAAAGAATTTGAAAAAAAAACAATTTAAATAAAGTCCCATTTCTACTGGGTGAAATATCAGTGTGCCATCACAGCTGCAAGATTTGTGACCTTTTGCCACAAGAAAAGGGCAACCAGTGGAGAACAAACGCCATTGTAAATACAACCCATATTTATGTTTATTTATTTTCCCTTTTGTATTTTAACTATTTGCACATAATATGACATTTAATTAAATGTCTTTATTCTTTTGGAACTTTTGTGAGTGTAATGTTTAACGTAAATTTGTATTGTTTATTTCACTTTTGGTTATTATCTACTTCACTTGCTTTGGCAATGTCAACATATATTTCCCATGCCAATAAAACCATTAAATTAAAATTGAGAGAGAGAAAGAGAGAGACCACAAATTCCAATTGGCTATACTTAAACTCTTTAATATCATTCTCAGTTCTGGCATCTTCCCCAATATTTGGAACCAAGGACTGATCATCCCAATCCACAAAAGTGGAGACAAATTTGACCCCAGTAACTACCGGGGGATATGCATCAACAGCAACATTGGGAAATCCTCGGCATTATCATTAACAGCAGACTCGTACATTTGTACTGAGCAAATGTACTGAGCAAATCTCAAATTGGCTTTTTACCAAATTACTGTACGACAGAACACGTATTCACCCTGCACAACCTAATTGACAAACAAACAAACCAAAAAAAGGCAAAGACATCTCATGCTTTGTTGATTTCAAAAAAGCTTTCGACTCAATTTGGCATGAGGGTCTGCTATTCAAATTGATGTAAAGTGGTGTTGGGGGAAAAACATATGACATAATAAAATCCATGTGTACAAACAAGTGTGCAGTAAAAATTGGCAAAAAACACACACATTTCTTTCCACAGGGCCGGTGGGTGAGACAGGGATGCAGCTTAAGCCCCACCCTCTTCAACATATATATCAACGAGTTGGCCAGATCATCAGTTGGCACTAGAAAAGTCTCCAGCACCCGGAATCAACCTACTAGAATCTGAAGTCAAATGTTCACTGTTTGCTGATGATCTGGTGCTTCTGTCCCCAACCAAGGAGGGCCTACAGCAGTACCAAGATCTTCTGCACAGATTCTGCCAGACCTGGGCCCTGACAGTAAATCTCAGTAAAATAATGGTGTTCCAAAAAGGTCCAGTTGCCAGGACCACAAATACAAATTCCATCTAGACACCGTTGCCATAGAGCACACAAAAAAAGATGCATACCTCGGCCCAAACATCAGCACCACAGTTCACTTCCACAAAGATGTGAACGATCTGAAAGTCAAGGCAAGAAGAGCCTTCTATGCCATCAAAAGGAAGATAAAATTCAACATACCAATTAGGATCTAGCTAAAAATACTTGAATCAGTTATTGAACCCATTGCCCTTTATGGTTGTGAGGTCTGGGGTCTGCTCACCAACCAATAATTCACAAAATGGGACAAATACCAAATTGAGACTCTGCATGCAGAATTCTGCAAAAATATCCTCCGTGTACAACGTAAAACACCAAATAACGCATGCAGAGCAGAATTAGGTCGATACCTGCTAATTATCAAAATCCAGAAAAGAGCCGTTCAATTCTACAACCACCTAAAAGGAAGTAATTCCCAAACCTTCCATAACAAAGCCATCACCTGTAGAGAAATTAACCTGGAGAAGAGCCCCCTAAGCAAGCTGGTCCTGGGGCCCTGTTCACAAACACAAACAGACCCCACAGAGCCCCAGGAGAGCAACACAATTAGACCCAACCAAATCATGAGAAAACACAAAAATAATTACTTGAGACAATGGAAAGAATTTACAAAAAAACAAGCAAACTAGAATGCTATTTGGCCCTAAACAGAGAGAACACAGTGGCAGAATACCTGACCACTATGACTGACCCAAAATTAAGGAAATCTTTGGCTATGTACAGACTCAGTGAGCATAGCCTTGCTATTGAAAAAGGTTGCCTAAGACAGACCTGGCTCTCAAGAGAAGACAGGCTATGTGCACACTGCCCACAAAATGAGGTGGAAACTGAGCTGCACTTCCTAACCTCCTGTCAAATGTATGACCATATTAGAGACACATAT
Source organism: Salmo trutta (assembly GCF_901001165.1). Classification (NCBI taxonomy): domain Eukaryota; kingdom Metazoa; phylum Chordata; class Actinopteri; order Salmoniformes; family Salmonidae; genus Salmo; species Salmo trutta. Next base: position 13,508,335 of record NC_042974.1, read on the forward strand.
TTCTATCAGATTACACAGACCCACAAAGATTTAGAAAAAAAATCAAATTTGATAAACTCCCGTTTCTATTGGGTGAAATATCAGTGTGCAATCACAGCAGCAAGATGTGTGAGCTGTTGCCCCAAGAAAAAGGCAACCAGTGAAGAACAAACACCATTGTAAATACAACCTGTATTTACCTGTAAATACAATGTTTATTTACTTTCCCTTTTGTACTTTAACTGCATATCATTACAACACTGTATATAGACATAATATTACATTTGAAATGTCTATTCTTTTGGAACTTTTGTGAGTGAAATGTTTTATTGTTTAAATCACTTTTGTTTAACTATTTCACTTGCTTCGGCAATGTAAACATATGTTTCCATGCCAATAAAGCCCGTTAAATTGAAATTGAGAGAGAAAGAGAGCTTCTCACAGAATCACACCTCTCCATCTGGACAGGCCCCTTTCCAAATGTTAATCACAGCAGGGACCCCCATTTTTCAACCTACTCAGGGACAACTCTCTTTAAAACACTTTGGGGATAAACAACTGCTGTTTTTTTTTGGGGGGGGGGGGGGGGTTGTTGTTTTTAGGTCCTCACTTTCTAGATTCACTTTCTAGGATGTCAATCATCAACTGTTGTCAATCGTCAACAACAATTTCCACATCAAGTTACACTGTGTCAAAACTTTAGACAATTAGTATACGCTACAGGACCATTTATAAGACTATATACGTACTTTTATAAAACTAACCACACATGCATTCCGTGTTTAAAACTTTGTGTTGTTCTTGCCTAGAGATAAAACAATGGTCTTTAAACACCTATGCTAAACTTTGACCCATGATAAAGCACACTGGGTCCAGATCAACTCAGCCTTTTCTGTGTAAATCTGTGAGTTATATGTGCCACCTGCGTCAGTATATCGATCAATGATAAGGTAACTTTATTTTACCATAAGATTCAACCTGTTCAGTATAGTCAGATTGGCTTGACTCTGACAAATGTATATAATTTGAAGAGCCTGTAGCCTGTCAGAATCAGAATATTAGTATGTGTTATTTAGACATATCTCACTCCAACATGATGAAAGGCTTTGAGGTGTTATTGGCCACCAGCAGGCATTTCGCATTCTGGCAAAACCAACCTGAGCACTGGTGTGTGTCTCCCCCCTTGTGTTTAATGATGAACTAGGCAACCCTTTCAGGCTCCACTAACTCTGTTCCCGTTCCCAGGACAGAACAATCTACCCCGAGAGAAGGGGAATCTCAAATGTTGTAATGGTATTACAGAATTACAAGCAAACGGGAGTTAGAATAATTAGACAAAACAATAGGAGCAATACCAACAGGACAGGACAAGATATCGGCACTAAAAATCTCATTCGTTTTTTCCCACCTACTGTTATGTATGCTTGGATACAGTGAAGAAGTGGATATACTCTAATTTTGTAAAACATTTTCCAAAAGGAAAGGCACCCTGTGTGAAAAATTATATGAGAACAGTGACAAACACTGAATGACCGAAAATTCTAAATCCCATATTGGTCTTTCACAGTCAGGCCAACCCAAACTGTACTAACAGTAGGCCTACTATTGAAACAGATAAATGAGGCTTTCAACTGAGTAAAAAAAATGGCCACTGGATTGAAGCAAATAATCATAATATCATTATGCTAGATAGGAATAGGCTACTTTGTAGCAAGTTAACATTTATTTGAGAAGTATATTGGGAAAGCCTTTCTATCTACCATAAGATGGTAAGGCCTATCATTAGCATTGCTAGATTTTTCCTGTTCCTCAATTGTTTGAAACCTAAACCTATTACTTGAGGCATGTCTTACCTTGCTTCAAAGTAGCCTATAGCCAAAATTCCACCATAGAAACTTGGAGGCAATTATATTATAATGACTTCCTTATATGCATTCTGTTCTATTGGTTTTCTTTCAGCTTTCTTTCATTGTCTAGCAGCCAAAGCCATTATCCAAGTCATATTTGCAACCCATGATAGTTATTGCATCTTTAGATGTCCCCTCTTTCTACATTTCTAATGGATATTTCCAAATCTGTCCATGAAACCTCTTGCATGTATGGTGCACATTTTAGAACATGTTTCCCGCAAGTTGCATTCCCGCCATGAGCACATTGCTGCGCCTAAAAAGTGAATAAATAATAGTTCATCAACATTTTAAGCTAAACATTCAAAAGCATCTTAAGGCTAAGTTCATCATTAAAACGTTTATAGGAGCATTGTTAATCTCCGAGCTGTTTCCCAAAATCATCCTTATTAAAGTTGCGCTTGAAAGTGATCAAATCTAACACCCGCTTCATACCACTGGTAGAACAGCAAATTGCTTTGTTAGATGCTTTTTTCCCCTCCCGTGTCACTTAAATACACAGAAGATCTCCACTAAACATAGAAACGCATGGTTTATCCCTCTCTATTTGACCACTGATAACTTCAGAACAAAGTTGACTACAGATACAACATTGCCAATGTCTTTACAATTCATACAAACAAGCCACATATAAAAAAAAGTTTAAAATGAAAATCGAGAAGACTGCATTAAAATATAAACAGTACCCTAGGCTATATAGCCTATTTCAATCATATTGAAATACATGTCATGATCAATCAATTGACTTATATTTTGCTAAATGTAGGCTCTATCTGAAACTTGTCTCAATATATTTCATGACATGTAGCCTAACGTGCGCAATGATGTGCCAAATTAGTGATTTTGTGCATTTTCATTGGATAAGCTTCATAATAAGCAGCCTCAGTATTTGCAGCCATAGGTGGTAATAGCTCTCTAGGTCTCGTCAGTATTGTGAAATAATTATAATGTTAAGGTAAGATTTGAATGGAGAAAGCTGATCAGAGAGCCTTTATTTCGATCCTATCAGTAGCCCTATCGACACATGCTCCAACTAGCACTTAGCGAACATTCTTTTTGTGTGGTGTTTTGGGAAATGCATGTTAGGCCTACATCTTCAGCGGTTGTAGGAAAGATACATCGTTAACACTCGTGAGCCTAAGTTCCATGCCATCGAGAAACCGGGCCCTGATCTGTTCCATCAGCTTTATTAATTAATATGGCGTATAGTCTACTTCCGCTACACTACTTTGATATGCATTGTGGAGATAAAGAAGTTAGCAGGCCTATACACAATGGCCATTGAAAAATAGGTGGGTATACAACGTATACCTGCGTAAACCCTCCACTACCCCACTGATTGCGTATTAAGCCTCTCTTTCATGTCTACTGATTAAATAACTTTATGTTAAAAGGAAAAGATACGAGGAAAGGAAATAGCAGGGGTGGAAAAATACCCAATTGTCATACTTGAGTAAAAGTAAAGATACCTTCATAGAAAATGACTCATGTAAAAGTGGAAGTCTAAAAGTATTTGGTTTTAAATATACTAAATGTAATTGCTAAAATATACTTAAGTATCAAAAGTACAAGTATAAATCATTTCAAATTCTTTATATTAAGAAAAGCAGATGGCCACATTTTCTAGTTTTTATTTATTTACTGATAGCCAGGGACACACTCCAACACTCAGACATCATTTACAAATGAAGCATGTGTTTAGTGAGTCCACCAGAACAGAGGCAGTAGGAATGACCTGGGATGTTCTCTTGATAAGTGTGAATTAGACAATTTTCCTGTCCTGTTTATCATTTAAAATGCAACGAGTAGTTTTGGGTGTCAGGGAAAATGTATGGAGTAAAATTACCATCATTTTGTTAAGGAATTTAGTGAAGTAAAAGTAAAAGTTGTCAAAAATATAAATGACAAAGTAAAGTGCAGATACCCCAAAAACCTACTTTAAAGTATTTTTACGTAAGTACTTTACACCACTGGGAAATAGGGATCTACTCCAACGTTTGTTGGCCACGCTAGAATCGGTGGCTATGGCGACACCACATGGACGTCTTTGTTCATTGCAGTTAAAGTTTTGGCGCACTTTCTGAACGGACCCTTTCTGAACGCCCCTGCTCACAAATAGGCATGCGTATTTCTCGTTCATCACGGCGTTTCCGCTTCCTTTATGTCTCCTGTTCTTTTTGAGAGGTATGTTTATAGCTAGCTAGCTATGTTGTTAACGTTTGCAGTTACACGTGCTGGTATTTTCCGGTACAATGTTCCAATTGTGACTCACTTTTAGGCCAGAACTGTTTTAATAGCATTTATAATCTTCCTGTTGATGGTGTTTGAAGTTTCCCATTTGGCTTCTCTTTAAAGGAAATGGCTCGTTTGCGAGTAAGAACTGTAGCTAGCTATGCTCGTTTGTTAGCCTAGCCAACGTTAGCTATCAATAATATTAAGGAAGCCCTTTGCGACAATTGCAGTGTTTATACTCCACTGCATGATTGGAACATCTGTGTAATTTAACTGATGACCTTGTTTTTGTCCTGCTAACGTTAAATCGGATTTTCCAACACCAACTAGATTGAAACCCACTGTTTGTTGGTAGCTACATCATGGGAGCTTACTTGTCGCAACCCAACACAGTGAAGTCCTCTTCCAATGGTGGAAACCAAAAGATGAGCTTCGGCTTTGCAGCCATGCAAGGCTGGCGTGTCTCTATGGAGGTAAGATTATCTAAAAACATTGCTTGTTGGATTGGATTCAGCAGTAATTCTTTGCCAATGCTGTCTAGTTACCACCTAGCTAGAATGCGAATGACATGATTTGGTTTAGACGACAATAAAAATCTTTATCTAACTGGCTGTAAGGGATAGGTAGTCCTTATATAACTTTATAAAGTTTGGCATCTTAAGTAACTAGCTATATGATTCCAGCCATTAATGTGTCATAGTGTTAACTTAGTTGAGGCTTAAATATTAATGTCAACGTTGTTGTGCAGGAAGACTGTTTGTAGCTAACGTTAGCAGGGTAGCTAAATTGTTAGCTAGCTACAAAGCTAACTAGCTAGCTATGTAGCTAACTTTCCTGCATGTACTGATATGGAGATTCCACGCAAAATGTGATATTTTTTTTTATGTTCCCCTTTAAAGCCACGTCAGTAAGATGTGCATACCATTAAGACTGTGCCAGCAAATGCATCCCATTACATTTTCACATTCAAATGGCACTAGTCTGATTTAGTGATTTATATAATCTGGTGGAAGGCTCATCATTTGTTTATTTTACCAGTTAAGTTGACTGACACATTCTCATTTACAGCATCTACTTGGGGAATAGTTACCAGAGAGAGGTAGGGGGATGATTGAGTCAATTGGAAGCTGGTGATGATGATGATTAGGTACAGTGGTTGGAAAAGTACCCAACTGTCAAACTTCAGTAAAAGTAAAGATACTTTTGTTATTTTCTATTAATCTAAGTCACCCAGTAAAATTCTACTTGAGTAAAAGTATTTAGTTTAAATATACTTAAGTATCAAAAGTAAAAGTGTAAATAATTTCAAATTGCTTATATTAAGCAAACCAGATGGCACCATTTTGTATTTACAGAAAGGGGCTGAAAGCCAGGGGCACACCCCAACATCATTTACAACCAAAGCATGTGTGTTTAGTGAGTCCGCCAGATCAGAGGCAGTAGGGATGACCAGTGATGTTCGGTTGATAAGTGTGTGAATTTGACTGTTTTCCAGTCCTGCTAAGCATTCAAAATGTAACAAGTACTTTTGGGTGTCAGAGAATTTATGAAGTAAAAAGTTTATTTTCTTTAGGAATGTAGTAAAGTAAAAGTAACCCCCAAAAACTAATTCAGTACTACTTTAAAGTATTTTTTTTACTTAAGTACTTTACACCTCTGATTCGGTGTGATGAGGATCAGATTGGGAATTTGGCATTCCATGAGAGTAAAATGTTTTTGTTTCTTGCAACAGGATGCTCACAACTGCATTCTAGAACTGGATGATGAAACAGCCATGTTTTCTGTGTATGATGGACATGGAGGTACTGTGTATTCTTACTATCCCTAAGATAAACCATTTTGAGCATACCTTGGACTTGTTTTTGTTAATACCGTAGACTGTTAAGCTAGTTACTTTAATTTAAGTAATCAAGACTTAAAATGCTTTTGCCTTCACAGGTGAGGAAGTTGCATTGTACTGTTCCAAGTACCTACCTGATATCATTAAAGAACAAAAGGCTTACAAAGATGGCAAACTGCAAAAGGTGAGTGGAAGAATGCATTTGGACAATTTAGCCTTCATTTAACTAGGCAAATCAGTTAAGAACAAATTCTTATTTACAATGATGGCCTATTGGGGAACAGTGGATTAACTGCCTTGTTCAGGGGCAGAAGGACAGATTTTTACTTTGTCAGCTCGGGATTTGATCCAGCAACGTTTCAGTTACTGGCCCAAAGGTCTAACCACTAGGCTACCTTCTGTTGGATATGTAAGAATTAAGTATTCCTACCATTAAATAATGTATTTTGGGCACCCTTAAAGCTACAATGTAACTTTTTGGGTGACATGACCAAAATAATTTTACTTTAGTTTGTTTAGTAAATATTTTCTTAACTCTATTTCTTAAACTGCATTGTTGGTTAAGGGCTTGTAAATAAGCATTTCACGGTAAGGTCTATTATACCTGTTGTATTCGGCGTGTGTAACAAACACAATTTTATTTGAAAGATGCGTAGAAATGTGTTTTATAGATATAATTTACATTATTTAGCAGACGCTCTTATCCAGAGCGACTTACAAATTGGGGCAGAAAGGGGCCTTATGATATGTCAGTCATTGAAAGCAAGTCGACGAGGTGTATGTTCTATATGCGCTATTTCTATGCTTCCCGTAAAGTTTTGTTATTGCGTATTTTGTCCATCAGCTGTAAATAAACTAGATTTTTGGTTATGGAAAATATATTTCACAGCGGTTTAGATGGTACAATGATTTTCTACACAATGGGTACAATGATTTTCTACACAATGGCTGCTTGTGTTGTCACAAACTATTACAATTTAAGCAACTAGGAAATGGTGGAGTGATTCCTACAATATTGCATCTTTAAACGATATTAGAAGTGAGTACCTACCAACTTTGGTTGTAGATCTTGTGCTCTTTGTCAAACTCCTCCATAGGAGCATACATTGTCTTACTGGGTGGATGCATGCCGATGTGTTTCAGGCTTTGGAGGATGCATTTCTGGCAATTGATAGCAGGGTGACCACAGAGGAAGTGATCAAAGAGCTTGTTCAGATAGCTGGCCGCCCACAAGAGGAAGCACCAAATGAAAAAGTTGCTGAAGAAGATGATTGTGAGTAGACTCCAGCAACTGCCCAAGATCTAGTAAAATTATTGGTCACATACGTGTTTAGCGGGTGTAGCAAAATGCTTCATATGTAGTTAAAGACATTGCTGTGGCTGGAATCATAAACCATTATTCAAAACAAATCATTTGTAATTCAAACCCATGTGTTCCTTTCCCTCTGTTAGTGGACAATGAGGAGGCAGAGCTTTTGCATGAGGAGGCCACCTTGACCATTGAAGAGCTGCTCGTTCGCTACGGACAGAACCGCAATGCACTCAAACACAAGAAGCTCTGTCCGGAGGGCAACAAAGAGTCTGGGGAAGGTGAACCACATTCCTATGGGGAGAAGGGCATCAATGGAGAAGTGGAGGGTGAGATGGACAGCAATGGGAAGGCCAAGGCTGGTGGTGGTGCAGGATTCTCCAAGCTGCGGGCCTGCAGGACAGCAGGAGGGGACAGCTCTTCAGCGACAGGAGCAGCAGGGTCCTGTGAAGGAGAGAAGGACACCGGGCCTTCCTGCTCTTCCTCAGCGGCTCCGGCTCCTGGAGACACCAGCTCCAAGTTCTTTGAGGATAGTGACGAGTCGGGGGAAGAGGAAGATGAGGGAAGTGAAGAGGAGGTGAGGTGGAAGATCAAGCCTTCAGGAATTACTGTAACTCTGGCCAACCCTCTACCTGAAGAGCTACTGGGTGTGTAGGCTTTTGCCAACAGTTCTTACTCACCTGGTTAAGATAATCATGGTCCTGGTGAGCAGCTATTGTCTGAGATTCTGGTTGGAGAAAATGTCTGCAGAAGGACTGCTCTCCAGGGGGAGGGTTGGCCACCTCTGCTGGATCAGATTACCCCCACTGGATTTGAACAATTAAACAGTCTAAGCTTTTTATACTTTTTTGAAAGAATTGTATGTGGGTTAATGATGTAATTATGCTTCTACAGGATGGCAGTGAGGAAGGTGAAAGCAGTGATGATGAAGAGGAAGACACTGAAGAGGGAGAGGATGAGGAGGAAGAGATGTGCTACCCTGGAATGGATGGGAAAGAAGAGGTAGAATACACAGCTTAATTTAGATCCTGCCATAACCCTAAAGGAAACCTAAACCTGAATGGAGAGCCTGAGTAGCCCTGATTGTTGTAATGGGGCTATTCATGTCTATCTGGAGTAGTGGTCACTTTTTGTCTCACTAAATGCAACATTTTATCCTGCCTTTGTGTTTTGACCTGGATTAAACTGAAGGCGGCTATTCTCCGATAAGAGCTTTGTGTCTCTACCCCTCCTAGCCTGGCTCAGACAGTGGCACTACAGCGGTGGTGGCTCTGATCAGAGGGAAACAGCTGATTGTGGCAAACGCCGGGGACTCCCGCTGTGTGGTGTCTGAGAAGGGCAAGGCCATAGACATGTCCTACGACCACAAGCCAGAGGATGAGCTGGAGCTGGCCAGGATAAAGAATGCTGGGGGAAAGGTCACCATGGACGGCCGCGTCAACGGAGGACTCAACCTCTCCAGGGCCATCGGTAAATGGATCCTCCTCCTGCATATCCTAGCCCTGGCATTGGTGTTTCGATTGAAGTATCAGGCATAGTTTCCAGTAAAGAATGGCCTTGCTGTTGAAGAACGGGCATCAGACTGAAAGGACATAACTGAATGGCCTTTGTTGTGTTTTCAGGCGATCACTTTTACAAACGAAACAAGGCCCTTGGCCCAGAGGAGCAGATGATCTCCTCAATGCCTGACGTCAAAGTGCTCACCCTCAACCCGGAGCATGACTTCATGGTCATTGCATGCGACGGAATCTGGTACAGCTTGTTTGATAGTAGCATTTTATAGTACTGTTTTCTCTTAAATTAGGCCGTACTTCAATAATCAATTTGTGAAATGGAACCACCTCTGAATTCCTCCTTAATGAGTGTCATCCACAGGAACGTCATGAGCAGTCAGGATGTTGTGGACTTTGTCAGTCAGAAAATAAAGCCTGATGCCAGTGGCGTTGCCAGGCCTCTGTCCTCCATAGTTGAAGAGGTAAGAGAGATGGCTTTTTTTTATTTATTTTTTTACTCGATCCATCAATCCCCTGTACGCATAACATTTTTCATTCTTTAACAATGAACTATGAACTTTTTATTTGGTCTCCGTAGCTACTTGACCATTGCCTTGCACCTGATACGTCTGGAGATGGTACAGGCTGTGACAACATGACCTGCATCATCATCACGTTTGGCGCTCACCCTGGCAACAGCATGGCCGACATCACCAATAAGAGGAAGCCTAAAGAGATTATCCCAGAGAAGAACGGGAATGACAGCAAGAAGTCAAAAAGCGAATAGAACTGCCAATAAGTAGAATAGCTCCAGTCCTTTTCACAAGCCAGGACTTTTTCTCTGGAAACTTTTAAAGACAGTGGTCTCTGGAATAGGATGAGTTTTAGTTAATGATACAAGATACAAGAATAAATGGAAAACAGAAAAACATTTTCTTGGTGTGTAATTGATTTTGCTTATCTGCCCCATTGGAAACGTGACTCCTAGTGTACTGTTTGTCACCACGCCCTTTTATGTATATACTTGTTAATTGAATAAATGCATTTTCTTTAATTATGGATCAATGTGACATTTGGTGCATACTTCTGACACCATTGTAATTACAAATACATTTTAAATGTGATGAGTGACATCTTGTCTACTTTACCAGGACAATCCCTGTTTGCATTGGGCACATGTCCCCTGACAGAACACTTGAGAAACTACTCAACAGTTAAATAGATTTAAACACAAAATGATTCAATTCATGTAACATTTTATACTAGCTGTATTTTTAATGAATACATTTTACATTCCTTGCACTCACTGATTCCCAGAACTTAACCAACCTGCTGAGTTAAGGCCACTTGCTATTTAAATGTCTATCATACCTTGGTTTGCACATCCTACCTTGGTTTCTCTAACTATGCCTTGAATTTTGCATTACTCGATTTATGGTCCAGGTTTAGCAAATGCTTTTATTAGTGAATAAACTATTCAAGGAACAGAAGCTCCTCACTTAATCTGTTTGTATGCTGGACTAAAAGGACCACTCAGTTAAAGGGATACTAAAATATATTTTAGTACATTTATTACCTTCAGAGAACATTGTGAGTTGCACATGAAAAATTACATGAATATTTTTTTCTTCTCCCTAAATCAATAAAGTTGACAAACCTGTAATTTTGTTTCTATGTAATGGATATGGCAAGGTTGCACAATCATGTAGCAAAGCACTAAAGCATCATGCCAATAGTTTCCGAACTAAAAAATAAATGGTTTGGAACTAGCCTGTTTATGCGATCATTCTATGCTGTCAAGGAGTGGAATGAAAGCACAAACTGACTGGTACACTGGCTAGTTGGAACTACTGTTCCCAAAATACTAGTGAGATTAGTTTATTTTACTTGGTGAACAAAGTTTTGTTTGGTATCCAAAAGCAAATGGAATTTCCATACCATTCAAACTTTCCTCATCTTAGATTTTCAAGATATGCAACAGATAAAATCCGATACAAAGATGTCATCATAGGTATACATTAACCAGATACCCTTTACCATTATCTACTCCTAAATCTTCTCATCTGTGTACTATTGTAAAGTGGTTGTTCCACTGGATATAAGGTGAATGCACCAATTTGTAAGTCGCTCTGGATAAGAGCGTCTGCTAAATGATGTAAATGTAAAAATCTGGCTATGGTAAAGTTAATAGTATAAACAAATGGAATGTTCCTTAAACATGTTGGGCCTAGGTGTTTTCTTCTACCACATAGGTGTTCTGATGAACATCCCCAACCAGCTGTTGTGCGAATCAGCCATCTGAAACAATATCTATATAAAACACAATCTGAATGTAACATAGCCAGTAGACTGTGGTACACCTCTTAGTGCTCGATTCAAGTAAACCCTTATCCTGTATGCAGTAACAGAAAATAATTTCTTTTAAATCTGAAAATCACACTGCCCGTATTTGTCATCAGCAATGGTTACCTGCATTCTTTTATGAATACATCTCAACTGTTGGTTCATCAACTATTTCCCATCAAAAAATAAAGAATAATTGAGCCGACATGGATTTGCATGTATGATAGTACTGTAATTCAATTATAATGGATTCTTATGATGTACCTGATCAATTTTCTCATGGCATCTTAATTTAATCTGAGGAAACAGTTCTTCAAGTCTTACTATCTGAAATACACACATATATCTATACATACACATTCTTGTTCACATACTTTAATTGATCAGTGTCATGGCAATAGTCCGTGGTTTTGGAATGACTGAGAATAAGCATATACACCACCCAACATTAATCACACATTCTAACAATATATATAGTATATACAGTGCATTCGGAAAGTATTCAGACTCCCTGACTTTTTCCACATTTTGTTACGTTACAGCCTTATTCTAAAATGGATTAAATAAAAAATTCCCCCTCAACAATCAACACATAATGACAAAGCAAAAACATACTTTTAGAAATTTTTGTAAATGTATTAAACATTAAAAACTCAAATATCACATTTACATAAGTATTCAGACCCTTTAGTCAGTACTATCTTGAAGCACCTTAGGCAGCGTTTACAGCCTTGAGTCTTGAGTATGACGCTACAAGCTTGGCGCACCTGTATTTGGGGAGTTTCTCCCATTCTTCTCTGTAGATCCTCTCAAGCTCTGTCAGGTTGGATGGGGAGCATCGCTGCACAGCTATTTTCAGGTCTCTCCAGAGATGTTTGATCGGGTTCAAGTCTGGGCTCTGGCTGGGCCACTCAAGTACATTCAGAGACTTGTACAGACGCCCCTCCCTCATTGTCTTGGCTGTGTGCTTAGGGTCGTTGTCCTGTTGGAAGGTGAACCTTCGCCCCAGTCTGAGGTCCTGAGTGCTCTGGAGCAGGTTTTCATCAAGGATCTCTGTACTTTGCTCCAAAGATCTTTCCCTCGATTCGGACTAATCTCCCAGTTCCTGCTGCTGAAAAACATCCCCTCAGCATGATGCTACCACCACCATGCTTCACCGTAGATATGGTATTGGCCAGGTGATGAGCAGTGCCTGGTTTCATCCAGATGTGATGCTTAGCATTCAGGCCAAAGAGTTCAATCTGGGTTTCTTCAGACCAGAGAATCTTGTTTTTCATGGTCTGAGAGTCCTTTTGGCAAACCTCAAGCTGTTTGTCGTGCCTTTTACTGAGGAGTGTCTTCCGTCTGACCACTCAACTATAAAGGCCTGATTGGTGGAGTGCTGCAGAGAAGGTTGTCCTTCTGGAAGGTTCTCCCATCTCCACAGATCAAATCAAATCAAATTTATTTATATAGCCCTTCGTATATCAGCTGAAATCTCAAAGTGCTGTACAGAAACCCAGCCTAAAACCCCAAACAGCAAGCAATGCATGTGAAAGAGGCACGGTGGCTAGGAAAAACTCCCTAGAAAGGCCAAAAACCTAGGAAGAAACCTAGAGAGGAACCAGGCTATGAGGGGTGGCCAGTCCTCTTCTGGCTGTGCCGGGTGGATATTATAACAGAACATGGTCAAGTTGTTAAAATGTTCATAAATGACCAGCATGGTCAAATAATAATAATCATTGTAGTTGTCGAGGGTGCAACAAGCACGTCCGATGAACAGGTCAGGGTTCCGTAGCCGCAGGCAGAACAGTTGAAACTGGAGCAGCAGCATGGCCAGGTGGACTGGGGACAGCAAGGAGTCATCATGCCAGGTAGTCCCGAGGCATGGTCCTAGGGCTCAGGTCCTCCGAGAGAAAGAAAGAAAGAGAGAAAGAGAGAATTAGAGAGAGCATATTTAAATTCACACAGGACACCGGATAAGACAAGAGAATACTCCAGATGAAACAGACTGACCCTAGCCCCCCGGCACATAAACTACTGCAGCATAAATACTGGAGGCTGAGACAGGAGGGATCAGAAGACACTGTGGCCCCATCCGATGATACCCCCGGACAGGGCCAAACAGGAAGGATATAACCCCACCCACTTTGCCAAAGCACAGCCCCCACACCACTAGAGGGATGTCTACAACCACCAACTTACCGTCCGAAGACAAGGCCGAGTATAGCCCACAAAAATCTCCGCCATGGCATAACCCAAGGGGGGGCGCCAACCCAGACAGGAAGACCACGTCAGTGACTCAACCCACTCAAGTGACGCACCCCTCCCATGGACGCATGGAAGAACACCAGTAAGTCAGTGACTCAGCCCCTGTAATAGGGTTAGAGGCAGAGAATCCCAGTGGAAAGAGGGGAACCGGCAAGGCAGAGACAGCAAGGGCGGTTCGTTGCTCCAGCCTTTCCGTTCACCTTCACACTCCTGGGCCAGACTACACTTAATCATAGGACCTACTGAAGAGATAAGTCTTCAGTAAAGACTTAAAGGTTGAGACTGAGTCTGCGTCTCTCACATGGGTAGGCAGACTATTCCATAAAAATGGAGCTCTATAGGAGAAAGCCCTACCTCCAGCCGTTTGCTTAGAAATTCTAGGGACAATTAGGAGGCCTGCGTCTTGTGACCGTAGCGTACGTATAGGTATGTACGGCAGGACCAAATCGGAAAGATAGGTAGGAGCAAGCCTATGTAATGCTTTGTAGGTTAGCAGTAAAACCTTGAAATCAGCCCTTGCCTTAACAGGAAGCCAGTGTAGGGAGGCTAGCACTGGAGTAATATGATCAAATTTTTTGGTTCTAGTCAGGATTCTAGCAGCCGTATTTAGCACTAACTGAAGTTTGTTTAGTGCTTTATCCGGGTAGCCGGAAAGTAGAGCATTGCAGTAGTCCAGCCTAGAAGTAACAAAAGCATGGATTAATTTTTCTGCGTCATTTTTGGACAGAAAGTTTCTGATTTTTGCAATGTTACGTAGATGGAAAAAAGCTGTCCTTGAAACAGTCTTGATATGTTCTTCAAAAGAGAGATCAGGGTCCAGAGTAACACCGAGGTCCTTCACAGTTTTATTTGAGACGACTGTACAACCATCCAGATTAATTGTCAGATTGAACAGAAGATCTCTTTGTTTCTTGGGACCTAGAACAAGCATCTCTGTTTTGTCCGAGTTTAAAAGTAGAAAGTTTGCAGCCATCCACTTCCTTATGTCTGAAACACAGGCTTCTAGCGAGGGCAATTTTGGAGCTTCACCATGTTTCATTGAAATGTACAGCTGTGTGTCGTCCGCATGAAATTTAACATTATGTTTTCGAATGACATCCCCAAGAGGTAAAATATATAGTGAAAACAATAGTGGTCCTAAAACGGAACCTTGAGGAACACCGAAATTTACAATTGATTTGTCAGAGGACAAACCATTCACAGAGACAAACTGATATCTTTCCGACAGATAAGATCTAAACCAGGCCAGAACTTGTCCATGTAGACCAATTTGGGTTTCCAATCTCTCCAAAAGAATGTGGTGATCGATGGTATCAAAAGCGGCACTAAGATCTAGGAGCACGAGGACAGATGCAGAGCCTCGGTCTGACGTCATTAAAAGGTCATTTACCACCTTCACAAGTGCAGTCTCAGTGCTATGATGGGGTCTAAAACCAGACTGAAGCGTTTCGTATACATTGTTTGTCTTCAGGAAGGCAGTGAGTTGCTGTGCAACAGCTTTTTCAAAAAAATTTGAGAGGAATGGAAGATTCGATATAGGCCGATAGTTTTTTATAATTTCTGGGTCAAGATTCGGCTTTTTCAAGAGAGGCTTTATTACTGCCACTTTTAGTGAGCTTGGTACACATCCGGTGGATAGAGAGCCGTTTATTATGTTCAACATAGGAGGGCCAAGCACAGGAAGCAGCTCTTTCAGTAGTTTAGTTGGAATAGGGTCCAGTATGCAGCTTGAGGGTTTGGAGGCCATGATTATTTTCATCATTGTGTCAAGAGATATAGTACTAAAACACTTTAGTATCTCCCTTGATCCTAGGTCCTGGCAGAGTTGTGCAGACTCAGGACAATGGAGCTTTGGAGGAATACCCAGATTTAAAGAGGAGTCCGTAATTTGCTTTCTAATGATCATGATCTTTTCCTCAAAGAAGTTCATAAATGTATTACTGCTGAAGTGAAAGCCATCCTCCATTTGCGAATGCTGCTTTTTAGTTAGCTTTGCGACAGTATCAAAAAGAAATTTCGGATTGTTCTTATTTTCCTCAATTAAGTTGGAAAAATAGGATGATCGAGCAGCAGTGAGTGCTCTTCGATACTGCACGGTACTGTCTTTCCAAGCTAGTCGGAAGACTTCCAGTTTGGTGTGGCGCCATTTCCGTTCCAATTTTCTGGAAGCTTGCTTCAGAGCTCGTGTATTTTCTGTATACCAGGGAGCTAGTTTCTTATGACAGATGTTTTTAATTTTTAGGGGTGCAACTGCATCTAGGGTATTGCGCAAGGTTAAATTGAGTTCCTCGGTTAGGTGGTTAACTGATTTTTGTCCTCTGACGTCCTTGGGTAGGCAGAGGGAGTCTGGAAGGGCATCAAGGAATCTTTGGGTTGTCTGAGAATTTATAGCACGACTTTTAATGCTCCTTGGTTGGGGTCTGAGCAGATTATTTGTTGCAATTGTAAACGCGATAAAATGGTGGTCCGATAATCCAGGATTATGAGGAAAAACATTTAGGTCCACAACATTTATTCCATGGGACAAAACTAGGTCCAGAGTATGACTGTGGCTGTGAGTAGGTCCAGAGACATGTTGGACAAAACCCACTGAGTCGATGATGGCTCCGAAAGCCTTTTGGAGTGGGTCTGTGGACTTTTCCATGTGAATGTTAAAGTCACCAAAAATTAGAATATTATCTGCTATGACTACAAGATCCGATAGGAATTCAGGGAACTCGGTGAGGAACACTGCATATGGCCCAGGAGGCCTGTAAACAGTAGCTATAAAAAGTGAGTGAGTAGGCTGCATAGATTTCATGACTAGAAGCTCAAAAGACGAAAACGTCATTGTTTTTTTTTTTGTAAATTGAAATTTGCTATCGTAGATGTTAGCAACACCTCCGCCTTTGCTGGATGCACGGGGGGTATGGTCACTAGTGTAACCAGGGGGTGAGGCCTCATTTAACACAGTAAATTCATCAGGCTTAAGCCATGTTTCAGTCAGGCCAATCACATCAAGATTATGATCAGTGATTAGTTCATTGACTATAACTGCCTTGGAAGTGAGGGATCTAACATTAAGTAACCCAATTTTGAGATGTGAAGTATCACAATCTCTTTCAATAATGGCAGGAATGGAGGAGGTCTTTATACTAGTGAGATTACTAAAGCGAACACCGCCATTTTTAATTTTGCCCAACCTAGGTCGAGGCACAGACACGGTCTCAATGGGAAAAGCTGAGCTGACTACACTGACTGTGCTAATGGCAGACTCCACTAAGCTGGCAGGTTGGCTAACAGCCTGCTGCCTGGCCTGCACCCTATTTCATTCTGGAGTTAGAGGAGTTAGAGCCCTGTCTATGTTCGTAGATAAGATGAGAGCACCCCTCCAGCTAGGATGGAGTCCGTCACTCCTCAACAGGCCAGGCTTGGTCCTGTTTGTGGGTGAGTCCCAGAAAGAGGGCCAGTTATCTACAAATTCTATCTTTTGGGAGGGGCAGAACACAGTTTTCATCCAGCGATTGAGTTGTGAGACTCTGCTGTAGAGCTCATCACTCCCCCTAACTGGGAGGGGGCCAGAGACAATTAATCGATGCCGACACATCTTTCTAGCTGATTTACACGCTGAAGCTATGTTGCGCTTGGTGACCTCTGACTGTTTCATCCTAACATCGTTGGTGCCGACGTGGATAACAATATCTCTATAGTCTCTACACTCGCCAGTTTTAGCTTTAGCCAGCACCGTCTTTAGATTAGCCTTAACGTCGGTAGCCCTGCCCCCTGGTAAACAGTGTATGATCGCTGGATGATTCGTTTTAAGTCTAATACTGCGGGTAATGGAGTCGCCAATGACTAGGGTTTTCAATTTGTCAGAGCTAATGGTGGGAGCCGTCGGCGTCTCAGACCCCACAGCGGGAGGAGTAGAGACCAGAGAAGTCTCGGCCTCCGACTCCGACTCACTTAATGGGGAGAACCGGTTGAAAGTTTCTGTCGGCTGAATAAGCGACACCGGTTGAGCATTCCTACAGCGTTTCCCTCCAGAAGCCATGAGAAAGTTGTCCGGCTGCAGGGACCGTGCGAGGGGGTTTATACTAACGTTACTATCTGTACTTACTGGTGGCACAGACGCTGTTTCATCCTTTCCTACACTGAAATTACCCTTGCCTAGCAATTGCGTCTGAAGCTGGGCTTGCAGCACAGCTATCCTTGCCGTAAGGCGATCGTTCTCCTGTATATTATAAGTACAACGACTGCAATTAGAAGGCATCATGTTAATGTTACTTAGCTTCGGCTGTTTGAAGTCCTGACGAACCATGTCCAGATAAAACCTCCGGGGTAAGAAAGTTGAATGAAAAAAGTTGAGTGAGGGTAAAAAGTAAAAATATACGGTAATGAAAAAGTAAAAACCGTTGGGTAGCAAAGTAAGATCGGCAACAAAAACGCACAGCAGCGTAAACAAGTCTGCAAGTTGTGACCGGAAACAGATGAACTCTAGACCTCTGTCAGAGTGACCATCAGGTTCTTGGATACCTCCCTGACCAAGGCCCTTCTCTCCCGATTGCTCAGTTTGGCCGGGGGGCCAGCTCTAGGAAGAGTCTTGGTGGTTCCAAACTTGTTTCATTTAAGAATGATGGACACCACTGTGTTCTTGGGGACCTTCAATGCTGCAGAAATGTTTTGGTACCCTTCCCCAGATCTGAGCCTCGACACAATCATGTCTCAGAGCTCCACAGACAATTCCTTCAACCTCAAGGCTTGGTTTTTGCTCTGACATGCACTGTCAACTGTGGGACCTTATATAGACATGTGTGTGCCTTTCCAAATCATGTCCAATCAGTTGAATTTACCACAGGTGGACTCCAATCAAGTTGTAGAAACATCTCAAGGATGATCAATGGGAACAGGATGCACCTGAGCTCAATATCCAGTCTCATAGCAAAGGTTCTGAATACTTATCTAAATAAGGTATTTCTGTTTTTTATTTGTAATACATTTTCAAAAATGTCAAAAAATCTGTTTTCACTTTGTCATTATGGGGTGTTGTGTGTTGATTGATGAGGATTTATTATTATTTATATATTTTTTGGTGTAATTTTTACCCCTCTTTTCTCCCCATTTTCGTGATAATGATCTTGTCTCATCGCTGAAACTCCCCAACAGTCTCGGGAGATGTGAAGGTTGAGTCATGCGTCCTCCGAAATGACACTGCCTGGCCTGTAGTGACAGCTCGAACGCCAGGCTGTAGTGACGGCGCAACACTGCGATGCAGTGCCTTAGTCCGCTGCGCCACTCGGAAGGCAGATTTTTTTCATTTATTTAATCAATTTTAGAATAAGGCTGTAACTAAATGGAAAACAAAGTGAAGGGGTCTGAATACTTTCCGAATGCACTGTGTGTGTGTGTGTGTGTGTGTGTGTGTGTGTGTGTGTGTGTGTGTGTGTGTGTGTGTGTGTGTGTGTGTGTGTGTGTGTGTGTGCTATCCTTAACGAGGCATGTGGTACACAACATTACGAGCTAGCATGACTGGCTAATATCTTGGCTAGCAGGCTAGAAGCAGCATGACTCACATGGAAGAGGAATAACTTTATAAACCTTATGAATATGCCTTAAAAACACCCAACTTAAACCCCATGACATGTTGGAGAGTACATATATTTATATGCACACACTAAACACAGGTCAAATAAAAGAAACATGAGGAATAGTCCAGTGAGTCCGTTCTTATTTGACCTCGATCTCACTCTGACGGCAGGAGCTGGGTTGAGTGAGGTGCGCGGGGAATGGCCAACTATGGCCAATACAAGTGGTGTGACTTGCAGGTACACTAATAAGATATAAGGGGTGTTGGGCAATTACAACAAACTAATGGTTCAGGGCTGCTGAAACTCCTCAATAAGAGCTGGCCTTTTTGACATGCTCTCCCGTTTGTGTCTGGATGGCACAATGAGCCAGAAGAGGCGGGCTCAGGTCATCTAGGAGATACAGAGCGACGCACCCGGCAGCCCACTGATCATGCTGTTGTCACTTAAAGTCGGAGGGGTGGGGGTAAACCTCACTGCCACCTCACGCGTCTTTCTCATGGGCCCAGTGAGTGTGTGTACCATGCAGTAACAGACATACACACTCTGAGATGTGTGTACCATGCAGTAACAGACATACACACTCTGAGATGTGTGTACCATGCAGTAACAGACATACACACTCTGAGATGTGTGTACCATGCAGTAACAGACATACACACTCTGAGATGTGTGTACCATGCAGTAACAGACATACACACTCTGAGATGTGTGTACCATGCAGTAACAGACACTCTGAGATGTGTGTGTGTGTGTGTGTGTGTGTGTGTGTGTGTGTGTGTGTGTGTGTGTGTGTGTGTGTGTGTGTGTGTGTGTGTGTGTGTGTGTGTGTGTGTGTGTGTGTGTGTGCGTGTGTGTGTACCAGGTTTGGAACCCAGCAGCAGAGGACCAGTGTGTGGACCCCTGCCACCGCCAGAAGAAAGAGTTGTCATCACTAAGGTCAGAGGTTACAGGGCTGGGGGTTGTGGGTAATGTAGTCACTAAAGTACATCGTTTTGGTGTGTAGTCTATACTGAAGGACAGAGCGGCAGGAACGCAGGAATAAAGTTTCTGTGACAAACCAGATATACATTGGTCTTGTTTCTTTAAATATGATGTCTTAAATTCCCCACAGAGGGAAATTCAGGGATCAAACCTCTGTCACCTCCTCTAGGCCAGTGTCTCCAGTCTTCCCAACAGCACACATTTTTGTTGTTGCCCCTGACAAGCTCACCTGATTCAACTGGGGTGGCAGGTAGCCTAGTGGTTAGAGTGTTGGACCAGTAACCAAAAGGTTGCAAGATTGAATCCCCGAGCTGACAAGGTAAAAAACTGTCGCTCTGCACCTGAACAAGGCAGTTAACCCACTGTTCCTAGGCCGTCATTGTAAATAAGAATTTGTTCTTAACTGACTTGCCTAGTTAAATAAAGGTAAAATAAAAAAACTCAAGAGCTTGATGATTATTTGACAAGTTGAATCAGGTGTGCCTGTCCGGGACTACAAAACCAACAACGTGTGCTGTTGGGAAACACTCCTATAGAGAATGGGCGAGGCATGGCTTTACTGTACAATTTACTAACTTGCTTTATTTTAGAGACCAGAGGAAAATCTTATGAGGCTAAACGAATGTGATTCCTAACAAAACCAAGATCAGAAATAATCTTGATACCAGTGTTTGCTTCCCCTTTTTGGCCAACTGCCATGAAATGCTAAACCAGCAGAAATTCACACTGGCATGTAGGCTAGAGGGTATTTATTGACAACACATATTGACAATTACTGCATCCCAAACAGTACCTTATTCCCTATATAGTGCATTACTTTTGACCAGGGCCCATAGGAGACGCACACATATTTGTTTGTAATTTATCAATTTCACATGGCTGTTAGCCTATAACCAGAGAATATTCCCCACTGTAGTTCTAAAGGGAAGTAACGGTCAGTTTGGTCACAGAATCCTAGGAAACCAGATGATGTTTCATGAGGGACTGAATAGAACTATATATTGAGTCACTCCCATTTTTCATAGCTCTGTGTGTGTGTTCCTGTCCCCCAGTCTCCATTCTCTCAGTGTTGTTCCTATACACAGTCAGTAGAACAGGAAATGATACAGAGGCAGTCAGGCAAGTTGAAACCTGTGCACGCACACACACACACAGCCCCGTGGTAGACAACTAGGCGTTTATAACCGACACTACAGGAGCTCAAAACATACTTGGACAAGTGAACGGTAATGTGATGGAAAATAGATGCTGAAAGAGAAAGATTTACCAGGTGTAATATATGATGGGAATTAATGCAAATGGTAGATTTATTAAACTCACTCTACCATCTGGGATCCACTGAACATTCAGAGAGTAGAGGACAGAGTTGGTACAAGTCTTCTGGCTGTACGCCCACCTCCAGGTATGAATACCTACTGTATTGTCAAGCCTTGAATTACATTGGTTTTATTGTAAAAGTTTGATGTACTGTTAGTGTGCATTATTATTGTAACATGAGATTCCCTTTGAACAACACTTCTGCTAGACCCCCTTAGTATGGATTACATCATGCTTAACTTCTGCTAGACCCCCTTAGTATGGATTACATCATGCTTAACTTCTGCTAGACCCCCTTAGTATGGATTACATCATGCTTAACTTCTGCTAGACCCCCTTAGTATGGATTACATCATGCTTAACTTCTGCTAGACCCCCTTAGTATGGATTACATCATGCTTAACTTCTGCTAGACCCCCTTAGTGTGGATTACATCATGCTTAACTTCTGCTAGACCTCCTTAGTATGGATTACATCATGCTTAACTTCTGCTAGTCCCCTTTAGTGTGGATTAAATCATGTTTAATGTATTCTAGTCCCCCTTAGTGGTGATGAAATCATGTTTAACTCATGCTAGGCCCCCTTAGTGTGGATTCAATCATGTTTAACTCATGCTAGGCCCCCTTAGTGTGGATTAAATAATGTTTAACTTCTGCTAGGCCCCTTTAGTGGGGATTAAATCATGTTAGATTTTTGCTAGTCCACCTTAGTGGGGATTAAATCATGTTTACTTTCTGCTAGTCCCCCTTAGTGGGGATTTAATCATGTTTAACTTCTGCTAGTCCCCCTTAGTGTGGATTAAATCATGTTTAACTTCTGCTAGACCCCCTTGGTGGGGATTAAATCATGTTTATCTTCTGCTAGGCCCCCTTAGTTGGGATTAAATCATGTTTATCTTCTGCTAGGCCCCCTTAGTGTGGATTAAATCATGTTTAATTTATTCTAGTCCCCCTTAGTGGGGATGAAATCATGTTTCACTTCTGCTAGTCCCCTTTAGTGTGGATTAAATCATGTTTAACTTCTGCTAGGCCCCCTTAGTGTGGATTAAATCATGTTTAATTTATTCTAGTCCCCCTTAGTTGGGATGAAATCATGTTTAATTTCTGCTAGTCCCCCTTTAGTGTGGATTAAATCATGTTTAATTTCTGCAAATCCCCCTTTAGTGTGGATTAAATCATGTTTATCTTCTGCTAGTCCCCCTTAGTGGGGATTAAATCATGTTTAACTTCTGTTTTACATGCACTGTTTTTTATTTGACCTTTATTTAACTAGGCAAGTCAGTTAAGAACAAATTCTTATTTTCAATGACGGCTTAGGAACAGTGGGCTAACTGCCTTGTTCAGGGGCAGAACGACAGATTTTAACCTTGTCAGCTCGGGGATTCAATCTTGCAACCTTTCGGATACTAGTCCAACGCTCTAACCACTAGGCTACCTGCCACCCCTATCTGACTCTTGATAATGTAGGGTTGGATTGTTACTGTAGGCTATATCAAGTTCAAGACTTTCAAAAAGTTACCCTTCCTCAAAGAAAATATTTTAAATGCACTCTTACTAGAACAATTGAACTAAGTATTATGTCAGTTGACAACAAAATAACAACTCATGTTGACATAGATCAGACGGTCCACTCTGAATGGGTTAGTATGGAGAGGGAATAGACTTAGCAGGGTTATTGGTCCTGGTTATTGGTCCTGGTTGTCAATGATGTCACTGCTGAAATTAGAAGAAGGAATTGAGTCCTTTGTTTTTGGAAGTTCTCCCTGTGTTTCTGGAGGCCTTATATGGCAAACTGAAATTGCAGCTTGACAATGGCGTGAGCTGTGCATCGTCAACCCAGGTTGGTGCTGGGCTACAGGCTTCCTGTTCTGTGAGCTCTGTGTTGTGAGTCTATAGAGCTCTTTACGTTTTGGGTTAGGACATTCTGAACTGCAGTGACTGCTGGCAGCAACTTCCTGTAGCACTATTTTTATGGACAGCGATGGGAGACAACCTTAACTGATGTCTGCCTGCCCATTGTTCAGGTTAAAATCATGAAACAGAAACAGCAATACTGGTCACTCTGCATTCTTTATGACGATAATCTGTAAGGCAGAAGTGGATCATGTTGATTGAGGACAACTGTGACGTTAGTAACTGAGTACTCCCACCTCAGAGATCCTATTAAAATACATGTATGTAATTCAATGACTCCGATAATGTTGAGGTTTCCAAATGTCTATTACTGTATGGCCGGAGTCCTGTCTAAGTTTACTGGATCGGAATTTGTTTTCATCTTGTTTTTAATGCGTGTATGTCCCAAATGCCCACCATATTCTCTATGTGCCCTGGTTAAAAAGTAGTGCACTATAAAGGGAATAGGGTGCCGTTTGAGACGCACAATATATGCCCATTTTAAATGTACTGTTTTGAATGTTTCCAGCTCCAAGATGAACTCTTTTGAAATGTGACTATCTGCATTTCAACACAGAGGCTCCAGCCAGCATAGCGGCTAACTAGGCCTAACAACCGTAACTGTAGGCCTAACTACAGTAACATGGCGATGGTGCAGGTGGAGTTTGAGTATGAGTACACAGCCAAGGACGGGGCTCTGGTCTCCATCAAGCCCAACGAGAGGTAATTGAATTGAAAATCTTTATTGTCCAGAAAATATTTCACAAAATGGAAATTAGTCTTTAGTTAAAAAAGTAAAATTACAAAGGAACAGATCAGACAACATGATATAGATGATAGATCTTAACAATACATGCACAGTACACGTGTCATTGCACAGCCCAAACACATTCTTCATGTTGCCTCTCTGGGCCTCTAATGTTCACAGGTACATCCTGGTCTCCAGGACCAACGACTACTGGTGGCACGTCCGGAAGGACCAGAGGACCAAACCCTTCTACATCCCTGTCAAGTATGTGAGGGAGCTCTCTGTGAAGACCCAGGGCCCACTGGACCTCACAAATTCTGGGACTCAGAGTCGCACATTCTTGCAGTCAACGACTGACAGAGAGCCACTGAACATGTCTAACAAAGGTCAACGGTCAGGCACTGTGACGAAGGTCCGCATGTCCACGGATCACTCTGCGAGAGCCACCACTCACAGGATGTCCACGTTCGGGGTCTCACAAGACATTGATGATATCAAGCATTATGAGCACATGAAGACCATGGTGGGACTGCAGACCTCCAATAATGAGACTAGAGATATCCCGCAACATGATCTGAAGAGGCGAAGTTTAGCTCCAGGTTTCTCATTCACCTCAGCCTCAGACGCTCAAGGTCTTGGTGATATGCTGCAGCACTGTTCCCTAAAGCTCCATGTTTCACCTGAGCCCACAAGCAGAC
Source organism: Salmo trutta (assembly GCF_901001165.1). NCBI lineage: Eukaryota > Metazoa > Chordata > Actinopteri > Salmoniformes > Salmonidae > Salmo > Salmo trutta. The sequence goes on from NC_042974.1 coordinate 13,532,888, forward strand.
TTCCCCAGCTGCAGTCAAGCCCTCCTACACTTATCAAGGATCAAGATAAACAGCAGATCTCAGATGGCCGGATAACGAAAACACTGCCAGGGGATCCTAGTGGGCTATCTCATTTATCTCAGGACTCAGATATCTATGAGACTATATCAGATACCCAGCACTCAGAGTTGACAGACTTTGTGGGAACAGAACTGGCTGAATCTTTGGGTTCAACTGAAACATCAGCAGAACAACAGCAGAGCCTGGATCGAACTTCTGGTCCGATTGACGTTACAGCCCCTTCCCCTACAGCTCAGGTAAGATTAAGGTTCACTGTAGACATTCATAACATCCTACATACATTTATAATATGCAAGTATTTTATTTGACTTTATAATGATTGACATGAAGCCATTTGTAAAGGATGTGAGTTGGATGGGAACGTCAGAGAAAATAATTGGTATTACTAACTTCTGACATCAGAGGGTGCTGTTCAGTCATGGTAGAACTGGCATCCAGACAAGCTTTCAAGGTCTGCTGGATAAGCACAGAAGTAATCAAGCCTTGCAATGCTCTGTCAATGCTTTTTTTCTCAGCTTTTTGAAGTAATGATTACTGAGGTTGGGAATCACTATGTTCACTATTTGGTTTGTTCATTGTCGTTACCCTGTTGTTTATCTTAAGAAAAGGAGAGATTTTATCCAAGATTCACAGAGGAATTATTATTATACTCTGGGAAATACTCAATGTTTGCATCCCCAATGGCACCCTATTCCTTATACACTGCTCAAAAAAATAAAGGGAACACTTAAACAACACAATGTAACTCCAAGTCAATCACACTTCTGTGAAATCAAACTGTCCACTTAGGAAGCAACACTGATTGACAATAAATTTCACATGCTGTTGTGCAAATGGAATAGACAACAGGTGGAAATTATAGGCAATAAGCAAGACACCCCCAATAAAGGAGTGGTTCAGCAGGTGGTGACCACAGACCAGTTCTCAGTTCCGATGCTTCCTGGCTGATGTTTTGGTCACTTTTGAATGCTGGCAGTGTTTTCACTCTAGTGGTAGCATGAGACGGAGTCTACAACCCACACAAGTGGCTCAGGTAGTCCAGCTCATCCAGGATGGCACATCAATGCGAGCTGTGGCAAGAAGGTTTGCTGTGTCTGTCAGCGTAGTGTCCAGAGCATGGAGGCGCTACCAGGAGACAGGCCAGTACATCAGGAGATGTGGAGGAGGCCGTAGGAGGGCAACAACCCAGCAGCAGGACCGCTACCTCCGCCTTTGTGCAAGGAGGAGCAGGAGGAGCACTGCCAGAGCCCTGCAAAATGACCTCCAGCAGGCCACAAATGTGCATGTGTCTGCTCAAACGGTCAGAAACAGACTCCATGAGGGTGGTATGAGGGCCCGACGTCCACAGGTGGGGGTTGTGCTTACAGCCCAACACCGTGCAGGACGTTTGGCATTTGCCAGAGAACACCAAGATTGGCTAATTCGCCACTGGCGCTCTGTGCTCTTCACAGATGAAAGCAGGTTCACACTGAGCACATGTGACAGACGTGACAGAGTCTGGAGACGCCGTGGAGAACGTTCTGCTGCCTGCAACATCCTCCAGCATGACCGGTTTGGCGGTGGGTCAGTCATGGTGTGGGGTGGCATTTCTTTGGGGGGCCGCACAGCCCTCCATGTGCTCGCCAGAGGTAGCCTGACTGCCATTAGGTACCGAGATGAGATCCTCAGACCCCTTGTGAGACCATATGCTGGTGCGGTTGGCCCTGGGTTCCTCCTAATGCAAGACAATGCTAGACCTCATGTGGCTGGAGTGTGTCAGCAGTTCCTGCAAGAGGAAGGCATTGATGCTATGGACTGGCTCGCCCGTTCCCCAGACCTGAATCCAATTGAGCACATCTGGGACATCATGTCTCGCTCCATCCACCAACGCCACATTGCACCACAGACTGTCCAGGAGTTGGCGGATGCTTTAGTCCAGGTCTGGGAGGAGATCCCTCAGGAGACCATCCGCCACCTCATCAGGAGCATGCCCAGGCGTTGTAGGGAGGTCATACAGGCACGTGGAGGCCACACACACTACTGAGCCTCATTTTGACTTGTTTTAAGGACATTACATCAAAGTTGGATCAGCCTGTAGTGTGGTTTTCCACTTTAATTTTGAGTGTGACTCCAAATCCAGACCTCCATGGGTTGATAAATTGGATTTCCATTGATTATTTTTGTGTGATTTTGTTGTCAGCACATTCAACTATGTAAAGAAAAAAGTATTTAATAAGATTATTTCTTTCATTCAGATCTAGGATGTGTTGTTTAAGTGTTCCCTTTATTTTTTTGAGCAGTGTATATCAGGGGTACTTAACTCTTACCAGAGGTCCAGAGCCTGCTGGTGTTCTGTTCTACCTGATAACTAATTGCATGCACCTGGTGTCCCAGGTCTAAATCAGTCACTGATTAGAGGGGAACAATGAAAAAAACGTAGTGGAACTGGCTTCGAGGTCCAGAGTTGAGTTTGAGGGCCTTATACAGTGCACTACTTTTAACCAGGGCCTCTGGTCAAAAGTAGTGCCCTTTATAAGGAATAGGGTGCCATTTGGGATGCACATTTAATCACAAACACAGATGAGAACTAGGCATATGACTTATTCTGTCAGATTTTCCAAAAGTTAATCTGGTCAACAGGACCAGGGATCCAAAAACATGACTCAAACGATGCTTTCAGTAAGTGAGCCTTGTGATCTGCATTAAAGATACATGGTGAGTTTATGGATAACAGAATGCAGTGAGTTTGATTGAAGGTTGTAAATGTAAATGTCTTGTACAGACATGTACAAGTTATCCATGAAAGGGTAAAATCCATGCTAATGTATGGAAAGATTCCTAACATAGCATAGCAGATACTAGCTGTAGTAGTCTCCATGTGTTATTCTGTGGCAGCTCATATACACAAGCCCTTTTGCTTTTGTGTGCCAGTCCACTGCCCCTAGAATGCAACTGTAGGGTCCGGACGGTCCGGTCCAGCTGATTCAAGTGCTCGATCTGGTCCGTTCGGTACAACTGTCTGGAATACGATACGCAGGACACAATCACTGTTAGGTGTATGGACCTATGCAATTTGATTGGAACATTTGAGTTTCTGAGATTTCCCAAAAGTGGAATCCTCTTTCTACCTTTTCTTTCCTCTTCTTTTTACTTTCGTGAATGTGGGTGGGGAAACCACAGAACAGGTTCGAAACCGGTTAGTTCGGTTGATTCGAATGCATACCTACTGTAACCGGAAAGGAAAGAGTTAATCAGAAAATTAGGCTACCAACAAACCACTCCCAAACGACTGGTTGTAGCTTCCAGCTGCTACCTGTTGACGAGAATTATACCGCCGTAAAAAATATTAACATTTTGCAAACGCAAATGACATTGACTACAGTTGGTTGGTTTGACAGGCGTCACAGTGAAGCAACATCGTTTTTTGGAGAAACCTGAAACATTCCGCGAGTCTGCTTTTCATCGTTGGTTCACCTGCTCCGAGGTAAAGTGACGTAGGCCGCTCCTAGTATCAGGATGTAGTCAAGCATGGAACGAACATTTTATATCCTTCTCAATGCTGAGAATTCATTTGTTATATTGTTACGCTTGCGGGTGGCAATGTGAAAACATTTACATTTCTGACTAAACTAGTGTGCAAAGTTTGAAAGTAGTCTGTAAAATAGGCCTGCATTGTTGTTACATTTGCTATAACAGAACTTGAACTAGTTTGCTAACTTGAAACTTCCAGAGAGCTGGTTTGTGGCTCTCCACAATCCTCGTCAGTGGAATGAATGACCCCCTCATTTTCCCCTGTCTGTTGGGACACTGATTTGCATCCCAAGTGGAACCCAATTCCCTATGTAGTGCATTTAGGACAGAAACAAAGCTGTTACTCATGTGGATGTGCCAGGTCCCCTCAAGTGGAGCCCCACTGTCCCACAATAGAGGTTCCGTTTCCATGATGATGTGTGGGGTATAGAGTTGAATTTAGGAGAAGAAGCTAGCCAGGGCTTAGGTTAGGTGGCAGTGCCATCCATGCCATGTAGTGTGTGTGTGTATAGACTGTGCACACTGGCAATCAAGCTAATATAATTGATCATTTCTCATCTCTACTCTGTACATGTACCATAGGCTAGTTCCATTGCTTCCTGAATTTAAGCCTTCTAGGTAAATACTTCATTTGCACACACTGTATATAGATTTGTCTATCGTGTTATTGACTGTACGATTGTTTATCCCATGTGTAACTCTGTTGTTTTTGTCACACTGCTTTGCTTTATCTTGGCCAGGTTGCAGTTGTAAATGAGAACTTGTTCTCAACTGGTCTACCTGGTTAAATAAAGGTGAAATAAAACCATCTGGGATGGTTGATTGGCTAGGCTTTTCTGGATGATAATTGAATGACCTTGTGGTACCCCTGCTATGCAGCAACAAGGGCAGCATTCCAAATGGCACCCTATTTAGTGCCCCATAGGGATTTGGTCCCTATGGTCAAAAGTAGTGCACTATGTAGTTCTGTCCTTTCTGGCATGGGATCCATCCACAGTTCATGTGTTGGTACCAGCTGTTTGTAACATTTAAGTTGTGTCCAGTACAGTGGCTGCATTCTAAATTCTGATGAAGAGGCTTTAATCCAACAGAATGTACAGAGAGCCTTCAACCTGTATTCACTGTGTTCTAGAGCTGTAATGATGTACCATGTGCTACAGATTCATGAAATAAGTAGAATTTTTGGTGCAGCTAGATATCAGTCCTGAAGGCTTTTTCAGGAGTGAATGACAAGGGGTTTTACACTTTGACTCCGGTTTTTCACTTTAAAATTGTATGCTAACAAAAACCATTGATTTCCAAGTTTAACAAACCATACAACTCTATGCACAAGGACTACTTTTAACAATTTCCACTGAAAAATGTACAAAATTAAATTTAGTGGAAGAACTGTGCAGATTCCAACTTTGGTAACGAAATTACAGTAAAATCATGCAATCACGTTTTCCAAAGAACTGTTAAACATCATGGCAACATGAGTTCGAAAAAGTCTCTTTTGGTTATTGAACTACAGTAAGTGAAGTGGATTTACAGTTTAAGTTTACATACACTTAGGTTGGAGTCATTAAAACTTGTTTTTCAACCTCTCCACAAATTTCTTGTTAACAAACTATAGTTTTGGCAAGTCGATTAGGACATCTACTTTGTGCATGACACATATAATTTTTCCAACAATTGTTTACAGACAGATTATTTCACTTATAATTCACTGTATCACAATTTCAGTGGGTCAGAAGTTTACATACACTAAGTTGACTCTGCCTTTAAACAGCTTGGAAAATTCCAGAAAATGATGTCATGGATTTAGAAGCTTCCGATAGGCTAATTTACATAATTTGAGTCAATTGAAGGTGTGCCTGTGGATGTATTTCAAGGCCTACCTGCAAACGCAGTGCCTCTTTGCTTGACATCATGGGAAAATCAACAGAAATCAGCCAAGACCTCAAAAAAGAATTTTTTGTAGACCTCCACAAGTCTGGTTCATCCTTGGAAGCAATTTCCAAATGCCTGAAGATACCACGTTCATCTGTACAAACAATAGTACGCAAGTATAAACACCATGGGACCACGCAGCTGTCATACAGCTCATGAAGGGGACACGTTCTGTCTCCTAGAGATGAACGTACTTTGGTGCGAAAAGTGCAAATCAATCCCAGAACAACAGCAAAGGACCTTGTGAAGCTGCTGAAGGAAACAGGTACAAAAGTATCTATATCCACAGTAAAACGAGTCCTATATCAACATAACCTGAAAGGCCGCTCAGCAAGGAAGAAGCCACTGCTCCAAAACCTCCATAAAGAAGACAGACTACGCTTTGCAACTACACATGGGGACAAAGATCGTACTTTTTGGAGAAATGCCCTCTGGGTTGATGAAACAAAAATAGAACTGTTTGGCCATAATGACCATCGTTATGTTTGGAGGAAAAAGGGGGAGGCTTGCAAGCCGAAGAACACCATCCCAACCGTGAAGCACAGGGGTGGCAGCATCATGTTGTGGGAGTGCTTTGCTACAGGAGGGACTGGTGCACTTCACAAAATTGATGGCATCATGAGGAAATAAATCATGTGGATATATTGAAGCAACATCTCAAGACATCAGTCAGGAAGTTAAAGCTTGGTTGCAAATGGGTTTTCCAAATGGACAATGACCCCAAGCATACTTCGAAAGTTGTGGCAAAATGGCTTTAGGACAATAATGTCAAGGTATTGGAGTGGCCATCACAAATCCCTGATCTCAATCCCATAGAAAATCTGTGGGCAGAACTGAAAAAGTGTGTGCAAGCAAGGAGGCCTACAAACCTGACTCAGTTACACCAGCTCTGTCAGGTGGAATGGGCCAAAATTCACCCAACTTATTGTGGGAAGCTTGTGGAAGGCTACCCAAAACGTTTGACCCAAGTTAAACAATTTAAATGCAATGCTACCAAATACTAATTGAGTGTATGTAAACTTCTGACCCACTGGGAATGTGATGAAAGAAATAAAAGCTGAAATAAATCGTTCTCTCTACTATTATTCTGACATTTCACGTTCTTAAAATAAAGTGGTGATCCTAACTGACCTAAGACAGGGAATTTTTACTCTGATTAAATGTCAGGAATTGTGAAAAACTGAGTTTAAATGTATTTGGCTAAGGTGTATGTAAACTTCTGACTTTAACTGTACATCCGATAATGGAAATACAGTAACAGAATTGCATCATGGGTCCCTAATCTGTACTACACAAATGCATAATTATGGATATGAATGTCCAAACTTGTGAAACATGAGGAGAATGACATCACAGCAGAGTAGAGTACAGAACAATATACTCTACCTTTCTTTACTGTACTATTAGACTGTGCAGTACTGTGTTCTACTCACTGTATTGTACTCTACTGTGCTCTACTCACTGTACTGTGCTCTACTCACTGTACTGTGCTCTACTCATTGTGCTCTACTCACTGTACTGTACACTACTGCTCTACTCACTGTGCTCTACTCACGGTACTCTGCTGTGCTCTAGTCACTGTGCTGACGATGCTTTCAGTGGCTATTTTTTTTCTTGGGAAGTGGTGCCTTCTATGCCTTCATTTCCCAAAAAGATAGACTCTTAGCTTTCATTTGACACCAATCTGATATGCTCCTATTCGATGGAAATGCCCATCACCTTTACATGTCTTGTAACTGTAGCCTTCACTTACGCTGTGCAATAAGGGCTCTGGTCAAAAGTAGTGCATTATGTAGGGACTAGGGTGCCATTTGGACCTTGATTTCAATCCCTTTCTGACAGCACGCCTTTTTGATTTTAACAAAACCTTCCATACATGTTTGCCCATGGTAGAAGTAGTCAGAAAGTTACTTTTTAGACCTGAATGCCAAAACATTCATGAGATAGAGGTGCTCAAAGTTGACCCATTTTGCATACCCCAGCCTATCATGAAACATCCATATCTTCATCACTGGAAAATATCAACGGTTAGGTTTGATATCATTTGAAAGCTTACAAAAAGTTTTGTCAAACTACTCTCTGATTTCTTGAAAAAAAGTATAAAATAAATAAACATCTACAGTACCAGTCAAAAGTCTGGACACTTACTCACTCAAGGGTTTTTCTTTATTTTTTAAAACTATTTTCTACATTATAAAATAATAGTGGAGACATCAAAAACTATGAAATAACACATATGGAATCATGTAGTAACCAAAACAGTGTTAAACAAATGAGATTCTTCAAAGTAGTCACCCTTTGCCTTGATGACAGCTTTGCACACTCTTGGAATTCTCTCAACCAGCTTCACCTGGAATACTTTTCCAACAGTCTTGCAGGAGTGTGTTGGGTTTGAAAAACAAATGGTAGTCCCACTAAGTGCAAACCAGATAGGATGGCGTATTGCTGCAGAATGCTGTGGTAGCCATGCTGGTTAAGTATCTCTTGAATTCTAAATAAATCACTGGTACTGTAACCAGAAAAGCACCATCACACCTCCTCCATGCTTCACGGTGGGAACCACACATGCAGAGATCATCCATTCACCTAATCTGTATCTCACAAAGACATGGCAGTTGGAACCAAAAATCTCAAATTTGGACTCATCTGACCAAAGGACAGATTTCCACCAGTCAAATGTCCATTGCTTGTGATTTTTGGCTCAAGTAAGTCTGTTCTTCTTATTGGTGTTCTTTAGTAGTGCTTTCTTTGCAGCAATTTGACCATGAAGGCCTGATTCATGTAGTCTCCTCTGACCAGTTGATGTGTCTGTCACTTGAACTCTGTGATGAATTTATTTGGGCTGCAAATATTGAAGCTGGTAACTCTAATGAACTTATCCTCTGCAGCAGAGGTAACTCTGGTTCTTTCTTTCCTGTGGTGGTCCTCATGAGAGCCAGTTTCATCATAGTGCTTGATAGTTTCTTCAAGTGCAGTCGGAAAAACCATCGAAGTTCTTCAAATGTTCCGGATTGACTGACCTTCATGTCTTATAATAATGATGGACTGTCGTTTTCTCTTTGCTTATTTGAGCTGTTCTTGCCATAATATGGACTCGGTCTTTTACCAAATAGGGCTGTATTCTGTATACCACCCCTACCTTGTCACAACACAACTGATTGGCTCAAATGCATTAATTAACTTTTAACAAGGCACACCTGTTAATTGAAATGCATTCCAGGTGACTCATGAAGCTGGTTGAGACAATGCCATGAGTGTGCAACGCTGTCATCAAGGTAAAGGGTAGCTACTTTCAAGAATTTGCTTAACAGTTTTTTGGTTACTACATGATTCCTTAGGTGTTTTTTCATAGTTTTGATGTCTTCACTATTTTTCTACAATGTAGAAAATACCAAAAATAAAATCCCTGGAATGAGTGGGTGTGTCCTAACATTTGACTGGTACTTTGTGTCATTGTATAACCTTTAACATTAATTAGGGTACGGTATGCAAAATATGTCAGCTTTGGAATGAACCCGGTTAAAACCAGGTTTCTAATTAAATTGGCTGGCAAAAAGAATGCATGCATTTGATCAGAGTTCAAAGTTTTGATTGAATATTGACCTCTGCCTTCCAAAATGAAATGCCAGGAAACTGCTCCAACAGATTGTGTGTGAGAGAGAGACCTATCTATCTGATTCTGCTCTCTGACAGAAAAGAACACTGAACACTGTCTGTTTTGTTCTCCTCCTAAACAGCAACACTGGCTCAAATGACTCCCTATATGGTCCATCTTATTAGTCTGGTCCAAATGGCTCCCTACTCCCTATATGGTCCATCTTATTAGTCTGGTCCAAATGGCTCCCTACTCCCTATATGGTCCATCATATTAGTCTGGTCCAAGTGACTCCCTATATGGTGCATCTTATTAGTCTGGTCCAAATGGCTCCCTATATGGTGCATCTTATTAGTCTGGTCCAAATGGCTCCCTATTCCCTATATGGTGCATCTTATTAGTCTGGTCCAAATGGCTCCCTATTCCCTATATGGTGCATCTTATTAGTCTGGTCCAAATGGCTCCCTATTCCCTATATGGTGCATCTTATTAGTCTGGTCCAAATGGCTCCCTATTCCCTATATGGTGCATCTTATTAGTCTGGTCCAAATGGCTCCCTATTCCCTATATGGTGCATCTTATTAGTCTGGTCCAAATGGCTCCCTATTCACTATATGGTGCATCCTATTAGTCTGGTCCAAATGACTCCCTATATGGTGCATCTTATTAGTCTGGTCCAAATGGCTCCCTACTCCCTATATGGTCCATCTTATTAGTCTTGTCCAAATGGCTCCCTATATGGTCCATCTTATTAGTCTCGTCCAAATGGCTCCCTATATGGTGCATCTTATTAGTCTGGTCCAAATGGCTCCCTACTCCCTATATGGTCCATCTTATTAGTCTTGTCCAAATGGCTCCCTATATGGTCCATCTTATTAGTCTGGTCCAAATGGCTCCCTATATGGTGCATCTTATTAGTCTGGTCCAAATGGCTCCCTACTCCCTATATGGTGCACTTAATACTTTTGACCAGAGCCCTATGTGCCATTCCCTATGGGCCCTGTTCAAAAGCAGTGCACTATATAGATAATAGAGAGTAAATTGTGACACATGCTAGGCTTGGCTTCTCACTGAGCACAGACGTCAATTCAATGTCTATTCCTCTTTGATTCAACCAACATTGATTCAACCAGTGTGTGCCCAGTGGGTTCTTACTGAAATCATTGGGAGGTTATTTGAGAGTAAGGATGGATGAATCCAACATTTTAGGGTAACACCGGATGTCATGATCCCAAGACTCTGTGGAAAATAGTCATGGTTAGACTATCGAGTGGAGGGGACTACCCTAGTTAAATGAACTCAATTGACATGAAAATGAATGTAGGAATGGTTTTCTTACATGATCAAATGAACCATAAATTCCTTAACTATTGTTATAAACAAAATATGAATGTAAAAAACAGTTGTGATCTTGTTGATATCATCATGTTCATGCATACTTCACCAGATCACTAGGTTATTTGCATTAGTACTGGTAAATTGTAACTGCCAAGGACCGAAAGGCTCCATAACAGCTTCTACCCCCAAGCCATAAGACTGCTGAACACTTCATCAAATGGCCACCGGACTATTTGCATTGACCCCCCCATCCCCCTCCTTTTGTTTTGCACACTGCTGCTGCTCGCTGTTTATTATCTATGCTTAGTCACTTCACCCCTACCTACATGTACGGATTGCCTCGGCTGGCCTGTGCCCCCGCACATTGTCTCCGTGCCGGTACCCCCTGTATATAGCCTCGTTATTTTGTTGTGTTACTTTTTATAATTTTTTACTTTAGTTAATTTGGTAAATATTTTTTTTAATCTTTCTGGAACTGCATTGATAGTTAAGGACTTGTAAGTAAGCATTTCACGGTAAGGTCTACACTTGTTGTATTCTGCCCATGTGACAAATAAAGTTTGATTTGATTTAGTAAACGTACACACACCATTTTGAGAGAGAAATGGAAATTCAGCATTTTTCTCTGTGCTTGTTGTGCAAATCTCCTCTAGAGGCTCCCAATGACCGCTCCTCAGCTGTAATGAGACTATTACATGGCTGTGTTTACACAGGCAGCCCAATTCTGATCTTTTTTTTCACTAATTCACATCAGCTCTGAAAAATATCTGATGTGATTGGTCAAAAGTCCAATTAATGGGGGAAAAATATCAGATTTGGCCTGCCTGTCTAAACGCAGCCTTTGGCCCCGTTCCTCTGCCTAGGTGCTGCTGATGCTTGCCAGATCTTACAATGCCTGGATAGGTATTTTATTTATCAGCTAACCACATATGTTATAGCAACCTGTCAGTCGATGACATGGCACGCAACCATTGGTTGATGCATGCAACATCTGAGCAGGGGAATGCAAACATTGTCTAAAGCGGGTATTCCCAAACTGGGGTACGGTACGTGTAATGCCTTTGGGGGTACCCCAAATAAAAATGTGATTCACATTAAAAAAGAAATCCTAATATTAAGTATTTTCAACAACAAAAAAATTTCCTTCACATTTTCAGAGTATCCTGCCTTGAAAAATCGCGCTGTTAAGACACTGATGCCCTTTGCAACCACGTACCTACAGTATGTGAGAGTGGATTCTCAGCCCTCACTAGCATGAAAACTAAATACAGGCACAGACTGTGTGTGGAAAATGATTTAAGACGGAGACTCTCTCCAATACCACCCAACATTGCAGAGTTACGTGCATCTTTTCAAGCACACCCTTCTCATTAACTTGTGGTGAGTTATTTAAATAAGGTTTTATATGTAAGATGGTTAAATAAAGAGAAAAATGATTTATTATTATTTGCGCCCTGGTCCTATAAGAGCTCTTTGTCACTTCCCATGTGTCGGGTTGTGACAAAAACTCACACTCATTCTTATGTTTAATAAATGTATAGTGTGCGTGTGGCAGTCTTACAATGATAGCAAAAAAACAACATTTGAAAGTGCGCTGACCCACGTGCTAGAGGGGGTACGCAGCTGGAGGTTGAATGTTTGAAGGGGTACGGGACTATAAAAAGTTTGGGAACCACTGGTCTAAAGTATCTTGTCTCCTTAGTCATAGAATCATATTAGATCAGGAATGTCTTTAATTTCATCTTGATGCATGGTTCTTTTTTATGTACTCTATGTTTGTAATGATAGGGTTAACTGCTTGGGACTTCGCTATCAAAGCTCTTGAGATCTACATATCTGTAAATATGCATTTTAACTATGTGGATTTACTGCCCTTACAGAAAACTAATGTGGTTCACGTGAAATGTGTTTTCGGAACACTTCACATGTGATCACGTTTTCACATGTAGTTTCATTTTATCACGTGTTGCTTTAATGTTATCACATTAACTTCACATAAGTTCACATGAAAACATGGATTTTTGGAACATTTCATGTCTGTAATGTATGTTTTTTCCGTAAGGGTGTGTACAGTACCGTAGGCATTCTTGGACAGCAGTTGTTACCCAACACCTAAGTCACTTTCAGTATCTTATGTTTCAGACACTGCAGTATGTTCAGAGATTACCATATCTTCTCTTTTTCCTCTATCCATACATGTATACTGTAGAATGTATACATCTCTGTGTTCCATCTATGTTCTAGAATTTCAATGTTCTCAAAACTCTATGTTCTCCTGCTTCATATGCGAGCAGGTTCTCTGCCTTGGGGCATTCAGAAGAGACATGTCAATAAAGCGTGAATCAGCTTGGCCTGAGGTGAAGTGAGGAGATGGGTAGGGAAGTGATAAGGCTGCTGTGCTGTATGTAGATTGTAAATGGAGCCATAACTGCCGTCTCTGGTGTAATCCAGGATTCTGGGCCATGAGGAGTGATGTAACGGGTAGGAATCAGACTCCATTAATAGGCCGACTGTGTTTTTGTGGCCTGATTTTGGGCCCCAATTTGCTCCTCCATTGTTTTATTGGATGGTTGCTAAAGCAGTGAAGTCATCAGGCAGATGGCTGCTTTGTAGCATTGCTCAAGGCTATAAGAGAAGGGTCTGATTATTCTCCTTTAGGGCAATTAGAGGCTTTACAAAATATGGCTATCGTCTCCTTCAGGAGCTAGTTTAACATCACAATAATGTTTCCTCTTCAACCATCTCCTTCAGGAGCTAGTTCAACATCACAACAATGTTTCCTCTTCAACCATCTCCTCCTTCAGGAGCTAGTTCAACATCACAACAATGTTTCCTCTTCAACCATCTCCTCCTTCAGGAGCTAGTTCAACATCACAACAATGTTTCCTCTTCAACCATCTCCTCCTTCAGGAGCTAGTTCAACATCACAACAATGTTTCCTCTTCAACCATCTCCTCCTTCAGGAGCTAGTTCAACATCACAACAATGTTTCCTCTTCAACCATCTCCTCCTTCAGGAGCTAGTTCAACATCACAACAATGTTTCCTCTTCAACCATCTGCTCCTTCAGGAGCTAGTTCAACATCACAACAATGTTTCCTCTTCAACCATCTGCTCCTTCAGGAGCTAGTTCAACATCACAACAATGTTTCCTCTTCAACCATCTCCTCCTTCAGGAGCTAGTTCAACATCACAACAATGTTTCCTCTTCAACCATCTCCTCCTTCAGGAGCTAGTTCAACATCACAACAATGTTTCCTCTTCAACCATCTCCTCCTTCAGGAGCTAGTTCAACATCACAACAATGTTTCCTCTTCAACCATCTCCTCCTTCAGGAGCTAGTTCAACATCACAACAATGTTTCCTCTTCAACCATCTCCTCCTTCAGGAGCTAGTTCAACATCACAACAATGTTTCCTCTTCAACCATCTCCTCCTTCAGGAGCTAGTTCAACATCACAACAATGTTTCCTCTTCAACCATCTCCTCCTTCAGGAGCTAGTTCAACATCACAACAATGTTTCCTCTTCAACCATCTCCTCCTTCAGGAGCTAGTTCAACATCACAACAATGTTTCCTCTTCAACCATCTGCTCCTTCAGGAGCTAGTTCAACATCACAACAATGTTTCCTCTTCAACCATCTGCTCCTTCAGGAGCTAGTTCAACATCACAACAATGTTTCCTCTTCAACCATCTCCTCCTTCAGGAGCTAGTTCAACATCACAACAATGTTTCCTCTTCAACCATCTCCTCCTTCAGGAGCTAGTTCAACATCACAACAATGTTTCCTCTTCAACCATCTCCTCCTTCAGGAGCTAGTTCAACATCACAACAATGTTTCCTCTTCAACCATCTCCTCCTTCAGGAGCTAGTTCAACATCACAACAATGTTTCCTCTTCAACCATCTCCTCCTTCAGGAGCTAGTTCAACATCACAACAATGTTTCCTCTTCAACCATCTCCTCCTTCAGGAGCTAGTTCAACATCACAACAATGTTTCCTCTTCAACCATCTCCTCCTTCAGGAGCTAGTTCAACATCACAACAATGTTTCCTCTTCAACCATCTCCTCCTTCAGGAGCTAGTTCAACATCACAACAATGTTTCCTCTTCAACCATCTCCTCCTTCAGGAGCTAGTTCAACATCACAACAATGTTTCCTCTTCAACCATCTCCTCCTTCAGGAGCTAGTTCAACATCACAACAATGTTTCCTCTTCAACCATCTCCTCCTTCAGGAGCTAGTTCAACATCACAACAATGTTTCCTCTTCAACCATCTCCTCCTTCAGGAGCTGGTTCAACATCACAACAATGTTTCCTCTTCAACCATCTCCTTCAGGAGCTAGTTCAACATCACAACGATGTGAAAGTAAGTCAGCATACAGGGTCAGTTCCAATACCTTATTTACAATGTGCAGGGATACTGGAGTGATGGAGGTAGAAATGTATAGGGGTAAGCATACTAGATACAGGGTCAGGGGTGTTATTATGATAATATTGGTTGGGGTGTTATTATGACACTATTGGTTGGGGTGTTATTATGATACTATTGGTTGGGGTGTTATTATGACACTATTGGTTGGGGTGTTATTATGATGATGATACTATTGGTTGGGGTGTTATTATGACACTATTGGTTGGGGTGTTATTATGATGATGACACTATTGGTTGGGGTGTTATTATGATGATGACACTATTGGTTGGGGTGTTATTATGACACTATTGGTTGGGGTGTTATTATGACACTATTGGTTGGGGTGTTATTATGACACTATTGGTTGGGGTGTTATTATGATGATGATACTATTGGTTGGGGTGTTATTATGATGATGATACTATTGGTTGGGGTATTATTATGACACTATTGGTTGGGGTGTTATTATGACAGTATTGGTTGGGGTGTTATTATGACACTATTGGTTAGGGTGTTATCATGATGATGATACTATTGGTTGGGGTGTTATTATGATACTATTGGTTGGGATGTTATTATGATGATACTATTGGTTGGGGTGTTATTATGACACTATTGGTTAGGGTGTTATCATGATGATGATACTATTGGTTGGGGTGTTATTATGATACTATTGGTCGGGGTGTTATTATGATGATGATACTATTGGTTGGGGTGTTATTATGACAGTATTGGTTGGGGTGTTATTATGACACTATTGGTTAGGGTGTTATCATGATGATGATACTATTGGTTGGGGTGTTATTATGATACTATTGGTTGGGATGTTATTATGATGATACTATTGGTTGGGGTGTTATTATGACACTATTGGTTAGGGTGTTATCATGATGATGATACTATTGGTTGGGGTGTTATTATGATACTATTGGTCGGGGTGTTATTATGATGATGATACTATTGGTTGGGGTGTTATTATGATACTATTGGTTGGGGTGTTATAATGATACTATTGGTTGGGGTGTTATAATGATGATGATGATACTATTGGTTGGGGTGTTATTATGATACTATTGGTTGGGGTGTTCTAATGATACTATTGGTTGGGGTGTTCTAATGATACTATTGGTTGGGGTGTTCTAATGATACTATTGGTTGGGGTGTTCTAATGATACTATTGGTTGGGGTGTTATTATGATACTATTGGTTGGGGTGTTATAGTGATACTATTGGTTGGGGTGTTATTACGATACTATTGGTTGGGGTGTTATTATGATACTATTGGTTGGGGTGTTATTATGATACTATTGGTTGGGGTGTTATTATGATACTATTGGTTGGGGTGTTATTATATACTATTGGTTGGGGTGTTATTATATACTATTGGTTGGGGTGTTATTATATACTATTGGTTGGGGTGTTATTATGATGATACTATTGGTTGGGATGTTATTATGATGATACTATTGGTTGGGGTGTTATTATGATGATGATACTATTGGTTGGGGTGTTATTATGATGATGATACTATTGGTTGGGATGTTATTATGACACTATTGGTTGGGATGTTATTATGACACTATTGGTTGGGGTGTTATTATGACACTATTGGTTGGGGTGTTATTATGACACTATTGGTTGGGGTGTTATTATGACACTATTGGTTGGGGTGTTATTATGATGATGATACTATTGGTTGGGGTGTTATTATGATGATGATACTATTGGTTGGGGTGTTATTATGATGATGATACTATTGGTTGGGGTGTTATTATGATGATGATACTATTGGTTGGGGTGTTATTATGATGATGATACTATTGGTTGGGGTGTTATTATGATGATGATACTATTGGTTGGGGTGTTATTATGATGATGATACTATTGGTTGGGGTGTTATTATGATGATGATACTATTGGTTGGGGTGTTATTATGATGATGATACTATTGGTTGGGGTGTTATTATGATGATGATACTATTGGTTGGGGTGTTATTATGATGATGATACTATTGGTTGGGGTGTTATTATGATGATGATACTATTGGTTGGGGTGTTATTATGATGATGATACTATTGGTTGGGGTGTTATTATGATGATGATACTATTGGTTGGGGTGTTATTATGATACTATTGGTTGGGGTGTTATTATGACACTATTGGTTGGGGTGTTATTATGATGATGATACTATTGGTTGGGGTGTTATTATGACACTATTGGTTGGGGTGTTATTATGATGATGATACTATTGGTTGGGGTGTTATTATGACACTATTGGTTGGGGTGTTATTATGATGATGATACTATTGGTTGGGGTGTTATTATGACACTATTGGTTGGGGTGTTATTATGATGATGATACTATTGGTTTGGGTGTTATTATGATGATACTATTGGTTGGGGTGTTATTATGATGATGATACTATTGGTTGGGGTGTTATTATGATGATACTATTGGTTGGGGTGTTATTATGATGATGATACTATTGGTTGGGGTGTTATTATGATGATGATACTATTGGTTGGGGTGTTATTATGATACTATTGGTTGGGGTGTTATTATGACACTATTGGTTGGGGTGTTATTATGATGATGATACTATTGGTTGGGGTGTTATTATGACACTATTGGTTGGGGTGTTATTATGATGATGATACTATTGGTTGGGGTGTTATTATGATGATGATACTATTGGTTGGGGTGTTATTATGATGATGATACTATTGGTTGGGGTGTTATTATGATGATGATACTATTGGTTGGGGTGTTATTATGATGATGATACTATTGGTTGGGGTGTTATTATGACACTATTGGTTGGGGTGTTATTATGATGATGATACTATTGGTTGGGGTGTTATTATGACACTATTGGTTGGGGTGTTATTATGATGATGATACTATTGGTTGGGGTGTTATTATGATGATGATACTATTGGTTGGGGTGTTATTATGATACTATTGGTTGGGGTGTTATTATGACACTATTGGTTGGGGTGTTATTATGATGATGATACTATTGGTTGGGGTGTTATTATGATGATGATACTATTGGTTGGGGTGTTATTTTGATACTATTGGTTGGGGTGTTATTATGATGATGATACTATTGGTTGGGGTGTTATTATGATGATGATACTATTGGTTTGGGTGTTATTATGATGATACTATTGGTTGGGGTGTTATTATGATGATGATACTATTGGTTGGGGTGTTATGATGATGATACTATTGGTTGGGGTGTTATTATGATGATACTATTGGTTGGGGTGTTATTATGATGATGATACTATTGGTTGGGGTGTTATGATGATACTATTGGTTGGGGTGTTATTATGATACTATTGGTTGGGGTGTTATTATGATGATGATACTATTGGTTGGGGTGTTATTATGATGATGATACTATTGGTTGGGGTGTTATTATGACACTATTGGTTGGGGTGTTATTATGATGATGATACTATTGGTTGGGGTGTTATTATGACACTATTGGTTGGGGTGTTATTATGATGATGATACTATTGGTTGGGGTGTTATTATGATACTATTGGTTGGGGTGTTATTATGATGATGATACTATTGGTTGGGGTGTTATTATGATACTATTGGTTGGGGTGTTATTATGATGATGATACTATTGGTTGGGGTGTTATTATGATGATGATACTATTGGTTGGGGTGTTATTATGATGATGATACTATTGGTTGGGGTGTTATTTTGATACTATTGGTTGGGGTGTTATTATGATGATGACACTATTGGTTGGGGTGTTATTATGATACTATTGGTTGGGGTGTTATTATGATGATGATACTATTGGTTGGGGTGTTATTATGATACTATTGGTTGGGGTGTTATTATGATGATGATACTATTGGTTGGGGTGTTATTATGATACTATTGGTTGGGGTGTTATTATGATACTATTGGTTGGGGTGTTATTATGACACTATTGGTTGGGGTGTTATAATGATACTATTGGTTGGGGTGTTATTATGATGATGATACTATTGGTTGGGGTGTTATTATGACACTATTGGTTGGGGTGTTATTATGATGATGATACTATTGGTTGGGGTGTTATTATGATACTATTGGTTGGGGTGTTATTATGATACTGTTGGTTGGGGTGTTATTATGACACTATTGGTTGGTGTTATTATGATGATGATACTATTGGTTGGGGTGTTATTATGATACTATTGGTTGGGGTGTTATTATGACACTATTGGTTGGGGTGTTATTATGATGATGATACTATTGGTTTGGGTGTTATTATGATACTATTGGTTGAGGTGTTAATATGATACTATTGGTTGGGGTGGTTCATTTTGGCCAAAGGCATCAGACAGGCAGCAGATACAACAGTCTGATCCCTTCACTAACGTTTCCTGTGTCAATTCAAGCACTCACCAACTCTGCAGAACTTCAGATAATCTGGGTTTATCCTTGTGTACTTTTACAGAGATGTTTTCCCCTGAAATGTGTACATTTCACCTCTCTCCAGTGCATAATTGTGTTTTGCTGTGTACATTTCAGATTTGTTGTCATTGATTTTAAAACCATACTTTAGTAGTATTGTTATAGTTACTTTCAGGGTGATTACAGACGATGATGTTCAAAGATGTAACCCAAACCATAGTTGTAGCAGTGAGGACAGTGGACTAGATCAAGTTCCTTCTTTTTTCGTAAAGAAGATAAACCAAGGTTTTTTTCACTATTATCTTAGCTTTCTCTCTCTCTCTCTGAACCCCCTCCCCCTGTCATTGTAACAGAAAAGGCAGTTATTTTTTTCAAGGAATCTCTAACTGTCATTGGTCACCAGCAGACACAGCTGGTCTGAGAGGATGTGTGTGTTAGGGTGTGTGTGCCCGCCTGCCTGCCTCAGCTCCTGTCAGTTCAGTCCTGTGATAGCTAGTGTAGCTGTGCTCTAGTCAGCTGTAGGATTATATGGCTCTACTCATTGGGATTACATAAACATGGTGGATCTTTATGCAAAGCCCCGGCATGGGTACCGGGCCCGGGGGAGCTTGGCTCTCCCAATACCAGCCCAGGTAGGTCCAGAACTAACTGTACACTATACTGTATATCTAGATGCAACAGTACAGCCTCAGTAAAACTATGCTGTCCAGAATAGAGATCAGAGTGTGTTGGGTTTGTTCAGTATATACAACATTGACAGTATTTACGTCTACCTTGTTATCACCTTCCTACTTCCTGTTTAGTCTACTTAGTCTCACCCTACTGAGGATATATTGCTTCAGCTCAACTTCATTTTCCTGTGCTGCAGTGTAAGTCAACCCCAGAGAGTAAGCTCAATAACACAAGCAATGCCTGCTTCAGTATGTTTAGCACATAGCTCCGTTAAGCACTCTTGATGTAGACTTGAGGTTAGAGTTTTGCTAGTTGTTAGTTGACACATTTGCCAACACAAAACCATAGTTTCTCACATATAGGTATTGAATTCACTGTGTGCTGCTTACTGTGGGTGTTGGTGTAATGGGTAGATTGAGGGTTAAGCCTGTAGTTTATTTTTATTGGTGACACTGACATTTTACCCCACAAACATCTGGTTAGTGTGTGCTTATTGTGGGTAGATATCTCTTTCCAGTGGGCAGGGGTGGGGGCATTTCACAATCAGAGAGATCAATGATGCAGCTCTCTCATTTCCTTTCTCTTGTCTGTCTAGTCATGTGTATTGATTACCTTGTGGTGATAATGAGATCAATAATGATGTTATTGAGCTCCCGAGTGGTGCAGCGGTCTTAGGCACTGCATCTCAGTGCAAGAGGTGTCTCTACAGTCCCTGGTTCGAATCCAGGCTGTAGCACATCCGTCCGTGATTGAGAGTCCCATAGGGCAGCGCACAATTGGCCCAGCGTTTGGCCGGGGTTGGCCGTCATTGTAAATAAGAATTTGTTCTTAACTGACTTGCCTAGTTAAATAAAAAAAAATAAAAAAAACATTTAAAAAACTAGATGGTGCACCGAGTCCATGTCTGATCAAAACATGAAATGGTCAAATTTACCCATTACTATACATATCTGCCTTCCGACCATTGCCCTAAATAGGTTTCAGACCTGTCACCATTCCTCAATCCAGTGGTTGGTTGAGCAGGGAGAATATTTATAAAAAAAACTGTGCAAACTAAACAGAGAGTACACAGTGGCAGAATACCTGATCGCTTTGACTATGTACAGACTCGGTGAGCATGGCTTTCCTATTGAGAATGGCCGCCGTAGGCAGACCTGGCTCTCAAGAGAAGACAGGCTATGTGCACACTGCTCACAAAGTGAGGTGAAAACTGAGCTGCACTTCCTGACCTCCTGCCAGCTGTATGACCATATTAGAGACGCATACAGTGCATTCGGAAAGTATTCAGACCCCTTGACTTTTTCCACATTTTGTTACATTACAGCCTTATTCTAAAATGGATTCAATAGTTTTTTTCCCTCATCAATCTACACGCAATACCCCATAATGACAAAGCAAAAAGAGGTTTTTAAAAAACTATCACATTTATATACGTTTTCAGACCCTTTACTCAGTACTTTGTTGAAGCACTTTTGGCAGCTATTACAGCCCTGAGTCTTCTTGCGTATGAAGCTACAAGCTCGGCACACCTGTATTTCAGGAGTTTCTCCCATTCTTCTCTGCAGATCCTCTCAATCTCTGTCAGGTTGGATGGGGAGCGTCGATGCACAGCTATTTTCAGGTCTCTCCAGAGATGTTCGATCGGGTTCAAGTCCGGGTTCTGGCTGGGCCACTCGGACATTCAGAGACTTGTCCCGAAGCCACTCTTGCGTTATCTTGGCTGTGTGCTTAGGGCCGTTGTCCTGTTGGAAGGTGAACCTTCACCCCAGTCTGAGGTCCTGAGTGCTCTGGACAGGTTTTCATCAAGGATCTCTCTGTACTTTGCTCCGTTCATCTTTCCCTCGATCCTGTCTCCCAGTTCCTGCCGCTGAAAAACATCCCAACAGCATAATGCTGCCACCACCATGCTTCACCGTAGGGATGGTTCCAGGTTTCCTCCAGACGTGACACTTGGCATTCAGGCCAAAGAGTTCAATCTTGGTTTCATCAGACCAGAGAATCTTGTTTCTCATGGTCTGAGAGTCCTTTAGGTGCCTTTTGGCAAACTCCAAACGGGCTGTCGTGTGCCTTTAACTGAGGAGTGGCTTCTGTCTGACCACTCTACCATAAAGGCCTGATTGGTGGAGTGCTGCAGAGATGGTTGTCCTTCTGGAAGATTCCCCCATCTTCACAGGTGTGCCTTTCCAAATAATTTCCAATCAATTGAATTTACCACTGGTGGACTCCAATCAAGTTGTAGAAACATCTCAAGGCTGATCAACGGAAACAGGATGCACCTGAGCTCGAATGTGGAGGCTCATAGCAAAGGGTCTGAATACTTATGTAAATAAGGTATTTCTGTTTTTTATTTTTAATACATTTGCGAAAATTTCTAAAAACTTGTTTTTGCTTTGTCATTATGGGGTATTGTGTGTAGATGGACGTGGAACAAAATTTATTTAATCCATTTTAGTATAAGGCTGTAACAAAATGTAGAAAAAGTCAAGGGGTCTGAATACTTTCCAAATGTATGCACTGTATTTCTCTCAGATTACACAGATCCACAAAGGATTTGAAAACAAACCCCATTTTGATAAACTCCCATATCTATTAGGTGAAATACCACAGTGTGCCACCAGAGCAGCAAGATTTGTGATCTGTTGCAACAAGGGCAACCAGTGGAGCACAAACAACATTGTAAATTAAACCTATATGTATCTGTTAATTTATCTTCCCTTTCATACTTCAACTATTTGCACATTGTTACAACATTGTACATTGCCAATAATATAACATTTGAAATGCCTCCATTATTTTAGTGTGTAATATTTACTGTTCATTTTGTATATTTCACTTGATTATTTCCATTGTTCCTTGCCTATTCCATTTGATTTGGCAATGTAAACACGTTTCCCATGCCAATAAATCCCTTTGAATTTGAGGGAGGGAGGGGGAGATGGAGAGGGAGAGCACTCTCACAATGCCATGATGAGGACATCATAGGCAGTAGTGTTCCCAGGGGGACCTCCCAGGAGTCATAAAGTCAGGCAGAGACCTCTCATGGGATACAGGAGGTGAGACTCTGGCCGCTGGAACAGATGAGACTCCAGGTGAGTCTCTGGCCCAGTTGAAACTCTGACCTCTGGAACAGGTGAGACTCCAGGTGAGACTCTGGCCTCTGGAACAGATGAGACTTCAGGTGAGACTCTGGCCTCTGGAACAGATGAGACTTCAGTTGAGACTCTGGCCTCTGGAACAGATGAGACTCCAGGTGAGACTCTGGCCCAGTTGAGGCTCTGAACTCTGGAACAGATGGACTCCAGGTGAGACTCTGGAACAGATGAGACTTCAGGTGAGACTCTGCACTCTGGAACAGATTTATTTATTTATTTATTTCACCTTTATTTAACCAGGTAGGTTAGTTGAGAACAAGTTCTCATTTGCAACTGCGACCTGGCCAAGATAAAGCATAGCACTTTGACACATACAACAACACAGAGTTACACATGAAATAAACAAAACATACAGTCAACAATACAGTAGAACAAAAGAAAACAAATAGTCTATATTCAGTGAGTGCAAATGAGGTAAGTTAAGTCAATAAATAGGCCAATGTGGTGAAGTAATTACAATATAGCAATTAAACACTGGAATGATAGATGTGCAGAAGATGAATGTGCAAGTAGAGATACTGGGGTACAAAGGAGCAAGATAAATAAATAAATACAGTATGGGGATGAGGTAGGTAGATAGATGGGCTTTTTACTGAGACTCCAGGTGAGACTCTTGCTTCTGGAACAGATGAGACTCCAGGTGAGACTCTGGCCTCTGGAACAGGTGAGACTCCAGGTGAGACTCTGACCTCTGGAACAGGTGAGACTCCAGGTGAGACTCTGGCCTCTGGAACAGGTGAGACTCCAGGTGAGACTCTGGCCTCTGGAACAGGTGAGACTCCAGGTGAGACTCTGGCCTCTGGAACAGGTGAGACTCCAGGTGAGACTCTGGCCTCTGGAACAGGTGAGCCTCCAGGTGAGACTCTGGCCTCTGGAACAGGTGAGACTCCAGGTGAGACTCTGGCCTCTGGAACAGGTGAGACTCTGGAACAGATGAGACTCCAGGTGAGACTCTGGCCTCTGGAACAGGTGAGACTCTGGAACAGATGAGACTCCAGGTGAGACTCTGGCCTCTGGAACAGATGAGACTCCTGGTGAGACTCTGGAACAGATGAGACTCCAGGTGAGACTCTGTCCTCTGGAACAGGTGAGACTCCAGGTGAGACTCCCGGTGAGACTCTGGAACAGGTGAGACTCCAGGTGAGACTCCAGGTGAGACTCTGGCCTCTGGAACAGGTGAGACTCCAGGTGAGACTCCAGGTGAGACTCTGGCCTCTGGAACAGGTGAGACTCCAGGTGAGACTCCCGGTGAGACTCTGGAACAGGTGAGACTCCAGGTGAGACTCCAGGTGAGGCTCTGGCCTCTGGAACAGATGAGACTCCCGGTGAGACTCTGGAACAGATGAGACTCCAGGTGAGGCTCTGGCCTCTGGAACAGGTGAGGCTCTGGCCTCTGGCAATGTAGTATCAGTGAGTGTGCCAATGTTTACTGGAAGGATGGACACTCATTTACTTCTCTCATTAATTAAATTAAAACAACTTTATTTATCCCAGAGGAGCAATTACTTAAGGCAGCTGCAACAATGACAACAAGACTAACATTTAGGCTATCAAGGTTAACTCGACAATCCTTACCATGTGTATTGGCCTTGACTAGGTCTATACTTACATACTCAGATTTGCGTTTTGTGCTTCATACGGTAAAATACTGGAACTTTCTATAACTGTGGGTTCCAGATAAGAGGAAGAATAAAAGGTATTTGAAGTTATATTCAGTCAGCTGTTTGAGTCATGTAAGCATTCTTGACATAGTTTTTTGACTGGCTTCAGTTAGTAACCATTGTGTCAGTAACCATTGTGAAACTGTTGCATGAAACCTGAATATTGGCCTTGCATACAGGGTTTGGGAGTAACTGATTACATGTCATCCGATTACAAAAAACAAAACTACTGTAATCAGATACTTTTGAAAAACTACAAATATTTATTGGATTACAGTTAAATTCAGAAAGGATGTTTGAGAAATACATTGACACCTTTCTGTTTTCTCAATGACATTCAAATCAGCATCAAACAAAGGCGCAAGTTAAAATGTATTCCACCTGAGAGAGTCGACCAGAAGTCAGAGACCTCTATGATGGCACACAAAATGCGTTTGATGGATATTTTTTGTCTTCTTCTTCTTCTAATGCCATTTAAGGGAAAAGTAATAAGATTACGTTATTTAGTTTGGGTAATCCAAAAGTTACATATACTGATTTACCATTTTGGAAAAGTAACCGTTAACTGTAACGGATTACTTTGGAAAATAACCTACCCATCCTTGCTTGCATATTTCATGTGGACAGCTGTCATTAATCTTTCTTTTCACTGGAACACCCCACCTAAATGGAAGACAATGTCACATATGAATGCCTCGGCAGTATTGTGAAGCAGTACAGTTTCAGTTTGTTGAGTGGTGAACTTTGTACATCCCTGTTGCACCTCCAGTTTTGGCAATGCAGAGTCAGTGTCTGTAGGTTTTTTTTTTTCACCTTTTATTTAACCAGGTAGGCAAGTTGAGAACAAGTTCTCATTTACAATTGTGACCTGGCCAAGATAAAGCAAAGCAGTTCGACACATACAACAACAGAGTTACACATGGAGTAAAACAAACATACAGTCAATAATACAGTAGAAAAATAAGTCTATATACAATGTGAGCAAATGAGGTGAGATAAGGGAGGTAAAGGCAAAAAAAGGCCATGGTGGCGAAGTAAATACAATATACCAAGTAAAACACTGGAATGGTAGATTTGCAGTGGAAGAAAGTGCAAAGTAGAAATAGAAATAATGGGGTGCAAAGGAGCAAAATAAATACAGTAGGGGAAGAGGTAGTTGTTTGGGTTAAATTATAGATGGGCTATGTGCAGTGATCTGTGAGCTGCTCTGACAGCTGGTGCTTAAAGCTAGTGAGGGAGATAAGTGTTTGCAGTTTCAGAGATTTTTGGAGTTCGTTCCAGTTATTAGCAGCAGAGAACTGGAAGGAGGAATTGGCTTTGGGGGTGACCAGTGAAATATACCTGCTGGAGCGCGTGCTACAGGTGGGTGCTGCTATGGTGACCAGCGAGCTGAGATAAGGGGGGACTTTACCTAGCAGGGTCTTGTAGATGACCTGGAGCCAGTGGGTTTGGCGACGAGTATGAAGCGAGGGCCAGCCAACGAGAGCGTACAGGTTGCAGTGGTGGGTAGTATATGGGGCTTTGGTGACAAAACGGATGGCACTGTGATAGACTGCATCCAATTTATTGAGTAGGGTATTGGAGGCTATTTTGTAAATTACATCGCCGAAGTCGAAGATCGGTAGGATGGTCAGTTTTACAAGGGTATGTTTGGCAGCATGAGTGAAGGATGCTTTGTTGTGAAATAGGATGCCAATTCTAGATTTAACTTTGGATTGGAGATGTTTGATGTGAGTCTGGAAGGAGAGTTTACAGTCTAACAAGACACCTAGGTATTTGTAGTTGTCCACATATTCTAAGTCAGAACCGTCCAGAGTAGTGATGCTGGACGGGCGGGCAGGTGCAGGCAGCGATCGGTTGAAGAGCATGCATTTAGTTTTACTTGTATTTAAGAGCAGTTGGAGGCCACGGAAGGAGAGTTGTATGGCGTTGAAGCTCGTCTGGAGGGTTGTTAACACAGTGTCCAAAGAAGGGCCAGAAGTATGCAGAATGGTATCGTCTGCGTAAAGGTGGATCAGAGACTCACCAGCAGCAAGAGCGACATCATTGATGTATACAGAGAAGAGAGTCGGCCCAAGAATTTAACCCTGTGGCACCCCCATAGAGACTGCCGGAGGTCCGGACAACAGGCCCTCCGATTTGACACACTGAACTCTATCAGAGAAGTAGTTGGTGAACCAGGCGAGGCAGTCATTTGAGAAACCAAGGCTATTGAGTCTGTCGATGAGGATGTGGTGATTGACAGAGTCGAAATCCTTGGCCAGGTCAATGAATACGGCTGCACAGTATTGTTTCTTATTGATGGCTGTTAAGATATCGTTTAGGACCTTGAGCGTGGCTGAGGTGCACCCATGACCAGCTCTGAAACCAGATTGCATAGCGGAGAAGGTGTGGTGGGATTCGAAGTGGTCGATAATCTGTTTGTTGACTTGGCTTTCGAAGACCTTAGAAAGGCAGGGTAGGATAGATATAGGTCTGTAGCAGTTTGGGTCTAGAGTGTCCCCCCCTTTGAAGCGGGGGATGACCGCAGCTGCTTTCCAATCTTTGGGAATCTCAGACGACACGAAAGAGAGGTTGAACAGGCTAGTAATAGGGGTTGCAACAATTTCGGCAGATAATTTTAGAAAGAAATGGTCCAGATTGTCTAGCCCGGCTGATTTGTAGGGGTCCAGATTTTGCAGCTCTTTCAGAACATCAGCTGACTGGATTTGGGAGAAGGATAAATGGGGAAGGCTTGGGCGAGTTGCTGTGGGGGGTGCAGTGCTGTTGACCGGGATAGGGGTAGCCAGGTGGAAAGCATGGCCAGCCGTAGAAAAATGCTTATTGAAATTCTCAATTATAGAGGATTTATCGGTGGTGACAGAGTTTCCTATCCTCAGTGCAGTGGGCAGCTGGGAGGAGGTGCTCTTATTCTCCATGGACTTTAGTGTTCCAGAACTTTTTTGAGTTTGTGTTACAGGAAGCAAATTTCTGCTGGAAAAAGCTAGGTAACTGGGTAATCAATCAAATCACATTTGATTTGTCATATGTGCCGAATACAACAGGTGTAGAACTTACCGTGAAATGCTTACAAGCCCTTAACCAACAATGAAGGATTTTTTTAAATTAAGAAAATATTTGCTAAAAAATAAATAAACTAAAATAAGAAAAAAAGCAACACAATAAAATAACAATAATTAGGCTATATACAGGGGTTACCGGTACCGAGTCAATGTGCGGGGGTACAGGTTAGTCGAGGTAATATGTACATGTAGGTAGAGGTAAAGCGATTTCTCATAAATAATAAACAATCAGTAGCAGCAATATAAAAAATGGGAACAATGCAAATATTCTGGGTAGTCATTTGATTAACTATTTAGCAGTCTAATGGCTTGGGATTAGAAGCTGTCGGATACCGAGCAGTTGCCATACCAAGCGGTGATGCAACCAGTCAGGATGCTCTCGATGGTGCAGCTGTATAACTTTTTGAGGATCTGACTACCCATGTCAAATTTTTTTCAGTCTCCTGAGGGGTAATATGTGTAGTAATAGTGGGCGTCTGTAAATTTAGACACAAATGAGGCGTTGGTTTGTGGTCTGGAGCTTGATGCTCTCTTTTCAGCTTTAGAATTTACTTCCTGAGCTGACTGCTCCGGAAAACCGTCTCTGATCTGCTCTGTCACCCTCTTACTGAGTGCTATAAGCCTCTTGTTCCTCCAGAAAAAAACAACTACTTTTATCTACACAGAACCAACTGACTGTCTGTAGAGGTGATAGACTAAAGTTAATGTTGGTTATGTTGTTCACAGGCTTGGCTCTCTGTTGCATGAAGCATTTTGACCATCTAGAGTGACTCAGTGTCACTTAGCCTCAACCTGGTCCCAGATCAGTTTGTGTTCCTGCTGTAAGTTTATTGTCAAGACAGCGCAAACAGATCTGGCATCAGACAGTGTTCTAAACTTCTTGGTGTCACACTGTAGTTCGAAACTTTTCCAGCTGACCTCTGGCCCCATATTATCTGCTCTTCCCATAGGTCAAGGAGAGTGCCCAGAACGCTGTGTACGTCAATGTAGCGGAGCTCGGCAGAAACATCTCTGAGTCCCTTCCCTCAGCCTTCTCCCCTCCCTGCACTCCTCCATACCTGGACTGTAAGGGATGGGAGGTGCACACTGACCAGGAGAGTAGACGGGAGTACTACTACCACCCCGTATCCGGGCAGACCACCTGGGACAACCCCCACATAGACCCTGAGGCTCCAGCCGAGGTGTCTGTGTGTTCGCCCTCCTCTCAGTTCCCCTCCCTGTCCCCCACCTCCACCTCCCCCCCTGCATGGACCTCTGACTGGAAGCAGTGTTTGGATGTGACCAGCGGCCGCCAGTACTTCTACAACCCAGTTTCGGGGGAGACGTCTTGGGAGCCCCCAGAGCCACAGTGCCCCTACCCCCCTCTGATGGAGCCTCTGAGTGGGCTCCGGTCTCTGGAGGAAGGGCCGGTAAGGCCTGCTCCACTTAGACACCCAGTCTATTTTAGTTTCCTCATGGGACATCTACAAATAATACGCTCATCTTTTTAATGAAGTTTAAGCTCCTGCTAAGTCCTACACCTACAGTACATAGCAGACAGTTGGTTTTCATGATTATGTAATTATCCTCCTGCTAAGTCCTACACCTACAGTACATAGCAGACAGTTGGTTTTCATGATTATGTAATTATCCTCCTGCTAAGTCCTACACCTACAGTACATAGTAGACAGTTGGTTCTCATGATTATGTAATTATCCTCCTGCTAAGTCCTACACCTACAGTACATAGCAGAAAGTTGGTTCTCATGATTATGTAATTATCCTCAAACTAGTAGGCATTCTGTACATTCCCACATTGACCTCATTGTGAACTTTTTGCAAACCTGCATTGTTGAGTTTTCACCATTCTAAAGAGGCTTGTGAAAGAAAAATCTGAAAGCTGTTTAAACTGTTCAGTTGAAATGAGGATCTTTGAAAAGGTAAAAGGAAGCTAGAAGGAAAGTCATCCATTGTCCTGGTCTCCATCTGTTTTGAAGTAGAACACTGAATGTAACATTCTCACAACGTGTTTCTGTCTGTGTACATGCGTATGGGTGTGTGCATGTGTCTGTTTACACACCGCGCGTGTGTGTGTGTGTGTGTGTGTGTGTGTGTGTGTGTGTACAGCCTCCCCTGCCTGAGGAGGACTACCCAGCAGATGACTACCCAACCGAGGTTGACCTACCAGAAGAGGAGTTGTTGGCTGTGTCCCCTGTGACCCCTCACTCCTTCCTTAAGGACTACACCCCCAGCCATGTGACCCGGGCAGTCATCCCCAGGGCCAGCCTGGACAGGAGCGCCCCGACGGGCTGGAACCTCAACATAGACCCTGATGGGACCTGGGTGTTCTCCAACAGACACTCACCTGATCAGGTACACAGACTTTCTTCATTTAGACTTGATTTATTCTGGTTAGTCTCATTTGAGATAAAAATGTACTTTTCAAGCGAGAGCTGTCCAGGAATGCAGTCTCGGGTAAACCGTGCCACTCAGCTTGAAGGAATATCACGGCTAAATGCACCGTCATGCTATTAGACTAGAAGATGTCGTAAGTGTATGCACTATGTAATATGCACTACGTTTTTTCCAGAAAGGTTCAGGAAAGTCAATATTTAACCAGAAGTCTTTGTCATTGTGTGTGTGGTAACAGTGGATCAAATCGTTGGATGACAGAGGACTGACGTACTACTACCTTAGAGATGGCTCCAGATCCCAGTGGAACCTGCCTGAGGTAGAGATCAAGATTAGAGAACACCCATAGCAAGTATGAAATGGAAGATCTCATTCATGTGAACAGATTGTTCTCTTTGCTATAGGCAAATTTAGAACATTCTGTTATTATTACTCCTCTTCATTCCCATTGGAACACAAGGCCACAGTGAGCTCCTCCCCTTCTTCATGTCCTCAGCAACATGTTGTGCATGGCTTAAAGAGAGTTTCATCTTGGACAGCTCACCCACACGGTTTAGATCAGTATTTTCATTTTGTGTAGTGTCAGGCCAGTCCAAGGTGGGGAACGGTGTTGAACTGGACGGGGTCTTTTTAACGGTCATGAAGAACTGGAGACACACCATGGGTGCAACTTATGTCAGCTCAGCCCTGCAGGAGGGGGGGAGGACTAATAACACATACTGGAGCATTAACATACCTCACGTCCCCCTAACCAGAGCCCACCACAGTAGAGCTATGAGGTAGAGTAGGTGTGTCAGCTGGCTCTGACCACAGTGTTCAGTAAGGCAGAGTGAAGTGACTGAGCGCCTTATGAAACCCCTGACCCTCAGCTCTCATACTGAGCCACCCTGACACCGCTTCCTAAACGAGAGAGCGCCCAGCACCTGGGACATTTCAGTCATCTGTGTGTTCAGTGCACCACGACAGAGTAGACGGTGCACCACGACAGAGTAGACGGTGCACCACGACAGAGTAGACTGTGTACTCTGGGGTAAGATTAAGTGATTGCAGACGCTAGGAAGTTAGGAATTAAGTAAAAGTAAAGTATCCATTATTCTTCTCCTGTTGGGCAAAAGTTCTTCCCGACTCACAGAAGAAATGCCTCAGACTACGGCTCCAGTGCGGACAACTCTCCAGAGATGGGGCAGCACCACGTGAGTTCTCCTCCTCCTCTCCTGTCGCCCTCTCCTGTCGTCCTCTCGAGTCCTCCTCTCCTGTCCTCCTCACCTGTCCTCCTCACCCCCCCCCCCCCCCCCCCCCCCCCCGCTGATCCTCATCAGATTAGATCAGTCCTGTTCTAGCTAAAATGACAGTTCTGTGATGCCCCAGCTAGAGCACTGTTTTGTGTCTTTTCCTGAAGGCTAATTGGTTGAGACTCCAAAGAAGCCTCTCCAATCAGAGCCCAGAGTCTCAGCGGCACAATGTGTTTCAAAAAAAACTATCTAACAATCTAATTTGTTTTACGATTTTCTACATTGTAGAATAATAGTGAAGACATTACAACTATGAAATAACACATGGAATCATGTAGTAACCAAAAAGTGTTAAACAAATCAAAATATACTTCAAAGTAGCTACCCTTTGCCTTGATGAAAGCTTTGCACACTCTTGGCATTCTATCAACCAGCTTCATGAGGTAGTCACCTGGAATGCATTTCAATGAACAGGTGTGCCTTGTCGAAGTTAATTTGTGGAATATCTTTCCTTCTTAATGCATAAGAATGTGTTCTTAACTGACTTGCCTAGTTAAATAAAGGATATTATATATATATATATATATATATATATTTATTTATTTATTTATTTATTTATTTTTAAGCCAATGAGTTCTGTTGTGACAAGGTAGGGGTGGTATACAGAAGGTAGCCCTATTTGGTAAAACACCAGGTCCATATTATGGCAAGAACAGTCCATTATTTTAAGACATGAAGGTCAGTCAATCTGGAACATTTCAAGAACTTTGAAAGTTTCTTCAAGTGCAGTCGCAAAAACCATCAAGCGATATGATGAAACTGTCTCTCATGAGGACCGCCACAGGAAAGGAAGACCCAGAGTTACCTCTGCTGCAGAGGATAAGTTCATTAGAGTTACCAGCTTCAGAAATTGCAGCCAATATAAATGCTTCACAGAGGTCAAGTAACAGACACATCTCAACATCAACTGGTCAGAGGAGAGTGCATGAATCAGGCCTTCATGGTCAAATTGCTGCAAAGAAACCACCACTAAAGGACACCGATAAGAAGAAGAGACTTGCTTGCGCTAAGAAATACGAGCAATGGACATTAGACTGGTGGAAATCTGTCCTTTGGTCTGATGAGTCCAAATTTGAGATTTTTGGTGCCAACCACCGTGTCTTTGTGAGATGCAGAGTAGGTGAACGGATTATCTCTGCATGTGTGGTTCCCACCGTGAAACATGGAGGAGGTTTGATGGTGTGGGGGTGCTTTGCTGGTGACACTGTCAGTGATTTATTTAGAATTTAAGACACACTTAACCAGCATGGCTACCACAGCACTCTGCAGCGATATGCCATCCCATCTGGTTTGGGCTTAGTGGGACCAGAATTTGTTTTTCAGCAAGACAATGATCCAACACACCTCCAGGCTGTGTAGGGGCTATTTGACCAATAAGGAGAGTGATGGAGTGCTGCATCAGATGACCTGGCCTCCACAATCACCCAACCTCAACCCAATTGAGATGGTTTGGGATAAGTTGGACCTCCGAGTGAAGGAAAAGCAGCCAATAAGTGCTCAGCATATGTGGGAACTCCTTCAAGACTGTTGGAAAAGCATTCCAGGTTAAGCTGGTTGAGAGAATGCCAAGAATGTGCAAAGCTGTCAGCAAGGCAAAGGGTGGCTACTTTGAAGAATCTCAAATATAAAAAAAAATGTTTTTGTTTAACACTCTAGGTTACTACATGATTCCATATGTGTTATTTCATGGTTTTGATGTCTTCACTATTATTCTACAATGTAAAGAAAAACCCTAGAATGAGTAGGTATGTCCAAACTTTTGACTGTACTGTAATACATGCATGCTATCTATCTAAGGGCTAATGGTGTGACGTACAATGGTGTGACGTACTAATGGTGTGTTGTACTTGTAGAGTAGTAGTTGCTTGGGACTATTCTGATATGGGAGAGTGGAAAACAGATGTCACTTGGGAAATGTAATATTTCCTGGTATATTAATAGATTCCCCTTTCGAGGACAGCTGATGTCACATCACCATTGGCAAACTGTCAGCCAAAACCACAAACTGCCACACCCCCTCATCACACCTCACTACACCCTGAAAGAAAGCATGCACTAGTCGAAAATGTCTGTGCTTTCATCCCCTCCATGCTGTTCGTTATAAAACATAGAGGTAGAGGTGTCTGTTCACAAGCTAAGACAAAGTAGCTTGATGTGAGAGTTTAGCCACAGTTGTCAAATCCGCCTGTTGCTTTTTTGTGCATTTCTATTAGTAGAGCTTAAGGTTAGTATCAAGGCACCAATAATGATGTCTCACTTGAACACTTGGCTTCACATCCTTAAAAGCATGTTATGTTTGGATCCTTTTTCAGGTGCAGAGTTTAGAAAAAGTTGGAATACTCAACAAAACTAAAGTGTCAGAGAACGGGAAAAGAGTAAGGTAATTCTGACCTCATCCAAAGTCTGGGCATAATTGCTGACATGAATGACATGGAAACAAGTGATGGAATAATCAGCCATGAACTTGAATGTATAGTCATCCATTACATTACCAAATTACTTTCTACACTGCAACATTCCCTGAAGTACAGTACAGCTCACACTCAGTGACCTTCCTGTAGGAAAAACTGGGCCCAGTCATGGACGGTTCTTCACGGAGGGGTTCTGACCTTCCATAAAGAGCCCAAGTCTGCAGCCACAGGAGCATCTGTGAGTGAAAGGTGTACATGTGTTACCTGCACAGAAAAATATCTCTAACATCTGCTTGGTTACACATTCCCTCACCTGACTGTGTGGGAACTCTACATTCCTGTTCTGGGACCTTCAGTACATTTCTGAGGGAGTGAGGGAACTAACAGCTTTGAGACATTAGCCCCGAGCTGAACACCTAGACATTGTCTCAGAAACACCTATAGTAAAATGTTTGACTGTGTCTTATTAGAAGGAATGAAAGAAAATGCTGTGAACATCTTAGAATGTAACATACAGGATGTTGTGTTGAAGCCATGACAGAGTGACGGCTCAGCACAGACAAGCCCTGAAGGCTCAATGAGGCATGACAGTCAAAGCTTTGTCCAGCTGTCTGATTTCATGGAATGCAGTGCTGTCCGTTTTCATCAACTGGTCCTCCATGATGTCTTTCTCTCTTCACAGATCAAGACCAATCAGATCGTCCCAGAGGTCACGGTAGATCTACGAGGGGCAAAGATTGGCTGGGCTCCCAGGGATAAATCCAGCAAAAAGAATGTTGTAGAAGTGAGTTGACAGTTGGTTGCTATGGAATCCTAATAGGAGTTGTACTAGATACAGCAAAGACAATCCTGACAGGAGTGATTCTGGGAAGCAACATCATGTGAGAATACATTTGCCATTAATCCAAGACTGTTACCCTCTGTATAAATCTGTAAAGCAAATGTTTAACGTCATAATAACCTCTGTATGTTGTCTTCAGTTGAAAGACAGAAATGGCGTTGAGTTTCTGCTACAGTACGACACTGAGAGTATCATCAACGACTGGCACAAAGTTCTAATGGACACCATACGACAGCTGGTATGTTTCTTTAAGTAAATTAACTCGCACACTTTAACGTGCTGCCAGGTGCATGGAGACAAATATGTACTGGATA
Organism: Salmo trutta; assembly: GCF_901001165.1. NCBI lineage: Eukaryota > Metazoa > Chordata > Actinopteri > Salmoniformes > Salmonidae > Salmo > Salmo trutta. The sequence continues at coordinate 13,567,961 of NC_042974.1, forward strand.
AAAAGAAACTCCCTGATGAAGGTCAATTTAGGTCGGTTAACTTAATGGCTGCTGGTTCAAACATCATGCATGTTAGTCAATGACATTGCAGGACCAGGAACACCACCAATCTGAGGAGGAGGATGGGGACGTCAGTGAGAAGTCCTACAGTACAGACAGAGATCAGAGGTCACCAGGTACCATGGACAGGAGGAGGTGTAAGTTCTCCTTGCTCCAAATACACTGTAACAGACGTTTCAGCTGCAATAGCCTCCGCCAGGTCAACTTGCTCATGTTTCGTGACTGTGTACCCCCCCTCCTCTTCCTCCTCCTTGTCTTCCTTCTCCTCCTCCCCAGTTTCCAGACCGAGAACGGACACCTCCTCTGGGGGAGAGACCGAACAGAAGAAGGTTCGTACCAAGCTGATGAAGTTCCTCCTGAAACGACCCACACTGCAGTTCGTCAAGGAGAAGGGTTACATCCGAGGTGGGCTGATAGGGTCTTCATTCCTACAAAGCAGCACATGCCTAACTGGCTCCAAATCAGGCTAGATAACATTTACTGTCAGGATTTGTCCCGACGATGTTACTAATCCAGAGAGAGATCATATGTTCATCTTCTGTTGTGGTTGTGATATGGGTCAGGGTTGGGGTCAAGAGAATTGAAGCATTGAAGGAATTGGAATGTCAATGTACTTCCTGAATTGACTGGAATTGACCCCAACCCTGATATGGGTCAGCATCATATACACTGTACACACTAACCTCCATCATCCTTTTCCTCAGACAATGTGTTTTGCTGTCATCTGGCTGCACTGTGTGCCCAGGAGAAAACTACAATCCCCAGCTTTGTGGAGAAATGTATTCGAGCAGTGGAAAAGAGAGGTAATCACACTGATGATGATTGTTATATGCCAGCAATAACATTGTAATAGCAGTGTATTATTCAGCACAGTGTATATGGTAATAGAAAAAAAGTTACCACAGTCGTTGATTGACCCAGATGCTGATGTGTCTGTGTGGCTTCACAGGTCTGGACATGGATGGACTCTACAGAGTCAGTGGGAACCTAGCTGTCATTCAGAAACTACGCTTCAAGGCAGATCATGGTAATGCTTTACATTTGTGTGTGTGTGTGAGAGACTGTGTTCTGTGACATCCAGAGGGTCGTTATACGTTTTACGTTAGCCTCCATATTGTTTTATGGACTCCACAGGTGTGTCTGAATATTGTTTTATGGGTTCCACTGGTGTGGCTGAAATATTGTTTTAAATGGACAAATAAAACATATCAAAAAAGTATTTCTGTTCCACAGAGGAGCTAGACCTGGAGGATGGCCAGTGGGAGGACATCCACGTTATCACAGGGGCTCTGAAGCTGTTCTTCAGGGAGCTTCCTGAACCCCTTTTCCCCTTCAGTCACTTCAGCCGCTTCATCCAGGCCATCAGTAAGCAGCAGGCCGGACGCTGTGCTGTGGCCCCCTAATGGAACCTCAGTTTCCTCATTCAATGTTGTGTAGTCTGAAACTGTGTTAAGCATTAGACCCACAATGCCACCTGTTTACTTTCAGACTGAAACTGTATTAAGCACTACCCCCACAATGCCAACTCAGTTTCCTCACAGTGTAGAATAGTCTGAAACTGTTAATTATTAGCCCCACAATGCCACCTCAGTTTCCTCAGTGTAGAATAGTCTGAAACTGTATTATGCATTAGGCCCACAATGCCACCTCAGTTAAATCTGAAACTGTTAAGCTATTACTTCACTATCAAGGAAGGACTAATCATGTTTACCACCTCACTTCCCTTTTTAATAAGCATTGGAGATTGTAACACACTTGTGCCCTTGAATCTATACATTAGTAAAATGTGTATTGTTCTATCCTGTCTTGTTTACAGGAACTGTTGAGTACCACCTCAAAGTGTCTTACATGCGAGAGCTTGTTGAGTCTCTCCCTCGGCCAAACCATGATACCATGGAACTCCTCTTCAGCCATTTACGCAAGTATGTCTTTCACACACTCACATTTAGCCTGTGTCTCAAATGGCACCCTATTTGCTATAAACAGCACTATTTTTTACCAGAGCCCTATTGTATTGATGATATTATGATAACTAATGATAACTGGTTGTATTCTGCTTCTGTCTCGTCTTCCTGCTCTCTCTCTCCCCTCCCTTTCTCTCTCTCTCTCTTTCTCCCCCCATCGCCCCTCCTTCTCGCTCTCTTTCTTGCTCGATCTCTCACTCACTCTGTCTCGCTTTCGCTCTCTTCCCACCCTCTCTCTCTCTCCCCTTGCCCCTCTTAGAGTGATAGAGTATGGAGAGGAGAACCGTATGACTGTGCAGAACGTGGCTATCGTCTTTGGTCCCACGCTGCTCCGGCCAGAGATGGAGTCAGCCAATATCACCATGCACATGGTTTTCCAGAACCAGATAGTGGAGCTAATCCTCAAGCAATATGAATACATCTTCCATTCCAGTTGAACCAATGGTAAGCATCTGTCAGTCAGAGGAGAGGGGTCAAATTAAGCAATATTGCAGGAGGGGAAAAAACACAATCACTACCGCACAGAGGGTGCATCCAACTAATCTTTCCTTCTTTCTAAAGTGTGCACTTGTTCACTACTCCTCACAAATTGGATTGGTGTAGCATGGACTAGAGGGAGTTTAAATATAGGTCTACCTGATCTTTTCCTTTCAAATCCATGAAGGGAAGGGAACAAGCGCACACTACAGGAGAAAGGAGAGATTGGGATTCAACCACGGAGAAGCTAGTTGAAGGGGATGTCAAATATTTGCACTGCATTTATTGTAATATCTTCATTGGATAATCATTAACCAATTCAGATTGTTCTCTGAATTTCTGCAACTCATTGCATTCCTCATTGTGAAATAGCACACCTGCTCAAGGCATCACTTATGTGCAATCTAAAAAGAAATGTGGGTTGCTATAGGCCTTCTTTGAAATCTTCCTTTCATGTAGAAATGTAACATCACAATAACATGATTTTTATCTTAACACTCCAATCCCCAAGGCAACCTGGAAAGACACATTGATACTTTGTTTTTATCACAGATCAGACAAACCATTTCAGATGGATTTTTAAAGATTACATTGAAATGTTTAAAGGTGGCTCTGATGTTGCTGTATAGCTCAGAAGTCCTGTGTTTATGAATGTGTCTTATTCAGTCAATGTATATAACTAATTTAGACATTTATAAAATACATGCTGTGACACTGACTTCCATTGTACAACCTCTCTAGATTTTGTACTGGATAATCAGATGACATCTTTTTTTTAAATACATTTAGTTTTAACACAGAATGATAATAACGTATGGCTGTACTATTTAAGGATGTTTGTTAGCCTTAATAGAGTCGAGAAAGACCAAAATGAAAAGACAGGTGTGATAAGCATGACATTAGGTGTTTGTTCTGTACATAGAAATAAATATCATATTTATGCTGTAAATTACTGAAGTTGCACAATGTGTATGTTTAATAAAATAACTGTAAAAACATGTCAAGTAACATGACTCACTCCTTTCTCAATATGGCTTGTGATATAAACCAGTTTTTCATGACATAATGTAACTTATCCACTGATGTGTGATAGATGTGTGTGATATATAGCCCAACCGGCCGCCAGATTGCGCTATTTAAGCATGTGGGATATGACACAATGCGGAGTGCCTCGATACAGCCCTTAGCTATGGTGTATTGACCATATCCCACAAACCCCTGAGGTGCCTTATTACTATTATAAACTGATTACCAACGTAATTAGAGCAGTAAAAATGTATGTTTTGTCATGCCCATGGTATACAGTCTGATATACTACGGTTGTCAGCCAATCATCATTCAGGGCTCGAACCACCCAGTTTATAATATTCCTTTTACGTCATTTGTCATTGGATGAGTCTTAAGGAATAATATCATCCGATGACAAAGGACGGGAAGAGCACGCTTGTTTGAAATGGAAAAGCATTGCGGTAGCTTTTGTTAAAGAAGAACATCAAGACGAAGCGACTGCTTTGTAAGTGGGTTGCACTGTTGAGCGTTACATTGTACGGAGATTGTGACAGCCTGTTAAATGCATCCCTTGAGAATGCAAGAACAAGATGTACGTCAGGAGAAGTGCAGTATTATAAAGAGACATATACTTGGAATACGGAGGAGGAATGGCAGGAAAAAGAGAGGCAGAGGAGGTCTGAGAGAGAGAGGGAGGAATAGGGTGAGCTTGAGTCGGTTAAAAATGCCGGAAAAAAAGGAGATGGTTTGTTAAAGAATAATGGTAGAAAGTGTAAGCAGAATGAGCTGAAGACAGGAGGAGAAATGGAAGTGAATGAGGGTGAAGTATTGGAGGTTGTAGGTGTGGTGAAGTTCTCGGAGCCTGATACTTGCACCAAGGGTCAGAATAAAGATGAATCTGTGACAGTAGGGGTGAAGTTTTTGGAAAAAGTGGACCCTTGCCTTTTGGCAGATCCATTTGTGGTTTCAGGGTGGGTGAAAACAGAGTTGGGTGCTGTGGAATCGGTGAGGGTAACCAGAAGTGGTCTTGTGATAATTGTTTGTGTTTCTGCTGGTCAGAGGGAGAAGGCGCTCCGCGTTAAACGAATGGGGGCAAGAAATGTGAATTGTTTTGCTCTCAAGAAAAAGGCACCATTGAAAGGAGTGATTTCTGGGGTAGCAGTAAATGTAAAAGTTGACCAACTGAAGGGGAAGATTCCCAGTGTTGGTGATGCTTGTTGTTTGGTGCAACAGACAGGGTGGCATTAGTGGTGAAACAGAAGAGTCATTGTCTGTTCTTTTGAGTTATTTTTATGTATTTATTTTTTATTTCGTCTTTATTTAACCAGGTAGGCCAGTTGTGAACAACTTCTCATTTACAACTGCAACTTGGCCAAGATAAAGCAAAGCAGTTCGACACAAACAACACAGAGTTACACATGGAATAAACAAACGTACAGTCAATTACACAATAGAAAAAGTCTATATACAGTGTGTGCAAATGAAGTAAGATTAGGGAGGTAAGGCAATAAATAGGACATAGTGGCGAAATAATGACAATTTAGCAATTAAACACTGGAGTGATAGATGTGCAGAAGATGAATGTGCAAGTAGAGATACTGGGGGGCAAAGGAGCAAAAAAATAACAATATGGGGATGAGGTAGTTGGGTGGGGTATTTACAGATGGGCTATGTACAGGTGCAATGATCTGTAAGCTGCTCTGACAGCTGATGCTTAAAGTTAGTGAGGGAGATATGAGTCTCCAGCTTCAGTGATTTTTGCAATTCATTCCAGTCATTGGCAGCAGAGAACTGGAAGGAAAGGCGGCCAAAGGAAGAGTTGGCTTTGGGGATGACCAGTGAAATTTACCTGCTGGAGCGCGTGCTACGGGTGGGTGCTGCTGTTTGATGTTGAGTCTTTGGTCGACAAAGTGATGTTAGGATATATAATATATCCTGTATGAGCTTTTGTGCCGAATACATTGTTGTTACAGGTGTCAAGCTTATGGGCACGTGGCAGCAGTGTGTAGGAAGGAAGTTCCTAGGTGTGAGAAGTGTGCAGAAGGGCATAAGACAAAGGAATGTGTAGCATTGGGGAAAGTAGTGGTATGTGTTGATTGTAGGGGTGCCCATGGGGCTGGGCATCAGAAATGCCCCATGCGAGAGAGGCAGGTTGAGGTTTCCAGGGTTAGAGTAGTGCAGAAGTTGTCATATGCTGAGGCAGTGAATAAAGTAGAGGAAGATGGGTGAAGGGGGAGGGATCCTGAGAGGAGTGGTGTAAGTAGATCTGTACCAGTACAGAGGGATAGGCCAACAAGTGATATGTTTCAGTGAGATTGGGTTTATTAGCATTTATAGCAATGGTTATCAACTGTACTGTAGGGATGGAACGTAAGTCGCAGAAAATTGAGGTTGTGGTGGAAGCTACAGTTAAGGTATTTAGGTTTGCGAGACTTGACATCAGAAGAGTTACAGGGTGTGTTAAGTGTTGGTGTCCCATCCTTTCAGGTTGTTGGCCTGAGGTAGGACCAAATATATTTAAATAGTGGAGTAGGGTGGTGTTATATTTTATTATTATTTTAAATTTTTATTTTGGTAAGTGTAGTGTTAGATGGTAGTGTATTTGTTTATTTATTTATAGATTTTTCAAGCAAAGTATAAAGAAGTTGTACTCCAATCTAGTAGGTGGCGGTAATGCAACATTTATTGGATGCCAACCGCCGTTATCGCATTGAAGAAGAAGAAGAAGAAGAAGAAGAAGAAGAAGAAGAAGATTTATAGGTTGCACTTATTTCCGGGTGTCAGCTGTGCGTACATCTTTTTGCAATGAGTTTTGAGTGGCCTTGGCAGTATAATTTCCCTCCGTTTTTTACGTAAGTTAACACTTTCCACAACTAAACTGTGATTCCAGGTATAAAGAAGTATTGTGTGGATTGTGTTTGCGAATAAAATAATGCTAGCTGAAGCTAGCTAGGGAAGTTAGCTTTAGCCATCCAAGGCGAACATATTTTAGGTTCGAGTCAAGGTTTCGATGCAATGAATGATTGCAGTGCTTTGCTCGATATGTAGCTAGGGTTGTGTTCCACAACCCATGTTTCTCGTTTATAATTATAGTTAACGTTATCTACCTATGATATATTAGTTAGCTGGCTAGTAAAGCTTGTTAGCTAAGATGGTAAATTGTCCAGATGCATTACATTCAATTTCCTAATTTGCAACAAATAATGTATGATGTGGTTGTTCCCAGCTAACGTTTATGATTATTATTCACCTCTTCAACTTAATCACTCACTAACAGCTAAGTAAGTTTGATTATCTGGGTACTTCTGTCTCTTAACTTAGCTACATGCCAATATAAGTTGATGCAATGGTTGCTTTTGATTGTTGACAGGTTACAACCCAATGTTGACACCAGACAGAAACAGCTTGCAGCATGGTGCTTCCTTGCTCTGTCCTACTGCCGCCATCACAAGCTCTACACTTTGGACATCATGGAAGTCCAAGAGTGCCCTGTGTTCAACCACAAGAATATTGATAGTATCCTTTTATTCACCGTGTTCTAAGTTTCACTTACTGACATAAATCATAGATCTAACCAACCCGAAAAAAACACGAGGCCAATAGTGACTTTGAGGCTATGGGAAGGTAATAACTTAGAACCTTTATAAGTATGTTCTTTGAAATTATACCCCCTGAATATTTCCCCTCATATTTGCTAGAAACCTTAACTGATCTTGCAGGAAAACTATCAACGGAGGCCATACTAATTGTTTTTGAAGAATTGAGGAAAAAAGGTAACAGGACTGCTTTCATTGAAAGATGTATTTGGATACTTATTATGACACTAACAATAATTTAACTGGATATTGCTTACAGGGAACCTGGAATGGTTAGACAAGAACAAGACACAGTGTCTAGTCATGTGGAGGAGGCCAGAGGAATGGGGCAAACTGATTTACCAGTGGGTGAGTAGGTCTGCTATGGGTCCTGGTCTAAAGGAATACACTATATAGGGAGTAGGGTGCTTCTCTGGACGTAGCCTAGATCTCCTTTACATTGTTGGAAGAATACTGTAATGTAGTATCATTATAGAAGATGTGCTGTGGTCTAGTAGATTTCCTAGTAATAGTCTAAATCCTGGTGACCTCAGTATGCTGTTATTGATACTTCTTTATGAAGTTTGTGTTTCCTCTCCCTATCATTTCAGGTCTCTAAAAATGGTATGGTCAATACGGTGTTTACACTCTACGAGCTCGCCAACGGTGACGACACAGAAAGTGAAGGTACAACAACAGAAATGTGCATTTCTGACATACAGTGCATTCGGAAAGTATTCGAAACCTTGACTTTTTCCACTTTTTTTTTTACGTTACTGCCTAATTATTAAATTGTTTTTTTCCCCTCTTCAATCTACACATAATACCCCATAATGACAAAGCGAAAACAGGTTTTTAGAAATTTCTATTCTATTAAAAATAATTCAAATTCTATTAAAAATAAAAACTGAAATACCTTATTTACATAGGTATTCAGACCCTTTCCAGAAGGACAACCATCTCTGCAGCACTCCACCAATCAGGCCTTTATGGTAGAGTGGCCAGACAGAAGCCACTCCTCAGTAAAATGCACATAGCCCGCTTGGAGTTTGCCAAAAGGCACCTAAAAGTACTCTGACCATGAGAAACAAGATTTTCTGTTCTGATGAAACCAAGATTGAACTCTTTGGCCTGAATGCCAAGTGTCACGTCTTGAGGAAACCTGGCACCATCCCTACGGTGAAGCATGGTGGAGGCAGCATCATGCTGTGGGGATGTTTTTCAGCGGCAGGGACTGGGAGACTAGTCAGGGTCAAGGGAAAGATAAATGGAGAGATCCTCGATGAAAACCTGCTCCAGAGTGCTCAGGACCTCAGACTGGGGCGAAGGTTCATCTTCCAACAGGAACACAACCCTAAGCACACAGCCAACTCAGGAGTGGCTTCGGGACAAGTCTCGCTCAATACGGAAGTGGTCAGATGAAGCGGATGCTATGCTACAGGACTGTTTTGCTAGCACAGACTGGTATATGTTCTGGGTTTCATCCAATGTCGTTGAGGAGTATACCACCTCAGTCATTGGCTTCATCAATAAGTGCATCGACGACGTCATCCCCACAGTGACCGTACGTACATATCCCAACCAGAAGCCATGGATAACAGGCAACATGCGCATCGAACTAAAGGCTAGAGCTGCCGCTTTCAAGGAGCGGGACACTAATCCGGACGCTTATAAGAAATCCCGCTATAACCTCAGATGAACCATCAAACAAGCAAAGTGTCAATACAGGATTACGATTGAATCCTACTACACCAGCTCTGACACTCGTCGGATGTGGCAGGGCTTGAAAATTATTACGGACTACAAAGGGAAACCCAGAGGCGAGCTGCCCAGTGACGCGAGCCTACCAGACGAGCTAAATACCTTTTTTATGCTCGCTTAGAGGCAAGCAACACTGACGCATGCACGACAGCACCAGCTGTTCTGGATGACTGTGTGATAACGCTCTCAGTAGCCGATGTGAGCGAAACCTTTAAACAGGTCAACATTCACAAAGTCGCGGGGCCAGACGGATTACCAGGATGCCTACTCAAAGCATGCACGGACCAACTGGCAAGTGTCTTCACTGACATTTTCAACCTGTCCTTGACCGAGTCTGTAATACCTAAATGTTTAAAGCAGACCACCATGGTCCCTGTGCCCAAGGAAGTGAAGGTAACCCGCCTAAATGATTACCACCCCATAGCACTCACGTCGGTAGCCATGAAGTGCTTTGAAAGGCTGGTCATGGCTCACATCAACAGCATCCTCCCGGGTACCCTATACCCACTCCAATTCGCATACCGCCCTAACAGATCCATAGAGGACGCAATCTCAATCGCACTCCACACTGCCCTTTCCCACCTGGACAAAAGGAACACCTATGTGAGAATGCTGTTCATTGACTACAGCTCAGCGTTCAACACCATAGTGCCTACGAAGCTCATCACTAAGCTAAGGACCCTGGGACTAAACACCTCCCTCTGCAACTGGATCCTGGACTTCCTGACGGGCCGCCCCCAGGTGGTAAGGGTAGGCAACAACACATCTGCCACACTGATCCTCAACACTGGGGCCCCTCAGGGGTGTGTACTTAGTCCCCTCCTGTACTCCCTGTTCACCCATGACTGCGTGGGCAAACACGACTCCAACACCATCAAGTTTGCTGATGACACAACAGTGGTAGGCCTGATCACCGACAACGATGAGACAGCCTATAGGGAGGAGGTCAGAGACAACAACCTCTCCCTCAATGTGAGCAAGACAAAGGAGCTGATCGTGGACTACAGGAACTTGAGGGCCAAACTTGCTCCCATTAACATCGACTGGGCTGTAGTGGAGTGGGTCGATAGTTTTTAAGTTCCTTGGTGTCCACATCACCAATGATCTGTCATGGTCCAAACACACCAAGACAGTCGTGAGGAGGGCACAACGAAACCTTTTCCCACTCAGGAGACTGAAAAAATTTGGCATGGGTCCCCAGATCCTTAAAAAAGTTCTACAGCGGCACCATCGAGATCATCCTGACCGGTTGCATCACCGCCTGGTATGGCAACTGCTCGGCATCTGACCGTAAGGCGCTACAGAGGGTAGTGTGTACGGCCCAGTACATCACTGGGGCCAAGCTTCCTGCAATCCAGGACCTATATAATCGGCGGTGGCAGAGGAAAGCCCATAAAATTGTCTGAGGCTCCAGTCACACAGGTCATGGACTGTTTTCTCTGCTACCGCACGACAAGCGGTACCGGAGCGCCAAGTCTAGGATCAAAAGGCTCCTTAACAGCTTCTACCCCCAAGCCGTAAGACTGCTGAACAATTAATCAAATGGCTACCAGACTATTACATTGACCCCCCCCCTCCATTTGTTTTGTACACTGCTTCTACTCGCTGTTTATTATCTATGCATAGTCACTTCACCCCTACCTACATGTACAAATTACCTCTAACCTGTACCACCGCACACTGACTCGGTACCGGTACCCCCTGTATATGGCCTCGTTATTGTGTTATTTTTTATTATTTTTTACTTTAGTTTATTTGGTAAATATTTTCTTTACTCTTCTTGAACTGCACTGTTGGTTAAGGGCTTGTAAGTAAGCATTTCACTGTAAGGTCTACACTTGTTGTATTCGGCGCATGTGACAAATAAAGTTTTATTTGAACGTCCTTGAGTGGCCCAGCCAGAGCCTGGACTTGAACCCGATCAAACATCTCTGGAGAGACCTGAAAATAGCTGTGCAGTGATACTACCCATCCAACCTGACAGAGCTTGAGAGGATCTGTAAAGACGAATGGGAGAAACTCCCCAAATATAGGTGTGCTAATGTTTTAGCGTCATACCCAAGAAGACCTGAGGCTGTAACCGCTACCAAAGGCGCTTCAACTGAGTAATCAAATGTATTTATTAAGCTGTTTTTACATCAGCCGATGTCACAAATTGCTATACAGAAACCCAGCCTAAAACCCCAAACAGCAAGCAATGCAGATGTAGAAGCACTGTGGCTAGGAAAAACTCTCTAGAAAGGTAGGAACCTAGGAAGAAACCTAGAGAGGAACCAGGCTCTGAGGGGTGGCCAGTCCTCTTCTGTCTGTGCCAGTTGGAGATTATAACAGTACATGTCCAAGATGTTCAAACGTTCATAGATGACCAGCAGGGTATAATAATAATAATAATAATAATAAATGGCTTTTCATAGCCGACCATTCAGATCCTGACTATAGAGTTAGAGACAGCAGGTGCGGTAGAGAGAGAGTCGAAAACAGCAGGTCTGGTACAAGGTAGCACGTCTGGTGAACTGGTCTGAATACTTATGTAAATGTGATATTTTGTGTTTTACTTTGTCATGTGATCAACAGTTTTTGCTTTGTCATTATGGGGTATTGTATGTAGATTGATGGAAAAAAAGCAATTTAATCAATTTTCGAATAAGGCTGTAACGTAACAATGTGGAAAAAGTCAAGGGGTGTGAATACTTTCCGAATGTACTGTATTTCCTGCTATTCATCCCTACCAAAAAATATTTGTACTGTTTTATACCATCTGAGCTGTACAGCGTAAGTAAATAGCTGTAACACATTTCCCCCAGAATTCCATGGGCTGGAGGAGTGGATGCTGATTCGCTCGCTGCAGGCCCTGCAGACAGACGGCAAGGCAGAGGTCATCACCATGGATGACGGGAAGGGGGTCAAGTTCTTCTGAAGTAGCATTGCATTGTGGGATTGAATCAAGGGCTCAACTCAGATTGGGAACGTTTAATCCTTAGACTGTGAGGGTTCTGCTAGCCTGTTCCCAAATCTCTTTGTGTTGTCCTGCTAACTCTTGTGGTCATTGGTGTGACACAGGATGTGCACAGGCTGTGGCAAGACAGTGCAAACAGATCTGGGACCATGTTAATAGGGGTACTGCTGTTTAAAAGGCTATTATTTGCACCTCAGCACCCAATCCACGTGCTTGATGAGAATAATAGTCATAATTTGGTTTATGGAGTTGCCTTTTTTGGTTCCTCATAAGTTTAAAGCATTTTCTTATTGGAAGAGAACCAATCTAGATAGGAAATTTACATTTTAGTAATTTAGCAGGCGCTATTATCCATTTGCAGGAGCAGTTTAGGAGATTACTTTAGTTTGACTACTGTGGTAGTCACCTGGAACTTTTGATGTGGGCAGGTGTTCTGACAGACATGTCAAATAATTCAGGGGAGCCAGTCCTATGCATGTTTAGATATTCTTGGAGAGAGACTTTCCCCACAATCTATCTTCCCCTTACTGTCTCCTTCTGTTTTGTATTTAGAACTCATTTTTATTCTCACCTTCCTGGTTAATAACGAATATACTTGCAGCGCTGGGGACTTCTGCTTGCCTGTTTTATTGCTCTTCCTCTTTACCAGAAATCCCAGTCAAGACGCCCTAGATACATTTGGGGAGTTTGAAAACCCCCAGAAGAGGAAACAGAATCTTGGTTTAGTTCAGCTGTTATAATGGTGCTGGATGTCTCATGTACAGACTGACTGCTGTAAACCCTTAGGTTCTGTACTATCTCTGTGTTCTATTGAACTTTTTTTCTTTTTTTTTACTAGTGAAATACTGTAAGAAAATAAATGGAATAGATATTGAGTCCTTCTTGCAGTTATGATTGAGGACAATGTTGTATGTCATGGTCTGATTTGAACGCCAATCAATTTTGTATATATGAATGTCTATGGTGGCAACATAACATATCTCTGCTCAGGGGAACTTGGATGAATTTGTTGTATTATAGTGCCCTCTAGCGTCAAAAGATAAATACAGTTTCTGTATTACAGTTTTAATAGAACTTTATGAATGGGCACCAGGCTTATATAGGGAAGAACATTATTTAGTTAAAGCAATACTAAAGGTTGTTTGAGAGCATCAAATCAGTGATGTTTAGTGGGACAATTCTGACTGATTGATCTACTAATGATAATGTGTGGTTATGCAGTGATTTGTAGATCAGTTAGTTTTTTTTTTACATTTTAGTCATTTAGCAGACGCTCTTATCCAGAGCAACTTACAGTAGTGAATGCATACATTTCATACCATGCATTTATTTTTTTTTGTACTGGCCCCCCGTGGGAATAGAACCCACAACCCTGGCGTTGCACACACCATGCTGGCGTTGCAAACACCATGCTCTACCAACTGAGCCACAGGGAAGGCCCAGTCATCTGCAATGTTGATCAAGCCCAGAGACTACATAACCAAGAAAGATATAGCCTGCCTTACACAACCATGTTGGTAGTAACTTCCCAGGAATCACTAGACAGACTGACTGGGATGTTACTGTGTTTACCTACAGTTCATTCGTAAAGTATTCAGACTTTTTTTTTTTCAGACCCCTTTACCTTTTTCACATTTTGTTACTTTACAGCCTTATTTTAAAATGATTAAATACACTTTTTTTCCTCATCATCCTACACACAATACCCCATAATGACAAAGCGAAAACAGATCACTAGAATTTTTTGCCAATGTATTACAAATAAAAAACCTAACTTATTTACATAAGTATTCAGACCCTTTGCAATGAGACTAGAAATTGAGCTCAGGTGCATCCTGTTTCCACTGATCATCCTTGAGATGTTTCTACAACTTGATTGGAGTCCACCTGTGGTAAATTTAATTAATTGGACATGATTTGGAAAGGCACACACCTGTCTATGTAAGGTCCCTCACTTGATAGTGCAGGTCAGAGCAAAAACCAAGCCATGAGGTTGAAGGAATTGACCGTAGAGCTCCGAGACAAGATTGTGTCGAGGCACAGATTAGGGGAAGCGTACCAAAACATTTTTGCAGCATTGACAGTCCCCTAGAACACAGTGGCCTCCATCGTTCTTAAATGGAAGAAGTTTGGAACCACCAAGACTCTTCCTAGAGCTGGCTGCCCGGTCAAACTGAGCAATCGGCGGAGAAGGTCCTTGGTCAGGGAGGTGGCCAAGAACCCGATGGTCACTCTGACAGAGCTCCAGAGTTCCTCTGTTGAGATGGGAGAACCTTCCAGAATGACAACCATCTCTGCAGCACTCCACCAATCAGGCCTTTGTGGTAGAGTGGTCAGATGGAAGCCACTCCTCAGTAAAAGGCACATGAAAGGCCACCTGTAGTTTGCCAAAAGGCACCTAAAGACTCAGAATATGAGAAACAAGATTATCTGGTCTGATGAAACTAAGATTGAACTCTCTGTCCTGAATGTCAAGCGTCACATCTGGAGGAAACCTGGCACCATCCCTATGGTGAAGCATGGTGGTGGCAGCAACATGCTGTGGGGATGTTTTTCAGTGGCAGGGACTGGGAGACTAGTCAGGATCAAGGGATCCTTGATGAAAACCTACTCCAGAGCTCTCCGGACCTCAGACTGGGCCGAAGGTTCACCTTCTAACTGGACAATGACCCTAAGCACACAGCTTAGGGTCAGATTAAAAAGCATGATCATTACACAGGTGGACCTTGTGCTGGGGGCAATAAATGGCCACTCTAAAATGTGCAGTTTTGTTCCAAAACACAATGCCACAGATGTCTCAAGTTTTGAGGGGAGCGTGCAATTGGCCTGCTGACTGCTGGAATGTCCACCAGAGCTGTTGCCAGAGAATTGAATGTTCATTTCTCTACCAATGCCATTTTAGAGAATTTGGCAGTACGTCCAACCGGCCTCAAAACTGCACACCATGTGTAACCCTGCCAGCCCAGGACCTCCACATCCGGCATCTTCACCTGCGGGATCGTCTGACACCATCCACCCGGACAGTTGATGAAACTGGGGTTGCACCAAAGAATTTCTGCACAAATTGTCAAAACCCGTCTCAGGGAAGCTAATCTGCGTGCTTGTTGTCCTCACCAGGGTCTTTACCTGACCGTTGGCACGCTGGAGAAGTGTGCTCTTCAGGGATGAATCCCGGTTTCAACTGTACCGGTGTGTGGGCGAGCGGTTTGCTGTTGTCAACAGAGTGCCCCATGGTGGCGGTGGGGTTATGTTATGGGCAAGCATAAGCTATGGACAATGAACGCAATTGCATTTTTATCGATGGCAATTTGAATGCACAGAGATACCGTGACGAGATCCTGAGGCTCATTGTTGTGCCATTCATCCAATGCCATCACCTCATGTTTCAGCATGATAATTCATGGACGGCCCCATGTCGCAAGGATCTGTACACAATTCCTGGAATGTGAAAATGTCCCAGTTCTTCCATGGTCTGCATACTCGCCAGACATGTCATCCATTGACCGTGTTTGGGATGCTCTGGATCAACATGTACAACAGCGTGTTCCAGTCCCGCCAATATCCAGCAACTTCACACAGCCATTGAAGAGGAGTTTTAAATATATATATATTTCACCTTTATTTAACCAGGTAGGCTAGTTGAGAGCAAGTTCTCATTTACAACTGCAACCTGGCCAAGATAAAGCAAAGCAGTGTGACAAAAACAACACAGAGTTACACATGGGATAAACAATCGTACAGTCAATAACACAATAGAAAAGTCTGTATACAGTGAGTGCAAATGAAGTAAGGAGGTAAGGCAATAAATAGGCCAATAGTGGCGAAGTAATTACAATTTAGCAATTTACACTGGAGTGATATATGTGCAGATGAGGATGTGCAAGTAGAAATACTGGTGTGCAAAAGAGCAGAAAAACAAATATGGGGATGCGGTAGGTAGTTGGTTGGTTGGATGGGCTATTTACAGATGGGCTGTGTACAGCTGCAGCGATCGGTAAGCTGCTCTGACAGCTGACGCTTAAAGCTAGTGAGGGAGATATACGTCTCCTGTGGGACAACATTCCACAGGCCACAATCAACAGCCTGATCAACTCTATGTGAAGGAGATGTTGTGCTGCATGAGGCAATTGGTGGTCACACCAAATACTGACTGGTTTTCTGATTCATGCCCCGACCTTTTTATTAAGGTATCTGTGACCAACAGATGCATATCTGTATTCCCAGTCATGTGAAATCCATAGATTAGGGCCTAATGAATTTATTTCAATTGACTAATTTCCTTATATGAACTGTAACTCAGTAAAAGCTTTAAAATTGTTGCATGTTGTGTTTATATTTTTGTTCAGTGTAATAGTAGCAGCTAGCGAGAGCCCTTTATATGGAATAGGGTGCAATTTGGGATGCAAGAAAGGGAGACATGCCCCTGTGACATTACTGACCTCCACGAGGCTATGAGGTTAATCCCATGCTGCTCGGATTCACCTCCCCATGTTTACTTGGTTCTATGGTATTTGGTAATATAATTACATAACTGATTCATTAATTACATAACTGATTCATAGGAGCTCTGTGTTTGGGGTTGTTGTTTAACACCTTACATGCACACAGACAGAGATAACAGTATTGTAATTGAAATACTTTTTACCCACATAACCTAACTCAGAACAGGAAAATCCTGTTATCAACGATTCCAAAGGAAATAAGGAATATACACACGAATGGACATATACCTCATGAAGTCAGTCATTTGAGAAGAGGCGCTGTATCAGGCGCTGTATGCTGCGTCACATTGCCCAGGTAAACCACAGCAGACTGTTTATGGGGCGGAGTTCGGTCGATATACACAGAGACTTTACTTTCTTCACTAGAGGTGACAGTGGAGTTGACGACTCACATACAGGAGTAATGAACCGTCCGGTCGACTCGGATTATCTGAGACGCATTATGTGAACTTTCTGAATTTGTACACCTTTTCAGGTAAGCTATTTCAATTCAATTGCAAAATTGAGAATACTTGTTTTTGTCAGTCTATATTGACCTAATTGTCTTGTACTAGGCTACGTGCCACACAGTTTACCCTATGTTCCACAACTAAACTAATGTGTCAAAATGTACAAACTAGGCTACAATGGAAAGTAGCATCAATTGCTGAAAGATATGTGTAAAATAGCATGCTGTTTTATTAAGGTAACGGCCGGGTTTAATTTTCTTATTTCTTTTTTTTTAAGTCTAGGAAATAAGAATACAAACCGTTACAATGTCACACACGGAGTTTGAGGTAGCTGGACGCGGCTTCCCAAGCCTTTCCGTCGAACTGAAAGATGACTGCTTATCTGGCCGTGTCCCGTCGATGCCGCGGAGGAACAACTTGGGTTCCAGGAGAAACTCTTACGGACTTCACAAAATTAACATGGACATCGACCCACAACTCTATGGTGGGGCGCTTTCAAAGGCTCTTTCCGGGTCCGCGGAGAATATTTTAACTTTAACGGAGGACGACAAAACGGAGACTGCGCCGGCGTCTCCATCTCCGGTCTCCATCCCGGGCGCGAGCACCACCGGCAGCAAGTCCCCCTGTACCCAAGTCAAGGACCCGGTCACCCCTCTGGTGAACAACTGGAGCTCGATCCCGAGCCCCAACAGACAAGATGCCAGCTCGGACTCAGACAATGAGCTTGTTCAAAATAAACCACACAACGTGCTGTCACGCAGTCCGTATGAAAGCAAATGGGAACAGGAGGAGAGGGAGGACATTGAGACCAAAGCTGTGGCCACCTCACCTGATGGAAGATACCTGAAATTCAACATTGAGATTGGGAGGGGTTCGTTTAAGACCGTTTATAAAGGACTGGACACAGAGACTACTGTGGAAGTGGCATGGTGCGAGCTGCAGGTGAGTGACAGACATCATTTTACATTATTGTCATGAAACAATGGTGATCATGATGTAATCAGACCTTTTTTCTCATGCTGAATTGCTAATATGATAAACATCGTTTCTTTGAATCTATTGGCACCATAGAAGTTATCCTTATTTATTTGTGTGCATGTGATGTAGCTTATGGGGATAATTAGCCTGATGCTTGGTGACACTGCTAGGACACTACCAACTGGTCCTGTCCTAGTGCCAGCAGTAGGCTCTGTAGTGACAGTGGACCAGGTGGGACATAGACACCTCAGAGTCCTAGGCCTATACCTTTCTCCTTCACCTTAGAATAGGCCTAATTCATACTTCATAGGCCTACACTCTCAGTACAAAACCCCAACAACCCCATGGGTCTCCCTGTGGTGAAAGTTCCAGAGCAGTCTGTGACATTGAGCTGGCTCCTGTTGCTCTTGCATGCCAGGAGGTCAACCTGTCAACGGTCTGCTGCTCCAACTGAGCCAGTCTGCCTGCCATGATCCCCTCTAAGCTGTGTTTTCAGTACCAACCAGTAACACCAGCTCCCTGCCTCTCTCGCTCTCAGCCTTGCTCACATGTAAAATAGGAACTGCCAAAGTTGCAGATGATTTTAATTCTTCCCTCACTCAACTACAAATCCTCAATCCCACAAGAGACACCTATTGACTGACTGACTGTGCTATTAGATTATTCACTCAGTGTTATGTATGAATCATTTGTATTGAGGGTTCTTTTATGGTGTCTGTCTGAACCCCTCCCCACACGCTCATTGAATGGCTAGCTTTAGCAATTTTGAGATACATTTGGTTGATTCATTGGTCAAATGAACCAGTTATCTACCTTTGAAAATACATTTTCTAACTAGGGATAGCTAACACAATGTCACAAAGTATGACGCACTAGCCAGTTAACTTTCATTCTGAAATAACTTCATATTTCCGAGTTAGTCAGATATTAGTTTAGATCATCTTGAAATTGGCATGGAGAGCATGCTGTTTTAGTCCACACAACATGTCGCCCTATCACCACAGTAGAACCTGATGAACATGGGGGGAAGCAATAAAATTGGCCAGCCACAGTTATCTTTTTTGTCCTACCAGATCCCCGATGAGAAGGTTCTAGAGAGTGTATCCCTCTTTCCTTCAACTCTTGTTGGATGTAGATGTCCGGTTTATCAGGTCCCAGGCTCCCATGACTGTTATTTACAAGTTAATTACAATTAGCTTTAGCACCACCTGATAGAGCAGATCTAGTCGGGCTTCCAGACGTAAGTCGTCTGGCACGAGAGACTGGGAGGGAGACTAGAGCAGATACAGAAGTTCTGACTGAACGCACATTTAAGTGGCCCAGGATGGTCCATTTACTTTGTGCTGTTATAATTTATGCTATGAAATCCTGCGATTTCATTGGGGTGGGTGTACAACGTGAATGTCTAGCAACTCAAAGATTGCGAGTTCGAATCTCATCACGGACAGCATTTTAGCTAATTAGCAACTTTTCAACTTTTTAGCTACTTTACAACTACTTAGCATTCTAGCTAACCCTTCCCCCAACCCTAACCTTAATCCTTTTAGCTAACACTTCCCCTACCTCTCACCCTAATCCCTAGCCTAGAAAACTATAGCCAGCTAACTAACGTTAGCCAACTAGCTAGAATTCGTAACATTTCATACGTTTAGCGAATTTGTATCATATTGGACATTTTGCAAATTTGTAACATATTGTACGTTTTGCAATTTAAACTTATAATACAAATTGTAATTCGTAACATATAGGAAATGGGTGAAAGACATCCACAGATTAATACATACCATTTGAAACATAACATATCATACTAAATGGAGTGTCTTAGTTTACATACAGTATAATACGAAATGCTCTGAGACTAGGTTGAAAACAATCCAAGCAATGTTAGCACGCCTATGTGCCCGCGGAGCTGCTGCTGGCAGAATCACTGAGGGGCAGAGTACATTTACATTTACGTCATTTAGCAGACGCTCTTATCCAGAGCGACTTACAAATTGGTGCATTCACCTTAGTAGTAAGTAACTGAACAGCTTGTTTTGAAAAATATATTTTTGAAACAGGAAAATGTACACAGTACAGTTTTATGAGCATTTAAAATATAATCCGTGAATTATATAATATACACTGCTCAAAAAAATAAAGGGAACACTTAAACAACACATCCTAGATCTGAATGAAAGAAATAATCTTATTAAATACTTTTTTCTTTACATAGTTGAATGTGCTGACAACAAAATCACACAAAAATAATCAATGGAAATCCAATTTATCAACCCATGGAGGTCTGGATTTGGAGTCACACTCAAAATTAAAGTGGAAAACCACACTACAGGCTGATCCAACTTTGATGTAATGTCCTTAAAACAAGTCAAAATGAGGCTCAGTCGTGTGTGTGGCCTCCACGTGCCTGTATGACCTCCCTACAACGCCTGGGCATGCTCCTGATGAGGTGGCGGATGGTCTCCTGAGGGATCTCTTCCCAGACCTGGACTAAAGCATCCGCCAACTCCTGGACAGTCTGTGGTGCAACGTGGCGTTGGTGGATGGAGCGAGACATGATGTCCCAGATGTGCTCAATTGGATTCAGGTCTGGGGAACGGGCGGGCCAGTCCATAGCATCAATGCCTTCCTCTTGCAGGAACTGCTGACACACTCCAGCCACATGAGGTCTAGCATTGTCTTGCATTAGGAGGAACCCAGGGCCAACCGCACCAGCATATGGTCTCACAAGGGGTCTGAGGATCTCATCTCGGTACCTAATGGCAGTCAGGCTACCTCTGGCGAGCACATGGAGGGCTGTGCGGCCCCCAAAGAAAGGCCACCCCACACCATGACTGACCCACCGCCAAACTGGTCATGCTGGAGGATGTTGCAGGCAGCAGAACGTTCTCCACGGCGTCTCCAGACTCTGTCACGTCTGTCACATGTGCTCAGTGTGAACCTGCTTTCATCTGTGAAGAAGCCCTATCTTGGTGTTCTCTGGCAAATGCCGAACGTCCTGCACGGTGTTGGGCTGTAAGCACAACCCCCACCTGTGGACGTCGGGCCCTCATACCACCCTCATGGAGTCTGTTTCTGACCGTTTGAGCAGACACATGAACATTTGTGGCCTGCTGGAGGTCATTTTGCAGGGCTCTGGCAGTGCTCCTCCTGCTCCTCCTTGCACAAAGGCGGAGGTAGCGGTCCTGCTGCTGGGTTGTTGCCCTCCTACGGCCTCCTCCACGTCTCCTGATGTACCGGCCTGTCTCCTGGTAGCGCCTCCATGCTCTGGACACTACGCTGACAGACACAGCAAACCTTCTTGCCACAGCTCGCATTGATGTGCCATCCTGGATGAGCTGCACTACCTGAGCCACTTGTGTGGGTTGTAGACTCCGTCTCATGCTACCACTAGAGTGAAAGCACCGCCAGCATTCAAAAGTGACCAAAACATCAGCCAGGAAGCATAGGAACTGAGAAGTGGTCTGTGGTCTCCACCTGCAGAACCACTCCTTTATTGGGGGTGTCTTGCTTATTGCCTATAATTTCCACCTGTTGTCTATTCCATTTGCACAACAGCATGTGAAATTTATTGTCAATCAGTGTTGCTTCCTAAGTGGACAGTTTGATTTCACAGAAGTGTGATTGACTTGGAGTTACATTGTGTTGTTAAAGTGTTCCCTTTATTTTTTTGAGCAGTGTATATATATACTATATCTTTATTTATCTAACTTTTTTTTACCAATCCAAGTGTGGCTCCTCCCCTAACCCTTACCATGCCGTATGTTGAGCGGAGGTGGGTCAGGGAAGACTTCTTATAGGGAGAAGTGATGAATGTTCCTTTATTTTACATTGAGAGATAGAGAAGGGCTGCCGCGTCATCTTGGGACCACTCCTGTGTATTGCGGTAAATCAAATCTTTGAAAACATTGTTTGTATAGAAATGCCAAGTGTTGTTTCTGTTTGAAACACATCCGATAAAAATAGATCTGTTACTGAGGAGGGTGGTGGCTACTGAGCAACAGAGGCCCAGGCCTGGAGAGCAGCAGCCAGGACACCGTTGGATCTCCTTCAAGGAGCTGAGAGACAAGGTGTGTATCCCAAATGGCACCCTATTCCCTATTTAGTCCACTATAAAGGGAAAAGGGTGGCATTTGGGATGTAGACAAGGGAATTTTACCTGATTCTTATTCCCCTTTCTTCACCTACATCTCTCAGAATATAGTTTAGTTTGATTTAGAGGCCAGTTGGTTACCTGCCTTACTCTGGCTAGCTGCCATGTTCAGTTGTTCATGGTGGTTTGGTTTCTCCTCTCTCTCTCTCTATAGGACAAGGAGGCTTTAGCTGGGTTAAGGCCCCTAATCACCTCTAATGAGCTTTAAGGTGGCCGTTGTTGGTGTAGTTACCACTACATTATTCTGTTCTGTTCTGGATGACTGTGTGATAACGCTCTCGGTAGCCGATGTGAGCAAGACCTTTAAACAGGTCAACATTCACAAAGCCGCAGGGGCAGATGGATTACCAGGACGTGTACTCAAAGCTTGCGCAGACCAACTGTCAAGTGTCTTCACTGACATTTTCAACCTCTCCCTGACTGAGTCTGTAATACCTACATGTTTCAAGCAGACCACCATAGTGCCTGTGCCCAAGAATGCTAAGGTAACCTGCCTAAATGACTACCGACCCATAGCACTCACGTCTGTAGCCATGAAGTGCTTTGAAAGGCTTGTCATGGCTCACATCAACAGCATCCTCCCGGATACCCTAGACCTACTCCAATTTGCATACCGCCCCAACAGATCCACAGATGACGCAATCTCAATCGCACTCCACACTGCCCTTTCCCACCTGGACAAAAGAATGCTGTTCATGTTCATGAGAATGCTGTTCATTGACTTGTTGTGACGTTGTATTAGTTAATGTGACGACTGTTTCTCATCGAATTATTAACTGTTTATAATTGCGTGATTAAATGAATCAAGCAATGAATCAAGCAATTATTAACTCATTAACCTGGGGCACCATGGGAAAATGAGTTTTATTGAGTTTCTATTTCCCAAATTAACTCAAAGAATATCAGAATATCAATTTTACAACAGTCGCTAAATTAATCAATTTCCTCTAATGTCTCATTTCTGAACGTCGCATAATCCGGGAAGCTGCACGAACCCGGGCTCCACCAATGAGTTTACCACACCAATCTTAGTTGATTATTTATTTACTAGCAAGCTAAAATGATGATAAAAATACACATACACAAAACACAGTCTAGGCTATTGATTAGGACTTAGTATAACGGGCCAACACACTATGGCGCGTGTTACCCAAAATGGGGATTTAAAAGAGAGAGAAACAAAGAAAGTACATGAGAGAAATATACATTTGGGTTCATTTGTCAGCTATGCTTATTTTAAACCTAGCCTTGCCCCGAACTGCCGCTCTTATGGGTCAGAATATAATGATGTAATTACGTGTTGGAGGTCTCAGATGGGGCGTCCCGCGTGGCTCGTTTAGGCTTCTCAAGGACGCACTGCTCCGACGCAACTCTCTGGTTGTCCTCACGATGTCAGTGTCCCTTTTGGCTTAGTGGTCTGATTCCTCATCCTTGCCTCGTCCTTGCTTTGGAAGGGGGCTTCTGAGAACAGATAGCTCTGTAGCTCAGAGCTCACAGCGTAGGAATGAAACAGCGTAGATACCACGATTCGATGAAGAGTGGAGGCTAGGTGGTTCGGCTTGAATTCACCCGCTTAGACACAGCTAATCATCCGTAGCTTGGGTAGAAAAAGATTTCTTTGTCTTCAACCTTGTGTTGCATTTTGGGGTTCGTTGACCATTCAGACCTTAGCTGCAGCCTGGGGTCAGTTAGTCTACCGTTCATTCTTCAGTCACATGTCTTATACCCTCGGGTCAGAAGTGGGCGTAACCGCCTTTAGGGCAATTCTCTGGGCGTATCAAGTTAAGAGCAAGGCCTAGATTTTACTCAAATCCAATTTTAGACACTAACTTCACATTTCATCCTTACCAAAATATTCTCTTTGATTTGGATATTTTCCACACAACGTACAATGTATAAACATCAGGCATATACTGGGAAAACTCTTAAAGGTACAATGTTTTCGTAATAACGTCATCTCTTAACCTTTAATAACAATACAAAGATGACATACATTTTCATATTCCATCTCTCGTCATGACCACCATTGTGGCTGACGGAAACCATTGTTCCAAAGTCCCTTTATTGCATGTTTAATGTTCTGAGGCCAGTTCTCCATAGTGAGGACAAAGGAATTTCTCTATGGGCGTCTATGGACGTCATGGGCGTGAGGGGTCATAAAACCCCCACATCCTCATACCCCCAGATCTCTCCTCCTCTGTTGGAGATTGAGAGATAATCTGTAGGTTTGTGGTCTCCTGTAACCTGACCTGATCAGGACAGTCATGACAGACTGCAGCTCAGCTTTCAACACCATAGGGCCCACAAAGCTCATCACTAAGCTACGGACCCTGGGACTAAACACCTCCCTCTGCAACTGGATCCTAGACTTCCTGTTGGGCCGCCCCAAGGCGGTAAGGGTAGGCAACAACACGTCTGCCATGCTGATCCTCAACACTGGGGCCCCTCAGGGGTGTGTACTTAGTCCCCTCCAGTACTCCCTGTTCACCCACGACTGTGTGGCCAAACTCGACTCCAACACCATCATCAAGTTTGCTGATGACACAACAGTGGTAGGCCTGATCACCAACAATGATGAGACAGCCTATAGGGAGGAGGTCAGAGACCTGGCAGTGTGGTACCTGGACAACAAACTCCCCCTCAATGTGAGCAAGACAAAGGAGCTGATCGTGGACTACAGGAAAAGGCGGGCCGAACAGGCCCCCATTAACATCGACAGTAGTGGAGTGGAGTGGGTCGAGAGTTTCAAGTTCCTTGGTGTCCACATCACCAACGATCTGTCATGGTCCAAACACACCAAGACAGTCGCGAAGAGGGCACAAGAAAACCTTTTCCCCCTCAGGAGACTGAAAAGATTTGGCATGGGTCCCCAGATCCTCAAAAAGTTCTACAGCTGCACCATCGAGAGCATCCTGACCGGTTGCATCACCGCCTGATATGGAAACTGCTCGGCATCTGACCGTAAGGCGCTACAGAGGGTAGTGCGTACGGCCCAGTACATCACTGGGGCCAAGCTTCCTGCAATCCAGGACCTATATAATCGGCGGTGGCAGAGGAAAGCCCCAAAAATTGTCTGAGGCTCCAGTCACACAGGTCATGGACTGTTTTCTCTGCTACCGCACGACAAGCGGTACCGGAGAGCCAAGTCTAGGACCAAAAGGCTCCTTAACAGCTTCTACCCCCAAGCCATAAGACTGCTGAACAATTAATCAAATGGCTACCGGACTATTACATTGATCCCCCCCCCCTTCCATTTGTTTTGTACACTGCTTCTACTCGCTGTTTATTATCTATCATCTAGTCACTTCACCCCTACCTACATGTACAAATTACCTCTAACCTGTACCCCCGCACACTGACTCGGTACCGGTACCCCCTGTATATGGCCTCGTTATTGTTATGTTATTGTGTTACTTTTGATAATTTTTTACTTTAGTTTATTTGGTAAATATTTTCTTTACTCTTGAACTGCACTGTTTTACGGTAAAGTCTACACTTGTTGTATTCGGCGCATGTGACAAATAAAGTTTGATTTTGATTTGATTATTCTGACCTCAGGGGGAAGCTGCTTTAATTGCTCCGCCACTTAGTACTGCTTTGGTTTTATCAGTATCTTTGTCGCACCTGGACTACTGTTCAGTCATGTGGTCAGGTACCACAAAGAAGGACCTGCACCTGGACTACTGTTCAGTCATGTGGTCAGGTACCACAAAGAAGGACCTCGCACCTGGACTACTGTTCAGTCGTGTGGTCAGGTACCACAAAGAAGGACCTCGCACCTGGACTACTGTTCAGTCGTGTGGTCAGGTACCACAAAGAAAGACCTCGCACCTGGACTACTGTTCAGTCATGTGGTCAGGTACCACAAAGAAAGACCTCACACCTGGACTACTGTTCAGTCATGTGGTCAGGTACCACAAAGAAAGACCTCACACCTGCACTACTGTTCAGTCATGTGGTCAGGTACCACAAAGAAAGACCTCGCACCTGGACTACTGTTCAGTCATGTGGTCAGGTACCACAAAGAAAGACCTCACACCTGGACTACTGTTCAGTCGTGTGGTCAGGTACCACAAAGAAAGACCTCACACCTGGACTACTCTTCAGTCGTGTGGTCAGGTACCACAAAGAAAGACCTCACACCTGGACTACTGTTCAGTCATGTGGTCAGGTACCACAAAGAAAGACCTCACACCTGGACTACTGTTCAGTCGTGTGGTCAGGTACCACAAAGAAAGACCTCACACCTGGACTACTGTTCAGTCGTGTGGTCAGGTACCACAAAGAAAGACCTCACACCTGGACTACTGTTCAGTCGTGTGGTCAGGTACCACAAAGAAAGACCTCACACCTGGACTACTGTTCAGAAAGACCTCACACCTTGACTACTGTTCAGTCATGTGGTCAGGTACCACAAAGAAGGACCTGCACCTGGACTACTGTTCAGTCATGTGGTCAGGTACCACAAAGAAGGACCTGCACCTGGACTACTGTTCAGTCATGTGGTCAGGTAACACAAAGAAAGACTTCGGAAAATTACAATTGGTTCAGAACAGGGCAGCACAGCTGGCCCTTAAATGTACACAGAGAGCTAACATTAATAATATGCATGTCAAGCTATTGTTCTTACTACTTTTATGCACATGACACATGACATTATCATTACAGGAAACACTCTCTGTGTATTAATACTTCAGTGGGACTCATATTCTTTTTGGACTCAACAATGGGCCAGAATCCATATCATGAACTTTTCCAGCCTATAAAAATATGTGAATAAAAATGGTTTGGTGACCCACGTTTCATTGGATGATTAGCTTTCTTTGTTTAAAATTAATCTGATTGGATGGTTTGTTCCTTGCCTATTACCCAATCTCTGAGAGATACAGTAGGCATAATCCTGGTTTTTGATTGGCTGCCCCCTCTTCCTGCTCCCACCACTTATGGTGCTCATTATTTTGATCTGTCTTTCGTTTTCTTTCCATCTGCAATGGTGCTGTAGCATGGTGCTGTAGAATGTTGCTGTAGCATGTTGCTGTAGCATGGTGCTGTAGAATTGTGCTGTAGCATGGTACTGTAGAATGATGCTGTAGCATGGTCCTGTAGAATGGTGCTGTAGCATGGCACTGCAAAATGGTGGCATGGTGCTGTAGAATGGTGGCATGGTGCTGTAGTATGGTGCTGTAGATTGGTCCTGTAGATTGGTGATGTAGCATGGTGCTATGGTGCTGTAGAATGGTGCTGTAGAATGGCACTGTACCATGGTGGCATGGTGCGGTAGAATGGTGGTGTAGAATGGTGATGTAGCATGGTGGCATGGTGCTGTAGCATGGTGGCATGGTGCTGTAGCATGGTGCTGTATAATGGTGCTGTAGCATAGTGGCATTGTGCTGTAGTGTGGTGCTGTAGAATGGTTGTGTAGCATGGTGCTATAGGATGATGCTGTAGTATGGTGCTGTAGAATGTTGCTGTAGAATAGTAGAATGGTGCTGTAGAATAGTAATGTAGCATGGTGCTGTAGAATGGTGCTGTAGCATGGTAGCATGGTGCTGTAGCATGGTAGCATGGTGCTGTAGAATGGTAGCATGGTGCTTTATCATGGTAGCATGGTGCTGTAGAATGGTAGCATGGTGCTGTAGCATGGTGCTGTATAATGGTGCTGTAGAATGGTGGCATTGTGCTGTAGTGTGGTGCTGTAGAATGGTTGTGTAGCATGGTGCTATAGGATGATGCTGTAGCATGGTGCTGTAGTATGGTGCTGTAGAATGTTGCTGTAGAATAGTAGAATGGTGCTGTAGCATGGTGCTGTAGAATGGTGCTGTAGCATGGTGCTGTAGCATGGTGCTGAAGCATGGTAGCATGGTGCTGTAGAATGGTAGCATAGTGCTGTATAATGGTGCTGGAGCCTGGTAGCATGGTGCTTTATCATGGTAGCATGGTGCTGTAGAATGGTAGCATGGTGCTGTAGAATGGTAGCATGGTGCTGTAGCATGGTAGCATGGTGCTGTAGAATGGTAGCATAGTGCTGTATAATGGTGCTGGAGCCTGGTAGCATGGTGCTTTATCATGGTAGCATGGTGCTGTAGAATGGTAGCATGGTGCTGTAGAATGGTGCTGTAGAATGGTAGCATGGTGCTGTAGCATGGTAGAATGGTGCTATAGCATGGTGCTGTAGCATGGTGCTGTAACATGGTAGTAGGGTGCTATAGCATGGTGCTGTAGAATGGTGCTGTAGTATGGTAGCATGGTGCTGTAAAATGGTAGCATGGTGCTGTAGAATGGTAGAATGGTGCTATAGCATGGTGCTGTAACATGGTAGTAGGGTGCTATAGTATGGTGCTGTAGCATGGTGCTGTAGAATGGTGCTGTAACATGGTAGTATGGTGCTATAGTGTGGTGCTGTAGCATGGTGCTGTAGAATGGTGCTGTAACATGGCGCTGTAGAATGGTAGCATGGTGCTGTAACATGTTTTCAAGGTGCTGTAGATCCACATCAGTAGAGAAACTGGTTTAAACTCTAGGGAAAAACAATATCACACCACAGCTGCATGGTATTGACAGTGTACCATGGTCTGTTTTGGGGGAAAACATGTGGTCATGTGTGGTCACTCAGGAGGAGTGTGGTGCTTGGTGGTCTAGATTGGTGCAGCGGTCTAAGGCACTGCATCTCAGTGCAAGAGGCATCACTATAGTACCTGGTTCGAATCCAGGCTGTATCACATCCGACCGTGTTCGGGAGTCCCATAGTGCGACGCACAATTGGCCCAGTGTCGTCGGGGTTTGGCCAGGGTAGGCCGTCATTGTAAATAATAATTTGTTCTTAACTGACTTGCCTCGTTAAATAAAAATAAAATAAATAATAGAGGGCCTAGGTCATCCTTCCCAAAACAAGTCCAGTGCCTCAATCACAGATGAGGGGGAAAGGGTGCCCCACCACCCCACCACACATTTAATCCTCTGTCAATGTTACGACTACAGTGATGAATGGGTTAATGGCGTAACGAGTGTTGGACACACTAATGGCTATAACCTGTTTGGGACCAGCACCTCACACCACATGGTCAAACAGAACAACAAACATTCAAACGTGTTTTCTCAGTCAACAGCTTATAGTATGTACTTTAACAGAGCAAGACACCCCTTTAGGGTTACTAAAGCCCCCCCTGCTC
Source organism: Salmo trutta (assembly GCF_901001165.1). Classification (NCBI taxonomy): domain Eukaryota; kingdom Metazoa; phylum Chordata; class Actinopteri; order Salmoniformes; family Salmonidae; genus Salmo; species Salmo trutta. The sequence continues at coordinate 13,597,013 of NC_042974.1, forward strand.
ATACTGCACTCTAAAAAAAGATGGGTTATTTGGTAACACAGTGCTGGGTAAATATTGGACAAAACACACGCTGGGTTATTTTGACCCATAAATTGAGTTGTTTGGATGACCAAACATGGTTTAATTTAACAAGCCGTTGGGTTTTTATTCACTTTCATGCTGGGTTGGCCCAGCAGCTGGGCCTTTATTAATGCAATCCTCATCTTATTTTTAGGAGGCGTGGTTTATTAGGGGCGTGGCTTTAGTGGCCACCCTTGAGAGTCATTTCTGTTCATCATGTTAAGTTTGTACACCACAAATGTTAATTGTCCTTGTCTTTTTTTGCACATTAAATATTTTTATATCAAATTAATAACATTATTATTTCCATATTATAACAAAGTGGTGACTATCCAAACGTTGGGATATGCATAGACTCTTGAGGAACTCACACACTCATACACTAATAAAAGCTACAAAAGTGTCAGTGTTCAACCTTAACACGTGATAACAATACAACAGAACAGATTAAACAGAATTACATTTACTCACACGAGTGGACAAAAATAACTGTCTGAAAGCCACGCCCCTACTAAGCCACGTCTGTAGTCTTCTGATCTGACCCACAGGGTCATATCTCAATAACCCAGCATCAACAACCCAACCGTGCTCTTTTAAAGGAAACAAATGCCTGCATCCCAGCAGCTGGGTCATCCAAACAACCCAGCCTTTTGTAGAGTGTGGAAGGGTGGCCAACTGGACATCTAAACAAAAGTCAAGTATATCATGCCCATACTTTATTTTTTTAATCTTAATTGTTTGTCATTTCCTTCTCTCTCTCTCTTTTTTTTTTTTACACCAAATACAAACATAAAAACAATGACTATATCTCCTCTGCCAATACCCACATGCTCACTCTCACATCCTTATTGCTTGCATTATTGTTTGCCACATGGCCTTAAATTGTACCAATTTGTTTTTCTCAGTCACCAATGCTATTTCAATATTTCTGTAAGAAATCATTTGAGTTATCCATTGTGTTAATGATGGTCGGATTAATTGATTTCCAATCCTTTTCTGACTCAAATAAGATTCCCTCAAAGTTGCTCTAATGTCCAAAGGATTTCAAATAGAAATGTCATGATATGTAACTTTTAGGTTGCTTGTATTTGAAACTATCTACATTGGTGAGTCCAATATTACTTTTCAATTCTGTCATTCTGTCATAGCTGAGTATGAGATTATGATACTGACACAATGCTAGTAGTTATTTCCACTATCTCATTGGTTGGACCCATCATTGGATAGAGTTGAATCCCCTTTGGCTCTGAAGGACTCTGAAGGGCACTATAAAGAGCTCTCCTCGCCTCTTGCATACTATCACGTTGTTAACTATTGTATATCTGGTAGTCCTGGTTGGCACCGTACAATACATTGTTGTCCTCTCTCTGTAAACAGAACACATAGGTCGTATTCCAAATGGCACCCTATTCCTTACATAGTGCACTACTTTTAAGGGACTTGGTCAAAAGTAGTACACTATGTTGGGAATAGGGTGCCATTTGGGATGCAAACACAGATGTAGGATCTTTTTTTGATCACCTTCTTGCAGGAGAACTTTCCTTCAATGAAGGAAATTTTAAACTTGTAGTGTATTTGAGGTTTAAAAGGCTTCTGAAGTTTGTAATTTCTACATCCACAAATTAAAAACACATCTCATTGACAATGGAATATGGACATTTCCACATGTGGTAAGGTGAATTGCCTGCACTAAAGAATGCCAGACACCATGGTTCTTAATCTGACTATTTCTCAGTCCCTCACAAATATTGTACATGCATACAGTGCCTAGTATTCAGACCCCTTTACTTTTTCCACATATTGTTACGTTACAGCCTTATTCTAAAATGGATTAAATAAAAAAAATCCTTAGCAATCTACACACAATACCCCATAATGACGAAGCGAAAACAGGTTTTTAGAGTTTTTTGCACATTTATAAGAAATGTAAAACAGGAAAACCATATTTACATAAATAATTGCTGCATCATTGAAGGTCCCCAAGAACACAGTGGCCTCCATCATTCTTAAATGAAAGTGGCTTGGAACCACCAAGACTCTTCGTAGAGCTGTCTGCCCGGCCAAACTGAGCAATCAGGGGAGAAGGGCCTTGGTCAGGGAGGTGACAAAGAACCTGATGGCCACTCTGACAGAGCTCTAGAGTTCTTCTGTGGAGATGGGAGAACCTTCCAGAAGGACAACCATCTCTACAGCACTCCACAATCAGGCCTTTATGGTAGATTGGCCAGATGGAAGCCACTTCTCAGCAAAAGGCACATGACAGCCCGCTTGGAGTTTGCCAAAAGGCACCTAAAGACTCTCAGACCATGAGAAACAAGATTCTCTTGTCTGATGAAACCAAGATTGAATTCTATGGCTTGAATGCCAAGCGTCACGTCTGGAGGAAACCTGGTACCTGAAGCATGGTGGTGGCAGAATTATGCTGTGGGGATGTTTATCAGTGACAGGGACTGAGCTCTCAGGACCTTAGACTGGGGCGAAGGTTCACCTTCCAACAGGACAATGACCATAAGCACACAGGGAAGACAATGCAGAAGTCGCTTCGGGACAAGTCTCTGAATGTCCTTGAGTGGCCCAGCCATAGCCCAGACTTGAACCCGATCGAACATCTCTGGAGAGACCTGAAAATAGTTGTGCAGCGACTCTTCCCATCCAACCTGACAGAGCTTGAGAGAATCTGCAGTGAAGAACGGGATAAACTCCCCGAAAACAAGTGTGCCAAGGTTGTCATACCCAAGAAGACTCAAGGCTGTAATCGCTGCCAAAGTTGTTTCAACAAAGTACTGAGTAAAGGCTCCTAATACTTACAGTTGAAGTCAGAAGTTTACATACACTTAGGTTGGAGTCATTAAAACTTGTTTTTCAACCACTCCACAAATGTATTGTTAACAAACTATAGTTCTGGCAAGTCGGTTAGGACATCTACTTTGTGCATGACACAAGTAATTTTTTCAACAATTGTTTAAAGACAGATTTTTTCACTTATAATTCACTGTATCACAATTCCAGTGCGTCAGAAGTTTACATACACTAAGTTGACTGTGCCTTTAAACAGCTTGGAAAATTCCAGAAAATTATGTCATGGCTTTAGAAGCTTCTGATGGGCTAATTGACATCATCTGTGTCAATTAGTGGTGTACCTGTGGATGTATTTCAAGGCCTACCTTCAAACTCAGTGCCTCTTTGCTTGACATCATGGGAAAATCAAAAGAAATCAGCCAAGACCTCAGAAAAAAAATGTGTAGAACTCCACAAGTCTGGTTCATCCTTGGGAGCAATTTCCAAACGCCTGAAGGTACCACGTTCACCTGTACAAACAATAGTACGCAAGTAGAAACACCATGGGACCACGCAGATATCATACCGCTCAGGAAGGAGACGCGTTCTGTCTCCTAGAGATGAACGTACTTTGGTGCAAAAAGTGCAAATCAATCACATAACAATAGCAAAGAACCTTGTGAAGATGCTAGAGGAAATAGGTACAAAAGTATCTATATCCACAGTAAAACGAGTCCTATATCGACATAACCTGAAAGGCCGCTCAGCAAGGAAGAAGCCACTGCTCCAAAACCGCCATAAAAAAGCCAGCATACGGTTTGCAACTGCACATGGGGAAATATATCATACTATTTGGAGAAATGTCCTCTGCTCTGATGAAACAAAAATAGAACTGTTTGGCCATAATGACCATCGTTATGTTTGGAGGAAAAAGGGGGAGGCTTGCAAGCCGAAGAACACCATCCCAACCATGAAGCACGGGGGTGGCAGCATCATGTTGTGGGGGTGCTTTGCTGCAGGAGGGACTGGTGAACTTCACCAAATAGATGGCATCATGAGGAAGGGAAATTATGTGGATATATTGAAACAACATCTCAAGACATCAGTCAGGAAGTTGAAGCTTGGTCGCAAATGGGTCTTCCAAATGGACATTGACCCCAAGCATACTTCCAAAGTTGTGGAAAAATGGCTCAAGGACAACAAAGTCAAGGTATTGGAGTGGCCATCACAAAGCCCTGACCTCAATCCTATAGAACATTTGTGGGCAGAACTGAAAAGCGTGTGCGAGCAAGGAGGCCTACAAACCTGACTCAGTTACACCAGCTCTGTCAGGAGGAATGGGCCAAAATTCACCCAACTTATTGTAGGAAGCTTGTGGAAGGCTACCCGAAATGTTTGACCCAAGTTAAACAATTTAAAGGCAATGCTACCAAATACTAATTGAGTGTATGTAAACTTCTGGCCCACTGGGAATGTGATGAAAGAAATAAAAGCTGAAATCAATCATTCTCTCAACTATTATTCTGACATTTCACATTCTTAAAATAAAGTGGTGATCTTAACTGACCTAAGACAGGGAATTTTTACTTGGATTAAATGTCAGGAATTGTGAAAAACTGAGTTTAAATGTATTTGGCTAAGGTGTATGTAAACTTCCGACTTCAACTGAATGTAAATTCATTATTTCCGTTTTTAATACATTTGATAAAAAATCGAAAAACCCGTTTTTGCTTTTCATTATGGGGTATTGTGTGTAGATTAATGTGGGGAAAACTATTTAATACATGTTAGAATAAGGCTGTAACGTAAGAACATTTTGAACAAGTCAAGGGGTCTGAATACTTTCCGAATGCACTGTACGTCCTTGTTCTTTGAAAGTGCCTAGTAGATCATTCCAGGGAAAAGCTTGATCTAATATTTGATTCAGAGGTTGGCGGGTGGAGCTATAGGATGCTCATTGTAATGGCTGGAATGGAATAAATGGAACGGTACCAAACAGATCTATCATATGGAAACCACGTTTGACTTTGCTCTGTTCCATTCCAGCCATTACAATGAGCCTGTCCTCCTATAGCTCCCCCCTCCAGCTTCCTCTGATTTGATTACAGGGTACTACTTGATGTAAACCTGATTGCATTCATGCTTAGTAGGGCACCTGTGTGTACACACTGTGTGCTTTCATGTTTTGCTATAACAGAAATGTCATTGCCTCTTGCTAATCTAATGGGCACTAGTAATGGGCATTAGACAACACACTGTTTCGTGGAAAAGCAACTGAGTGGCCTGATTTGTGGGCTATGCTGTATCATGTGTCAATTATTCAGCCCACTGTAATCACTGGGGTAAACCTAGCTCACATTATATATGAACAAAGCATGGATTCATGCGTCTGTTATTCAGCCTTCTGTAATCACTGAATAACAGTGCATTCGGGAAGTATTCTGACCTCTTGGTTTTTTCCACATTTTGTGGAAATAGCTGTGCATTGACGCTCCCCATCGAACTTGACAGAGCTTGAGAGGATCTGCAGAGAAGAATGGGAGAAACTCCCCAAATATTGGTGTGCCAAGCTTGTAGTGTCATACCCAAGAAGACTTGAGGCTGTGATCGCTGCCAAAGGTGCTTAAAAAAAGTACTGAGTAAAGGGTCTGAATACTTATGTAAATGTGATATTTCAGTTTTTCCTATTTAATACATTTGCAAAAAATTCTATAAAACAATTTTTGTTTTGTCATTATGGGGTATTGCGTGTAGATTGATGAGGGAAAAAATTATTTAATCAATTTTAGAATAAGGCTGTCATGTAACAAAACGTGGAAAAAGTCAAGTGGTTTGAACACTTTCCAAATGCACTGTACCTTGCTCACATTATATATGAACAGAGCATGGATTCATTATACCAGACAAAACAACATGGACTCACTACTTAGGGAAGTAATGGCTCAGTAGTGTTGGCAAACAGTTACCTGGACAGTGTCATGCAGGATACTGAGGCTGTGTCACAAATGGCACCCTATTCCCTACATGGTGTAGTACTTTTAGAGCCTATGGGGCTGTGGTGAATAGTAGTGCCCTGTATAGGGAATAGGGTGCCATTTGAGACAGGCCCACTGTTACCTGGCCAGTACCATGCAGGAGACTCCTTATATTCCAGTTTAAGAACTCTGTGTTCCTCTCAGGTCCTTAACGACTGGTGTAAGATGTAACCGTGAAGGAACATCACAGCCTGTTAAGTTTTCTGCTCCAGTACACTAAACACAGAATATTATTATTTATGCACCAAAACACTTGGGTTGAAAAAACATATAAACCTGTGTTTCTTACCTGCAGTAGCAGTAACACATAACTTGTTTATTGAATTCTGACACAGTAGCCTCATGAAATTTGGTCTCTCAAGCCAGTGGAAATAGGTTACTAACAATAAGTGGCACACATACACAGTGTTTTGAAGAATGGTAAAATAAAACCTTTTGCTAACATTTTCCTCCTGTGTTTGCCAAGTATAGGCTCATTTTAGATTTCCTAAGTTTGTGTGGCGTACTGTGGAGGGAAGGATATGGCTGGAGACAAAGCTGTGGTCATTATTGTTTATTTTATTTCACCTTTATTTAACCAGGTAGGCTAGTTGAGAACAAGTTCTCATTTACAACTACGACCTGGCCAAGATAAAGCAAAGATCATCACAGCTAGCTAGCTGCCACCGAGTGGCCCAGCCCTGAAGCTTGCTATGAGCCAGGCCCGCCTCCCGGCTTACTCAGTGATCACTCTTCACCAACACAGCTAGAATCCACTACTCCACCGGATTCTTGCCGTAAGCTCTGAACCTGTCATAAGCGTCGTTGTAGGTAGTGGACCAAAACGCAGCGGCTATATGAATCATCTTCTTTTATTGAAGGAAAAAACAAAACAAAACACTTACACGAAACAAACGACGAAAAACAGTCCTGTAAGGTGCTCAGACTATACACGGAAACAACCACCCACAAACACAAGAGAAAATAAACCCATTTAAATATGGCTCCAATTGGAGGCAACGACAACCAGCTTCCTCTAATTGGAGGTCGTTCCAAAACCCCAACATAGAAATAGAAAACCCAGATAAACACAGAAATAGAAAATATAGAACATACACCAAAAACCCCGAAACACACAAAACAAACACCCTCTGCCACGCCCTGACCACACTACAGTAACAAACAACCCCTTTTACAGGTCAGGACGTGACAGTACCCCCCCCCCCCCCCTCCAAAGGTGCAGACCCTGGATGCACCGAAACACAAAACCCCACAAAAAAAGAACCCCAAACTAAAGGGAGGGAAGGGAGGGTGGCTACCATCACCGACGGCTCCCGTGCCACACCCCCCCTCCCCAATCCTCCAACTACGGAGGTGGCTCAGGCTCCGGCTTTAGTCCCCATCCTAACCTGCCCACCCCCCTTGAAGGTTCATGGCTGTAGACCACTGCTAAAGGCTCTGGGCTAAGGCGCGTTGCTGGAGACCTCGGGCTGAGGCGCGTCGCTGGAGACCTCGGACTGAGGCGCGTCGCTGGAGACCTCGGGCTGAGGTGCGTCGCTGGAGACCTCGGGCTGAGGCACGTCGCTGGAGACGTCGGGCTGAGGCGCGTCGCTGGAGATGTCGGGCTGAGGCGCGTCGCTGGAGACCTCGGGCTGAGGCGCGTCGCTGGAGACCTCGGGCTGAGGCGCATCTCAGGAGACTCAGTGCTGAGGCGCGTCTCCGGAGACTCAGGGCTGAGGAGCGTCTCTGGAGACTCAGGACGGAGGAGCGTCTCTGGAGACTCAGGGATGAGGAGTGTCTCTGCAGGCTCCGGACTGAGGGCCGTCTCTGCAGGCTCCGGACTGCGGGCCGTCTCTGCAGGCTCAGGACTGCGGGCCGTCTCTGCAGGCTCCGGACTGCGGGCCGTCTCTGCAGGCTCCGGACTGCGGGCCGTCTCTGCAGGCTCCGGACTGCGGGCCGTCTCTGCAGGCTCCGGACTGCGGGCCGTCTCTGCAGGCTCCGGACTGCGGGCCGTCTCTGCAGGCTCCGGACTGCGGGCCGTCTCTGTCGGCTCCAGACTGTGGGCCGTCTCTGTCGGCTCCAGACTGTAGGATGACGCCAGAAGCACTGGACGGGGAACTGTTGCCGGAAGCTCTAGACGGGGCACTGTCGCCGGAAGCTCTGGACGGGGCACTGTCGCCAGAAGCTCTGGACGGGGAACTGTCGCCGGAAGCTCTGGACGGGGAACTGTTGCTGGAAGCTCTGGACGGGAACTGCGCACTGAAGGCCTGATGCGTGGGGCTGGCTTTGGAGGCACCAGACTAGTGACACGCACCACAGAGCTAGTTCGAGGAGCAGGAACAGGACGTACTGGACTGGGCAGGTGCACTAAAGGCCTGGTGCGTGGGGCTGGCTTTGGAGGTGCCAGAACAGTAACACGCACCACAGGGCTAGTGCGAGGAGCAGGAACTGGATACACTGGGCCTTGACTACGCACTGGAGGTCTGGAGCGCACAGCCTGCACAACCCATCCTGGCTGGATTGTTACTGTAGCCCGGCACGGGCGGATTGCTGGCACAGGGCGAACTGGGCTGTGCTGTGGCATGATGGCTGCCGTGCGTAGAGCAGGTGCAGGGTAGCCTGGGCCTAGGAGACGCACCGGTGGCCAGATGTATTGAGAAGGCATACTTCTCCCTGGCTGGATGCCCACTCTAGCACAGCACTTGCGGGGGGCTGGTATCGCTCGTACCGGACTGTGCGTGTGGATGGGCGAGACCGTGCGCACTTCCGCATAGCACGGTGCTCTCACCACCAAACGCTCCCCATAATAAGCACGAGGAGTTGGTTCAGGCCTATTGCCTGACTTACTCCAAGTCCTCGTGTGCCCCCCCCAAACAATTTGCCTCCTCACCTCCTGAAATGGAGGATGTAGTGCCTCGTACCTCCGTCGCTCAGCCTTTGCTGCCTCCAGCTTCTCCTTTGGGCGCTTGCACTCCCCAGCCTGGTGCCATGGTCCTTTCCCATCTAATACCTCCTCCCATGTCCACGACTCCAAATAACCTTCCTGCTGCTCCTTCCTCTGCTGCTTGGTCCTACTTTGGTGGGTGGTTCTGTCATAAGCGTCGTTGTAGGTAGTGGACCAAAACGCAGCGGGTATATGAATCATCTTCTTTTATTGAAGGAAAAAACTAAACAAAACACTTACACAAAACAAACGACGAAAAACAGTCCTGTAAGGTGCTCAGACTATACACGGAAACAACCACCCACAAACACAAGAGAAAATAAACCCATTTAAATATGGCCTCCAATTAGAGGCAACGACAACCAGCTGACTCTAATTGGAGATCGTTCCAAAACCCCAACATAGAAATAGAAAACCCAGATGTTCCTCAGGTGATGTGGAGGCTAACCCAGGCCCTGTGTGTCCCCAGGGACTCTCATTTGTTGACTTATGTAACCAATAATAGCCTTGGTTTCATGCATGTTAACATCAGAAGCCTCCTCCCTAACCTCTGGACGGGCTCGTCCCGTATGCGGGATCAACATCCAGCGAAAAATCCTATCGCCATTTTCTTTACAAAATTTTATATATTTGTTTTTCAAATATAGGACTATTGTATATCGTTTTATAGATACACCTCTCCTGAATCAAACCACGTTGTCCGATTTCAAAAAGGCTTTACAGCAAAAGCAAAACATTAGATTATGTTAGAGGAGTATATCGTAAAAGTAGCCACATAGCCATTTTCCGACCAACCACATGCATCACAAATAACCAAAAAATAGCTAAATGCAGCACTAACCTTTGACAATCTTCATCAGATGACACTCCTAGGACATCATGTTACACAATACATGCATTATTTTGTTCGATAAAGTTCATATTTATATATAAAAACAGCATTTTACATCGACACGTGATGTTGACTAACTATTTTCCCTCAAATGCATCCGGTGAAACAGCGCTACAATTTACTAAATTACTATTCGAAAACATTTTTAAAATGTAATATTGGCATTCTAGGATTTATAGATTAACATCTCTTGAAAGCACCTGTAATGCCAGATTTAAAAATAACTTTACTAGGTAATCACACTTTGCGATAAAAGGGGATGCGATACTCAGAAAAATAGGTTACCGTTACAGGTCAGCGCCATCTTGGAACAATCGCATATCAAATCTACTCTTGTATACTATTGTCAATAATCCCTTACCTTTGATTATCTTCAACAGAAGGCACTTCCAGGAATCCCAGGTCCACAACAAATGTATTTTCGTTCGAAGAAGTTAATCCTTTATGTCCCAATAGCTTGTTGTTGTTAGCGCGTTCTGAAGGCTGCTCCAAAAGTACCGTCGTGCGCGGGACTTCTCTCTCAACAAAATGCTTTTTTTTTTATTTAAGTTTGTTCAAACATGTCAAACGTTGTATAACATAAATCTTTAGGGCCTTTTTCAACCAGAGCTCCAATAAGATTCAAGGGGGACGGTTGTATTGTCTTTCTAAACGTTTCGAAAGGGGAGGGTAGCCAGGGGCGCCGGCGTCATAATGGTGATGGCCCTCTCCATGTGACCACTTTCCACAGACTCTCATTCTGTCAGTTTTCACAGTAGGAGACTCAAACCACTCTGTAAAGACTGGGGACATCTAGTGGAAGCAATAGGAAGTGCTCAATGAACCATAGCTCACGGTGTGATTTATAGGCAAAGTGATGAAGTTGAGTCTGCAATTCAGAATTCCACATCCTGTTACGATCTGTCTCAGGGTTTTGACTGCCATATGAGTTCTGTTATACTCACAGACACCATTCAAACAGTTTTAGAAACTTTAGGATGTTTTCTATCCACAAGTATTAATTATATGCATATCCTAGCTTCTGAGTTTGAGTAGGAGGCCGTTTAAAATGGGCACAATTTTTTTTCAAAAATCGCTGTAGTGCCCCCTATCCTAGGCGACCGTCAAGAGGCTAAGTTTGTTTTACTCTCTGCTTTAGCACACTCCGCCAACCCTGATGTCCTCGCCGTGTCTGAATTCTGGCTTAGGAAAGCCACCAAATATTCTGAGATTTCCATCCCCAACTACAACATTTTCTGTCAAGATAGAACTGCCAAACGGGGAGGAGTTGCAATCTACTGCAGAGATAGCTTGCAAAGTTCTCTCATACGTTCCAGGTCTGTGCCCAAACAGTTCAAGCTTCTAATTTTAAAAATGAATCTCTAGAAATAAGTCTCTCACTGTCGTCGCCTGTTATAGACCCTCCTCAGCTCCCAGCTGTGCCCTGGACACCATATGTGAATTGATTGCCCCCCATATATCTTCAGAGTTCGTTCTGTTAGGTGACCTAAACTGGGATATGCTTAACACCGCGGCAGTTCTACAATCTAAACTAGATGCCCTCAATCTCACACAAATTATCAAGGAACCCACCAGGTACAACCCTAAATCCGTAGATATGGGCACCCTCATAGATATTATCATGACCAACTTGCCCTCCAAATACACCTCTGCTGTTTTCAATCAGGATCTCACCGATCACTGCCTCATTGCCTGCATCCGCTATGGGTCCGCGGTCAAACGACCACCCCTCATCACTGTCAAACGCTCCCTAAAACACTTCTGCGAGCAGGCCTTTCTAATCAGGATATTGACCTCATCCCGTCAGTCAATGATGCCTGGTCGTTCTTTAAAAGTAATTTCCTCACTATCTTAAATAAGCGTGCCCCTTTCAAAAAATTTAGAACTAAGAACAGATATAGCCCTTGGTTCACTCCAGACCTGAATGCCCTCGACCAGCACAAAAACATCCTGTGGCGGACTGCAATAGCATCGAATTGTCCCCGCGATATGCAACTTTTCAGGGAAGTCAGGAACAATACACACAGTCAGTCAGGAAAGCAAAGGCTAGCTTTTTCAAACAGAAATTTGCATCATGTAGCTCTAACTCCAAAAGGTTTTGGGACACGGTAAAGTCCATGGAGAACAAGAGCACCTCCTCCCAGCTGTCCACTGCACTGAGGCTATGTAAATACTGTCACCACCGATAAATCCACGATAATCGAGAATTTCAAGAAGCATTTCTCTACGGCTGGCCATGCTTTTCTTCTGGCTACCCCAACCCCAGCCAACAGCTCCGCACCCCCCGCAGCTACTTGCCCAAGCCTCCCCAGCCTCTCTTTCACCCAAATCCAGATAGAAGATGTTCTGAAAGAGCTGCAAAACCTGGACCCGTACAAATCAGCTGGGCTAGACAATCTGGACACTCTCTAAAATTATCCGCCCCCATTGTTGCAACCCCTATTACCAGTCTGTTCGACCTCTCTTTCGTATCGTCCGAGATCCCTAAAGATTGGAAAGCTGCCTCTGTCATCCCGCTCTTCAATGGGGGTGACACTGTAGACCCAAACTGTTATAGACCTATATCCATCCTGCCCTTCTAAAGTCTTCGAAAGCCAAGTTAATAAACAGATCCCTGACCATTTCGAATCCCACCGTACCTTCTCCGCTGTGCAATCTGGTTTCCGAGCTGGTCATGGGTGCACCTCAGCCACGCTCAAGGTACTAAACGATATCATAACCGCCATCGATCAAAGATTGTACCGTGCAGCCGTCTTCATCGACCTTGCCAAGGCTTTTGACTCTGTCAATCACTGTATTCTTATCGGCAGACTCAACAGCCTTGGTTTCTCAAATGACTGCCATGCCTGGTTCACCAACTACTTCTCAGACAGAGTTCAATGTGTCAAATCAGAGGGCCTGTTGTCCGGACCTCCGGCAGTCTCTATGGAGGTGCCACAGGGTTCAATTCTTGGGCCGACTCTCTTCTCTGTATACATCAATGATGTCGCTCTTGCTCCTGGTGAGTCTGATCCACCTCTACGCAGACGACACCATTCAGTATACATCTGGCCCTTCTTTGGACACTGTGTTAACAAACCTCCAAACGAGCTTCAATGCCATACAACACTCCTTCCGTGGCCGCCAACTGCTCTTAAATGCTAGTAAAACTTATTGCATGCTTTTCAACCGTTCACTGCCCGCACCCACCCGCCCGTCTAGCATCACTACTCTGGACGGTTCTGACTTATAATATGTGGACAACTACAAATACCTAGGGGTCTGGCTAGACTGTAAACTCTCCTTCCAGACTCATATTAAACATCTCCAATCCAAAATGAAATCTAGAATCGGCTTTCTATTTCACAACAAAGCCTTCTTCACTCATGCTGCCAAACATACCCTCATAAAACTGACTATTGTTCCGTTCCTCGACTTCGGCGCTGTCATTTACAAAATAGCCTCCAACACTCTACATAGCAAACTGGATGCAGTCTATCACAGTGCCATCCGTTTTGTCACCAAAGCCCCATATACCACCCACCACTGCAACCTGTATGCTTTCGTTTGCTGACCCTCGCTACATATTCGTCGCCAGACCCACTGGCTCCAGGTCATCTATAAGTCTTTGCTAAGTAAAGCTCCGCCTTATCTCAGCTCACTTGTCACGATAGCAACACCCACCCGTAGCACGCGCTCCAGCAGGTATATCTCACTGGTCATCCCCAAAGCCAACACCTGTTTGGCCACCTTTCCTTCCAGTTCTCTGCCTCCAATGACTGAAGCTGGAGACTTATATTTCCCTCAATAACTTTAAACATCAGCTATCTGAGCAGCTAACCAATCGCTGCAGCTGTACATAGCCCATCTGTAAATAGCCCATCCAATCTACCTACCTCATCCCCATATTGTTTTTATTTACTTTCTGCTCTTTTGCACACCAGTATTTCTACACATCTATCATTCTAGTGTTAATTTGCTAAATTGTAATTATTTCGCTACTATGGCCTATTTATTGCCTTACCTCCTCACACCATTTGCACACACTGTATTTAGACTTTATTTTTTTTATTCTATTGTGTTATTGACTGTACGTTTGTTTATCCCATGTGTAACTCTGTGTTGTTGTTTGTGTCACACTGCTTTGCTTTATCTTGGCCTGGTCGCAGTTGTAAATGAGAACTTGTTCTCAACTAGCCCACCTGGTTAAATAAAGGTGAAATAAATGAGGGTGACTGTGTTTACGAATTTGGGGTTGTACCTGGTAGGTTCCTTGCTAATTTGTTTGAGATTGAGGGCATCTAGCTTAGATTGTAGGGTGGCTGGGTTGGTAAGCATATCCCAGTTTAGGTCACCTAACAGCACAAACTCTGAAGATAAGTGGGGGGGCAATCAATTCGCATATGGAGTCCAGGGCACACCTGGGGGCTGAGGGGGGTCTATAGCAAGTGGAAACAGTAAGACTTATTTCTGGAAAGGTGGATTTTTAAAAGTAGAAGCTCGAACTGTTTGGGCACAGACCTGGATAGCATGACAGAACTCTGTATACTATCTCTGCAGTAGATTGCGACCCGCCCTCTTTGGCAGTTCTATCTTGGCGGAAAATGTTGTAGTTCGGGATGGAAATTTCAGAATTTTTGGTGGCCTTCCTAAGCCAGGATTCAGACACGGCTAGGACATCAAGGTTGGGGGAGTGTGCTAAAGCAGTGAATGAAACAAGCTTAGTGAGGAGGTTTCTGATGTTAACATGCATGAAACCAAGGCTTTTACAGTTACAGAAGTCAACAAATGATAGCTCCTGGGGAATAGGTGTGGTACTGGCGTCTACAGGGCCTGGGTTAACCTCTACATCACCAGAGGAACAGATGAGGAGTAGGATAAGGGTATGGCTAAAGGCTATAAGAACTGGTTGTCTAGTACATTGGGAAAAGAGAATAAAAGGAGCAGGTTTCTGGGCACGGTAGAATAGATTCAGGGCGTAACGTACAGACAAGGGCATGGTAGGATGTGAGTACAGTGGAGGTAAACCTAGGCCTTGAGTGATGATGAGAGAGGTTTCGTCTCTGGTGGGACCAGTTAAGCCAGATGAGGTCTCCGCATGTGTGGGAGGTGGGACAAAAGAACTATCTAATGCAAGGTGAGCGGGACTGAGGGCTCTACAGTGAAATAAAACTATAAGGACTAGCCGAGACAGCAGTAGACAAGGCATATTAACATTAGAGAGAGGCATAAAGCAGTCACAGGTGTTGATCGGGAGAGCTAAGACAACAACGGGTAAATGACGTTGAATGGGCAGAGCGGGTCAGTTAGGTACATGCAGGACCTGAGTTTGAGGCTGGGGCCGACATATAAACAAAATGAGGTACCATGTTATTGAAACAGTCCACGGGGCATCAGCTGTGTAGCCGAGTGATCATAGGGTCCAAAGAACAGCAATAGGTGAGTCACGGAGCTGTTCAGTAGTCAGTACTGCGCTAGGCGAGTGGGAAACACGGCACTTAGAAACTACCGGGCTGGGGCAAGAAGATTATGTTTACATACTGCTGTACTCATCTCATATGTATATACTGTATTCTATTCTACTGTATTTAGTCAATGCCACTCTGACATTGCTTGTCCTAATATTTATATATTTCTTAATTCCATTATTTTACTTGTAGATTTGTGTATTGTTGTGAATTGTTAGCTAATACTGCACTGTTGGAGCTAGGAACACAAGCAATTCGCACACCCGCAATAACATCTGCTAAATATGTGTGTGACCAATAAAATTTGATTTGACTAGATTTTTGATGTGATTTGTAACGCAGACCCAGTTACCTCACAGGCCAGAGTGGTCATCAGGGCAGCATCAGCCCCACTCTAAACTAACCCAGGAGGATATAGACACATTAACCCCACTCTAAACTAATCCAGGAGGATATAGACACATTAACCCTACTATAAACTAACCCAGGAGGATATAGACACATTAACCCCACTCTAAACTAACCCAGGAGGATATAGACATATTAGCCCCACTCTAAACTAACCCAGGATGATATAGACACATTAACCCCACTCTAAACTAATCCAGGAGGATATAGACACATTAACCCTACTATAAACGAACCCAGGAGGATATAGACACATTAACCCCACTCTAAACTAACCCAGGAGGATATAGAGACATTAACCCTACTATAAACTAACCCAGGAGGATATAGACACATTAGCCCTACTATAAACTAACCCAGGAGGATATAGACACATTAGCCCTACTATAAACTAACCCAGGAGGATATAGAGACATTAACCCCACTCTAAACTAACCCAGGAGGATATAGACACATTAGCCCTACTATAAACTAATCCAGGAGGGTATAGAGACATTAACCCCACTCTAAACTAACCCAGGAGGATATAGACACATTAACCCTACTATAAACTAACCCAGGAGGATATAGAGACAGAAGACTTGAGAGATCCTTCGCACACGTGATACCTGTACATGATTTTCACATCTCTGAGAATCCTGACTTGTTCCAGGATGGACATGACTAAGGAGTTACAATAAATCGTGCTTACTATTTTTTGGAAGCATGCCTTACATGAGAGAAACATCTTATCAACTCTTGCCCCACAAATGAAGATTGGGAAGAGTTGCTAACATTGTTTTGAGAAATGAATGACTTTAAAAGATGATACAATGTTTGATGACACAATTATTTCAGTTCCAAGGCCAGTCAGTCAGGCACACATGCAGTTCTTCCTTTGAAACACGTCTGCTATCTAGCAAAACCTCCAACCAGGCCAAACTTCCAGGTCAACGGCAGCCTAAATAGGTCTGCAAAGGCTGCGTCCCAAATGGCACCCTTTCCCCTATTTAGTGCACTACCTTTGACACTATATATAGGGAATGGGGTGCCATTTGGGATGCACTGGACCCTGGTCAAAATTAGTGCACTATATAGGGAATAGGGTGCCATTTGGGATGCACATGAAGACAGAAATCTAGAATCTGTGTCCGGCGTAGTCTTTTGCTTGTTTAGTTAATTGTTTTAGGCGCCACTAAAGCGGGAGCCAGGTTTTCAGAGTGCTAACCCCGGTGAGAGAGAGAGAGGGCGGGCTGAATCTCCCCTATACCCCGCTACATTCATAGAACAGCTCAGGTTTTCCTTGGAAAGTATACACTGGTACCTCAGTTCCTCACACTGCAATGTCTGTCTGTCTCTCAGTGTATGTGTCCACAGATCTCTATCTGAAGGAGCCTCTGGAGAGCATGTGGGACCTCCACATATTGTAGTGATGGGTTAAAGACACATAAAGAAGGAGAGAAACAAGATAAAGCGGTTAACTGCTTAAGTTAGCCACCGCACTGGTACTGTATTCATTCTAGACCAAACATGCCATGATGTCTCCCCCACCCCTCTCAATTCAAATCAAGGAGCTTTATTGGCATGGGAAACATATGTTTACATTGTCAAAGCGAGTGAAATAGATAATAAACAAAAGTGAAATAAACAGTACAAGTGAACATTAACCATTACACTCACAAAAGTTACAAAGGAATAGAGACATTTCAGGTGTTATATTATGTCTATATACAGTGTTGTAACAATGTGCAAATAGCTCAAGTACAAAAGGGAAAATAAATAAATATAGGTTGTATTTACAATGGTGTTTGTTCTTCACTGGTTGCCCTTTTCTTGTGGCAACATGTCACAAATCTTGCTGCTGTGATGGCACACTGTGGTATTTCACCCAATAGATATGGGAGTTTTATCAAAATTGAATGTGTTTTCACATTCTTGTGGGTCTATGTAATCTGAGGGAAATATGTGTCTCTTATATGGTCATACAGCTGGCAGGAGGTTAGGAAGTGCAGCTCAGTTTCTACCTCATTTTGTAGCAAGGCTATGCTTACTGAGTGTGTACATAGTCAAAGATTTTCTTAATTTTGGGTCAGTCACAGTGGTCAGGTATTATGCCACTGTGTACTCTCTTTTTAAGGCCAAATAGTATTCTAGATTGATCAGTTTTTTTATTATTTCTTTCCAATGTGTCAAGTAATTATCTTTTTGTTTTCTCATGATTTGATTGGGTCTAATTATGTTGCTGTCCTGGGGCTCTGTGGTATCTGTTTGTGTTGGTGAACAGAGCCCCAGGACCAGCTTGCTTAAGGGACTCTTCTCCAGGTTAATTTCTCTGTAGGGGAGGGCTTTGTTTTGGAAATTTTGGGAATTTTGATAATCTCTCTCTCTCTTGCTGTCTCTCTCTGTCTTTTTCCATCTCTCTCTCTGTCTCTCTATTTTTACATCTCTCTCTCTCTGTCTTTCTCTTTCTCCTAACCTAGTCTTCCATATGCTGCACTCACACACACATCACTGCTTGCATTCTGAATGTTATATGAGGACAGTGTTATGTTCCTGACCTGTAAAGTAAATTCTACGCCTCCTTTAGTGCTGGGTTGGCTGTTGTCCATCCGTTTCCCAGTTATCATATAGGGGTGCTGCTGATAACCAGGAAGTTCTTAATACCAATGGTCCAACCATCAACACTGCTTATGTAACTGTGGAGGGAGTTGGCACAGGGTCATAATAGTTCCTGCAGCCTTTCCATGCAGATCCAGTGCTGTTATTGTACATTTGAAATGTCTAGAAGCAACAACGGCTCAGCTGCGAAGTGGTAGGCTACACAAGCTCACAAGAACGGGACCAGCAAGAACTGAAGCGCGTAGTGTGTAAAAATCTTCTGTCCTCGGTGCAACACTCACTACCGAGTTCCAAACTGCCTCTGGAAGCAACGTCAGCACAATAACTGTTTGTCGGGAGCTTCATGAATGGGTTTCTATGGCCAAACAGCCGCACACAATCCTAAGATCACCATGCTTAATAAAGTTCGCCGCCATTGGACTCTAGAGCAGTGAAACACTTTCTCTGGAGTGATGAATCACGTTTCACCATCTGGGTTTGGCGGATGCCAGGAACACACTGCCTGCCCCAATGCATACTACCAACTGTGAAGTTTGGTGGAGGAGGAATAATTCCAGTGAAGGGAAATCTTAACGCTACTGTCACGACTTCCGCCGAAGTCGGCTCCTCTCCTTGTTCGGGCGGCGTTCGGCGGTCAACGTCACCGGCTTTCTAGCCATCGTTGCTCCATTTTTCATGTATCCATTTGTTTTGTCTTGTTCCCTGCACACCTGGTTTTCATTCCCCAATCACACTACATGTATTTATTCCTCTGTTCCCCATCGTGTCTTTGTGTAGGATTGTTTGTGTTACGTGTATTTTGATATTGTGGATATTGTTACACGCATTACTATTTGTCTTTGTTCCGTGTTTTGGGCACATTTATTGTTATTTTGTGCTGTCATTTTGACCGGAATAAAAAGTGTGCATGTTCACTACACTCTGCTCTCCTGCACCTGACTTCGCCTCCGATACACACTCCTAACAGCTACAGCATATAATGACATTCTAGACAGCTCTGTGCTTCCAACTTTGTGGAAACAGTTTGGGGAAGGCTCTTTCCTGTTTCAGCATGACAATGCACCCGTGCACAAAGCAAGGTCCATACAGAAATGGTTTGTCATGATCGGTGTGGAAGAACTTGAGCTTGCTTTGCTGCACTTGACCATATGACTGGACAATAATCAAGATAAGAGAAAACTACAGCCTGCAGGACTTGCTTTTTGGAGTGAGAGCAGAGCATCTCTTTATAATGGACAGACCTCTCCCCATCTTTACAACCATTGAATCTATATGTTTTGACCATGACAGTTTGCAATCTAAGGTAACACCAATTAATTTAGTCTCCTCAACTTGTTCAACAGCCACACCATTCATTACCAGATTCAGCTGAGGTCTAGAACTTAGGGAATGATTTGTACCAAATACAATGCTCTTAGTTTTAGAGATGTTCAGGACCAGTTTATTACTGACCATCCATTCCAAAATAGTCTGCAACTCCATGTTAAGGGTTTCAGTGACTTCATTAGCTGTGGTTGCTAACACATATATGGTTAAATCATCAGCATACATGGACACACAGGCTTTGTTTAATGCCAGTGGCAGGTCATTGGTTAAAATAGAAAAGACTAGAGCGCCTAAAGAGCTGCCCTGCGGTACACCACACCCTACATGTTTGACATTAGAGAGGCTTCCATTAAAGTAAACCCTTTGAATTCTATTAGATAGATAGCTCTGAATCCACAATATGGCAGATGTTGAAAAGCCATAAAACATATGTTTTCTCAACAACAGGTTATGATCAATAATATCGAGGCTGCATTGAAATCTAACAGTACAGCTCCCACAATCTTCTTATTATATCAATGTATTTTAACCAATCATCAGTCATTTCTGTCAGTGCAGTACATGTTGAGTGCTGTTTTCTATAAGCATGCTGAAAGTTTGTTGTCAATTTGTTTACTGAGAAATAGCATTGTATTTGGTCAAACACATTTTTTCCAACAGTTTGCTAAGAGCTGGCAGCAAGCTGATAGGTCTGATGTTAGAACCAGTAAAGGCTGCTTTACCGCTCTTGGGTAGAGGAATGACTTTGGGTTCACTCCAGGCCTGAGGACAAAGACTTTCCTCTCGGCTCAGATTAAAGATATGACAGATAGGAGGGGCTATAAAGTCAGCTACCATCCTCAGTAGCGTTCCATTTAAGTTGTCAATGCCAGGTTTGTCATTATTGATAATTCCTCATCAATCCATGAAGCCTTAATAATTCTAACAGTCGGTTTCTTAACAAGTGCATGTTCATCAATAATTGGAAGAATCAATTTCATAAATTCATCAAGTGCAGCATCTGGATGCTCCTTATTAATTACATCAGACCAACAAATATTTTTAACATCATCCACGGTCACAGCAAAATCTTTTGTATGATGCCTTATGCACTATTGTAGGCCCATCTTTGGCTTTCCTGGATATAGCCACTACATTGTGATCACTGCATCCAATGGGTGCGGATACAGCTTTAGAACAAAGTTCTACAGTATTAGTCACGTATACTCCCCCTCCCGCGCTCGAGGTCATCAGGCTGATCATTATTACGCACACCTGTCACCATCGTTATGCGCATCAGCGCCTCATCAGACTCACCTGGACACCTTCACCTTCTCCTGGTGAAGGTGCCTGCTCCTGGTCGCCGGGATCGTCCCTCTGGTCGACGTCCTGCGGGTGGAGCCGCTCGCCAGGGAAGGGTACTGTTACGTATACTCCCCCTTCGACGCTCGAGGTAGTCACCTTCCTGATTACCTTCCCTATATATGTCACTCCCTTTGGTTCTTTCCCTAGGCGTAATTGTTTATGTTCCGTTGTTTCATGTCTGTACGCTACTCTTGTTTTGTCCTTGTGTTATTTATTTATTAAAAGGCACTCCCTGAACTTGCTTCCCGACTCCCAGAGTACGTTACAATTAGTAAAAATGTGATCAATACATGTGGATGATCTTGTTCCTGTAGTGTTTGTAAACACCCTGATAGGTTGATTAATAACCTGAACCAGATTACAGGCACTGGTTACAGTGAGAAGCTTCCTCTTGAGCAGACAGCTTGATGAAAACCAGTCAATATTCAGGTCCCCACGAAAGTAGACCTCTCTGTTTACATCACATACACTATCAAGCATTTCACAGATATTTTTTAGATACTGACTGTTAGCACTTGTTGGCCTATAGCAAGATCCAAAAAGAAAAGCCCTTATATGTGCCAGGTGAACCTGCAACTACAGCACCTCAGTAACACTTGAAATTATATCTTCTTTAAGCATTACAGGGATATGGCTCTGAATAGCCCCCCCCATACCCATTCCTGTTTCTTCTATAGATGGTATATCCTTGTATTGCTACTGCTGTATCATCAAATTCATTATCTTAGTGAGTCTCAGAAATAGCTAATATATTAATGTTATCTGATGTTAGCAAGTTATTGATGTCATGAAACTAATTTCTAAGGCTGCATACAGAATATTAAAATGGGCTATTTTCAGCCCTTTCCCGGGTAGATTATCAGAGATAGATATAATATGGAAAAGAGCAAACAAAACAAGATCATTTAAAAAAAAAATGTCAGCAGTCCATTAATCAGTTGGTGTGTGTAAGTGTGTGTGTGTGCTGCGGGGTTGAAGCAATGAACCCATAGGCTTTGCTCTCTCTCATCCCTACCAGGCTTTTGGGAGGAAGGGTGGACAATGAGCCTGTCATAGCAGATGTAATACAATACGCTCTGGCAGCTTTCATGTGTGAGCACTTATTGTTGGTTTCTCTTTATGTTCAGACCAAGTTAAGTCTGTCACTTGTGTTGTATCAGTGTTAAATTCAACCATATAGTGATATTTATGTAATCTGGAAAGCATGTGATGACACATCATGTTTAAGTAGATTTGACATGGTTGTCAACATAAATTATCCTATTTTCAAATAAGGCACATCAAATCATCGTACAGAATTATCTGCAGCTTGTGTATATGTGTTTATGCTTAAACGGCATCATTACATCACTGAGCAATTAGTCCATGTCACACAACAAATTGATCCCGTGATAGCATAACGTGATAGCATAAAATCAACACAATTGATGTTTTCACTTTTACTTTTGTTCTAAATTCACATTAGGGAGCTGTCAAGGTTTCCAGGGCAGGCTGGTTGACCATGAGGCTAAATGCACATACACACCACAGTGAGCTATACTGTAGAGGACCTTCAAGTTAAACAGGTCAGTCAGGTTGTCAGTCAGGTCAATCAGACCATAAGTCAGGTCGTCAATCAGGTCAGTCAGGTCGTCAATCAGGTCAGTCAGACCATAAGTCAGGTCGTCAATCAGGTCAGTCAGACCGTCAGTCAGGTCATCAGTCAGACCGTCAGTCAGGTCGTCAGTCAGACCGTCAGTCAGGTCGTCAGTCAGACCGTCAGTCAGGTCGTCAGTCAGGTCAGTCAGACCGTCAGTCAGGTCGTCAGTCAGACCGTCAGTCAGGTCGTCAGTCAGACAGTCAGTCAGGTCGTCAGTCCGTCAATCAGGTCGTCAGTCAGGTCGTCAGTCCGTCAATCAGGTTGTCAGTCAGGTCAGTCAGACTGTCAGTCAGGTCGTCAGTCAGGTTGTCAGTCAGGTCGTCAGTCAGGTCGTCAGTCAGGTCGTCAGTCAGGTCAGTCAGACTGTCAGTCAGGTCGTCAGTCAGGTTGTCAGTCAGGTCGTCAGTCAGTCAGACAGTCAGTCAGACAGTCAGTCAGGTCGTCAGTCAGGTCGTCAGTCTGGTCATCAGTCAGGTCAGTCAGACTGTCAATCAGGTCGTCAGTCAGACCGTCAGTCAGGTCGTCAGTCCGTCAGTCAGACCATCAGTCAGGTCGTCAGTCAGGTCGTCAGTCCGTCAGTCAGGTCGTCAGTCAGACCATCAGTCAGGTCGTCAGTCAGGTCAGTCAGATCGTCTGTCAGACCATCAGTCAGGTCGTCAGTCAGGTCATCGGGTCAGTCAGGTTGTCAGTCAGGTCGTCAGTCTGGTCATCAGTCAGGTCAGTCAGACTGTCAATCAGGTCGTCAGTCAGACCGTCAGTCAGGTCGTCAGTCCGTCAGTCAGACCATCAGTCAGGTCGTCAGTCAGGTCAGTCAGGTTGTCAGTCAGGTTGTCAGTCAGGTCAGTTAGACCGTCAGTCAGGTCGTCAGTCAGGTTGTCAGTCAGGTTGTCAGTCAGGTTGTCAATCAACAGGAGACATGGCCCTCTGCTCTGCACTAGGGTTATGATTAAACACACATGTCCTAACACACAAACACACATACACACAAACAAATGTGCATGTACCCAGATTTTCTGCAGCTGCAACTCAATGACATAGTCTTTACCATGCAGTGGATGTCATCTGTATGAAAACAGAGGCAGTGGAAGCACCCAATCAGATCAGAGAGGGATCATTGTTAGATTGTTAGATGTTTACTCAGAGTTTACCTTCAAGGACACTGAAGCTCAGTGTCCCATCAATACTGTAATCCTAACATACGAGTCCTAGAATGTATCGCCTGTAGTTGCATCATACTCCTATCTCTGTTACACTAATTCTCCACATACAGTATACATACAAACTCCTTGGTCAAAAGTTATTTTATTCTTATTTAATTAGTGTTTGGCAGTTGATGGACGTTGGGGCTCCCCTCATGTACCTTGCTCTCTGAGATAGTCCAGATCCTAAAACAAGCTCTCCCATGCTTGAAGTCCCAAATGGTACCCTATTCCCTAGTGCACTACATTTGACCAGGGAATTACCAAAACTAGTGCACTATAAAGGGAATAGGGTGCCATTAGGGATGCAGACAGGGCCTGGTAACGTGAGCGTCAGCCCCCTTCTCTAAAGGGGAGGAAGGTATCGTGGTCAGGTAATTGTAAACATAAACATACCCTCCAAGTTTTCCCCAGAACCGCCTGAATGCAGGATTCATGGTTGTAGAAGTTTAGAGGTCTCTCCAGAGTTTACTGCCAGCTAGGCACCCACTGCAGCCTCCTGGCAGCTTTACTCAGAGACCAGAGACTGAATCAAGCCATTCATACCTCCCTCTGCACAAAAATGGATTTGTTCACCCACCTACTGTGACCCACCTACCCACTGTGATTATACTGTGACTCACCTACCCACTGTGATTATACTGTGACCCACCTACCCACTGTGATTATACTGTGACCCACCTACCCACTGTGATTATACTGTGACCCACCTACCCACTTTGATTATACTGTGACCCACCTACCCACTGTGATTATACTGTGACCCACCTACCCACTGTGATTAAACTGTGACCCATCTACCCACTGTGATTATACTGTGACCTACCTACCCACTGTGATTATACTGTGACCCATCTACCCACTGTGATTATACTCTGACCCACCTACCCACTGTGATTATACTGTGACCCACCTACCCACTGTGATTATACTGTGACCCACCTACCCACTGTGATTATACTGTGACCCACC
Organism: Salmo trutta; assembly: GCF_901001165.1. Taxonomy (NCBI): domain Eukaryota; kingdom Metazoa; phylum Chordata; class Actinopteri; order Salmoniformes; family Salmonidae; genus Salmo; species Salmo trutta. Next base: position 13,621,634 of record NC_042974.1, read on the forward strand.
TACCCACTGTGATTATACTGTGACCCACCTACCCACTGTGATTATACTGTGACCCACCTACCCACTGTGATTATACTGTGACCCACCTACCCACTGTGATTATACTGTGACCTACCTACCCACTGTGATTATACTGTGACCCACCTACCCACTGTGATTATACTGTGACCTACCTACCCACTGTGATTATACTGTGACCCACCTACCCACTGTGATTATACTGTGACCCACCTACCCACTGTGATTATACTGTGACCCATCTACCCACTGTGATTATACTGTGACCCATCTACCCACTGTGATTATACTGTGACCCACCTACCCACTGTGATTATACTGTGACCCATCTACCCACTGTGATTATACTGTGACCCACCTACCCACTGTGATTATACTGTGACCTACCTACCCACTGTGATTATACTGTGACCCACCTACCCACTGTGATTATACTGTGACCCACCTACCCACTGTGATTATACTGTGACCCACCTACCCACTATGATTATACTGTGACCCACCTACCCACTGTGATTATACTGTGACCCACCTACCCACTGTGATTATACTGTGACCCACCTACCCACTATGATTATACTGTGACCCACCTACCCACTGTGATTATACTGTGACCCACCTACCCACTGTGATTATACTGTGACCTACCTACCCACTGTGATTATACTGTGACCCATCTACCCACTGTGATTATACTGTGACCCACCTACCCACTGTGATTATACTGTGACCCACATACCCACTGTGATTATACTGTGACCCACCTACCCACTGTGATTATACTGTGACCCACCTACCCACTGTGATTATACTGTGACCCACCTACCCACTGTGATTATACTGTGACCCACCTACCCACTGTGATTATACTGTGACCCACCTACCCACTGTGATTATACTGTGACCCATCTACCCACTGTGATTATACTGTGACCCATCTACCCACTGTGATTATACTGTGACCCACCTACCCACTGTGATTATACTGTGACCCACCTACCCACTGTGATTATACTGTGACCTACCTACCCACTGTGATTATACTGTGACCCACCTACCCACTGTGATTATACTGTGACCCACCTACCCACTGTGATTATACTGTGACCCACCTACCCACTGTGATTATACTGTGACCCACCTACCCACTGTGATTATACTGTGACCCACCTACCCACTGTGATTATACTGTGACCTACCTACCCACTGTGATTATACTGTGACCCACCTACCCACTGTGATTATACTGTGACCCACCTACCCACTGTGATTATACTGTGACCCACCTACCCACTGTGATTATACTGTGACCCACCTACCCACTGTGATTATACTGTGACCCATCTACCCACTGTGATTATACTGTGACCCATCTACCCACTGTGATTATACTGTGACCCACCTACCCACTGTGATTATACTGTGACCCATCTACCCACTGTGATTATACTGTGACCCACCTACCCACTGTGATTATACTGTGACCCACCTACCCACTGTGATTATACTGTGACCCACCTACCCACTGTGATTATACTGTGACCCACCTACCCACTGTGATTATACTGTGACCCATCAACCCACTGTGATTATACTGTGACCCACCTACCCACTGTGATTATACTGTGACCCATCTACCCACTGTGATTATACTGTGACCCATCTACCCACTGTGATTATACTGTGACCCATCTACCCACTGTGATTAAACTGTGTTTGGTAAAATTTCTCACAGCTATCGGAAACCTCCTCTCAAAATGTCTATAAGTCACAGTTCAAGTTTTAAGACAAATATGATTATGTAACACTGGAATGTGGTTCTCAAGATGGACGACCAACCTGGGATTTTTCACAAAAAAAACAAATTAGTACAGTAAAATATCTCCGTCAGTGGCTCTGTCTGTTCTCTCCCTGTAGGACACACACATTTTCATGTTTTTCACACATCTTGATAAGCTTATTCATTCTGTATTGTGTGGTAATAAGTCGCTCTGGATAAGAGCGTCTGCTAAATGACTTAAATGTAAATGTAAATAGTCATAAAGTCAGGCCTGAGGGCTGGGGGGTGTTCCCTGGCAATATGCTCTACCCATAGAAATGGAATTCTAGAATGGTTCTGACTGTGTCGTATGTAATAATTCTAGAATATATCTATGTTGTGCTCCGTGCAGACGCGTAAGCTGACCAAGGTGGAGCGGCAGAGGTTCAGTGAGGAGGTGGAGATGCTGAAGGGTCTGCAGCACCCTAACATCGTCCGCTTCTACGACTCCTGGAAGGACAACTCCAAGGTCCTCAAGTGCATCCTGCTGGTCACCGAGCTCATGACCTCAGGCACCCTCAAAACGTGAGTTTGTCCTTCCTGCCCCAACCTGGCCTCAATCATCGTTGTAGTAGAGGAGACTGTTGTGCCTGTTTTGTCCCATTTGTTTTATTTCCTCTACAAATTCCTCCTAACAAATTCATACCATTTCAATATTTTCAATATCATTTTATATATTTTATCGTGATTATGGAATCTTGATAGAAAACAAGGGTGGATAAAAATAGTTTTCTATCTGAACTTCTGACAGTCCTCTCTGGTTTGGAATGTACTGGTCTGGCCTGTACTCTTTAGGTAATGCATCCTGATAACATGTGTTTACTGCAGGTACCTGAAGAGGTTCAAGGAGATGAAGCTGAAGCTGCTGCAGCGTTGGAGTCGGCAGATCCTGAAGGGGCTCCACTTCCTCCATACCCGCACCCCTCCCATTATCCACAGGGACCTCAAGTGTGACAACATCTTCATCACCGGCCCCACCGGCTCCGTCAAGATAGGAGACCTGGGCCTGGCCACACTCAAAAGTGCCTCCTTTGCTAAAAGTGTCATTGGTGAGTGTATACGAGTTTATTAACTAACTGCAGTCATCTATTTTTATGGATTAATTTCATGTTTTGGGTTTTTCTAGTTTAGGGCCTTGGAGTGCTCTAACTACATAATCATTATTAGATCACTGTGCCACAGATTACAACCCTATGATGCATGTCCTGTGTAATCAAATGTCTCTTTCCTAGAGAAGATGTGTGTGTGTGTGTGTGTGCGTGTGTGTGTGTGTGTGTGTGTACACATCTGTGTGTGTGTCACGACTTCTGCCGAAGTTGGTCCCTCTCCTTGTTCGGGTGGCGTTTGGCGGTCGACGTCACCGGCCTCCTAGCCATCGCCGATCCACTTTTCATTTTCCATTTGTTTTGTCTTTGCTTTACACACCTGATTTCAATTCCCCAATTACATGTTCATTATTTAACCCTCTGTTTTCCCCATGGTTTTTGTGCGTGTTTGTTTTATGTATTTCGGTCCTTTTGTGTGGGCTTGGTATTTACTACATAGAATGTATATTATTGAGTAAAGTTACTTTTATTACTCATCTCTGCTGTCCTGCGCCTGACTCCTCTGCACCAGCTACACCCAGATCGTTACAGTGTGTGTGTGTGTGTGTGTGTGTGTGTGTGTGTGTGTGTGTGTGTGTGTGTGTGTGTGTGTGTGTGTGTGTGTGTGTCTTCTTGTGACTGGTATTGACTTGTCTCTCTCCTCTCCTCCAGGTACCCCAGAGTTCATGGCTCCAGAGATGTATGAGGAGAAGTATGATGAAGCTGTGGATGTCTATGCCTTTGGGATGTGTATCCTGGAGATGGCGACCTCAGAGTACCCCTACTCCGAGTGTCAGAACGCAGCCCAGATCTACCGCAAAGTCACCAGCGTGAGTGTATGCCATTAGGCAGACCCTTTTATCCAAAGGGACTTACAGGAGTGCATGCATAAACATTTCGAAAAAGGATTCCAAAAGGGTTTTTCAGGTGTCCCCATAGGAGAACCTTTTTTGGTTCCAGGTAGAACCAATCCTTTTTACTAAGAGTGTACATTTTGGTATGGGTGGCCCCAGGGGTACTCAAACTCAAAACCCTGGTGTTGCAATGCTCTGCCATGCTCTACAATCCTGCAACACAGGACCATGGTCCTACATAGACTGGGACTCTCCTCTCTCCATGCAGGGTTAGTCAATAACGTAATTGTGCACACCTGTTCACTCTCTTCCTCTTGCACCATGGAAGAGAGAAAATAACCATATGCATGTCCTAGATGTCTGGAGGAAGGGAAAAGTCTACACGGGTTTCCTTGGGATGTCCCAACTTTGATGTCACCCCATTGAAGTTGATATTTAACAGTTAAGGTAAGGGTTAGGTAAGGGTTGGGTTTAATGTTAAGGTAAGGACGTCCCAAGGATTCTGGATTGCACTAACCCTGGAAGAAGTCTTGATGTTAGACTCCACTCTCCAGATGGAACTGAGGTGGCCATCTCCAGGATACACATCCCTAAGGCCACAGCTGCATCATACTTCTCCTCATACACCAATTTATGAAAGCACAATTTTTTTAAATTCATTTATAGCTGTGTTCATTACTATGTTGTAGCCTTACCACCATCTCTATTCTCATCTGCAATTTTGACTCATAATATCTGATATTTAACTCAGAGATTCTGAGCTCGTTCTACGCTTCTACCTTTCCAAAGATCTGACTGGAGGCTCACACTTAACATGAACTCTATTAGAAGATTCCATTTCCTACAGACCATGATGACATGGTGCTAGTTACCAGGGAGACAGATGACATGGTGCTGGTTACCAGGGAGACAGATGACATGGTGCTGGTTATCAGGGAGACAGATGACATGGTGCTGGTTACCAGGGAGACAGATGACATGGTGCTGGTTACCAGGGAGACAGATGACATGGTGCTGGTTACCAGGGAGACAGATGACATGGTGCTGGTTATCAGGGAGACAGATGACATGGTGCTGGTTATCAGGGAGACAGATGACATGGTGCTGGTTACCAGGGAGACAGATGACATGGTGCTGGTTACCAGGGAGACAGATGACATGGTGCTGGTTACCAGGGAGACAGATTACATGGTGAGAGAGAGATGACCTTTTCAGAGCAGCTCATAATAAAGACATTTCTAACTGACTCTGATTCCAACATATTATCAGTCATTTAATAGCAGATGAAACATATCATAGTCCTTAAAGACCTCTCCCTTCCACCAGAGAGATGCAGCTAAAGGTGCCTTCAGAAAGCAGTCACACCCCTTCACTTTTTCTACATGTTGTTCTGTTACAGCCTGAATTTAAAATGGATTAAATTCAGATGTTGTGTCACTGATCTATACATAATAAAATATTTCAAATAAATAGGACATGAAAAGCTGTAATGTCTTGAGTCAATAAGTATTCAACCCCTTTGTTATGGGATGCCTAAATACGTTCAGGAGTAAACATGTGTTTAACAAAATAATAACATAACAAGTTGCATTCTGTGTTCAATAATAGTGTGTAACATAATTTCTTCACAGATGACTACCCCATCTCTGTACCCCACACATACAGGTCTCTCAATCGAGTAGTGAATTTCAAGCACAGATTCAACCACAAAGACCAGGGATGTTTTTCAATGCCTTGTAAAGAAGGGCACCGATTGGTAGATGTGAGCATGGTGAAGTTATATATTAAGCTTTAAACAGTTAGAGTTCAATGGTTGTGATATGAAAAAACTGAGGATGGATCAACAACATTGTAGTTACTCCACAAAACTGTCATTAAGGCTAGTAAAAAGAAGGAAGCCTGTACAGAATAAACATTTTCCAAAGCATGCATCCTGTTTAAGGCACTAAAGTAATACTGCAAAAAAATGAACTCTTTGTCCTGAATACAAAGTGTTTTGTTTGGGGAAAATCCAACACATCACTGAGTACCACTCTTCATATTTTCAAGCATGGCGGTAACTGCACCGTATTATGGGTATGCTTGTCATCGGCAAGGACTAGGGAGTTTATGATAAGAAATGGAATACAGCTAAGTACAGGCAAAATCCCAATGAAAAACCTGGTTCAATCTTCTTTCCAACATTTGAGTCATTTAGCAGACGCTCTTTCCAGAGCGACCTACAGTTAGTGCATTCATTTTAAGCTAGCTAGGTTGGACAACCACATATCACAGTAAGTTACATTTTCCTCAATAAAGTAGCTATCAAAGTCAGAGCTAGAAATGGGTGGAAGTATTAGTTCACCACAGGCATTCGCTTTCCTTGTTTCTGGGGGGAGGGGTACATGCTGTGGGATTATTGAATATACTCTGAAGAGGTAGGGTTTCAGATGTTTTCAGAAGAAGAAGGGCATGGACTCTGCTGTCCTAGCTTCTGGGGGAAGCTGGTTCCACCATTGGGGTGCCAGGACAGAGAAAAGCTTGGACTGTGCTGGGCGGGAGCTGCCCTAATTTCTTTCCAACTCTCTCTTTCCCCTCCTTGCCTCTCTTGAGAGTGATAGAGTGATAGAGTTTGTCAGAGACAGCACGTTCAAGTGTTTTGGAAAGAAAATAAAGAGGGGATACTGGTCTTTAGTTTGATGTCAGAGGAGTAGAGAGTTGGTTTCTTGAGGGGGGGGGGGGGGGCGCAGCCAGTGGTCAGGGATGTGTTGATGAGGGAAGTGAGGAATGGGAGAAGGTCTCCAGAGATGGTCTGGAAAAGGGAATGGGGTCAAGCGGGAAGGTTGTCGTGCGGCCAGACCTCACTAGTCGCAGGATTTCATCTGGAGAGAGAGGAGAGAATGCGGTCAAGTTGTAGGGTAGTTCTGTGTAAGTGGGACCAGTGGACTCAATAGGCTGAGTGAATTAGGAGTGGATGTCCTCAACCTTCTTTTCAAAGTGGTTCACAAAGTCTTCCGGAGCGAGGGACGAGGGATGGGGTGGAGGATTTAGGAGGAAGGAGAAGGTGGAAAAGAGTTTCCTAGGGTTAGAGTCAGAAGCTGGAAATGTAGAGTGATAGAAAGTGGCTTTGGCAGTAGTTACAGAGGAAGAGAAGGTAGAGAGGAGGGAGTGGAAAGATGATAAGTCCTTCGGAAGTTTAGTTTTACTCCATTTTCACTCAGCTGCCAGCAGCCTTGTTCTGTAAGCTCGCAATGCGTCACTCAGCCAAGGAGCAGGAGGAGAGGGCCGAGCTGGGCAGGAAGAAAGGGGACAGTGCGAGTCATAGGATGTTGGAAGAGGAGAGTAGGGTTGAAGAGGCAGAATCAGGAGACAGGAGGGAGAAGGATTTAACAGAAGGGAAAGAGTAGTGGGAGAGAGAGAGACAAGATTGTGATGGCGCATGCCCATCTGAGTGGTTAGGGATGGAGGAAAGGGAGACAGAAAAGCAAACAAAGTAGTGATCAGAGACCTGAAGGGGGTTGCAGTGAGATTAGTAGGCAAACAGCCTCTAGTAAAGATGAGGTCACCGTATTGCCTGCCTTGTGAGTGGGAGGGGACTGGGAAAGGGTAAGGTCAAGAGAGGCAAGGAGGGGAAAGAGTGTTGGAAAGAAATTAATTGAAGGCAAGTGTCAGGAGGGTGAAGTCGTCAAGTACGTATAGTGGTGAGCCATTATAAGGAAATTAGTTTATCAAGGTTCAAGCTCATTGAGGAACTCTAAGGGAACCTAGTGGGCAATATATGACAATGTTAAGCTTGAGTGGACAAGTGACAGCATGAAATTCACTTAGGAGAAATGAGTAGCCTTGTGCCATCACCGCGATGACCAAATGTTCTCGGACTATGAGAAAATGTATTCAGATGGAGAGAGCAGCAGTGTTCTCTGGGGTGATCCATGTCTCTGTCAGGGCCAAAAAGTCAAGGGACTGAAGGGCAGCTAGGGCAGAGATGAATTTGGCGTTCTTGAATGCATATCGGCAGTTCCAAACGCTGCCACGGAGCAGGAATTCCACATGGGTTGTGCGCGCAGGGTATACGCTCCCCACCCCCCACCAAGTGTCCGTAAAGCCTACAGAGAGAGAAGCCAACAGGTATAGAAAACACATATATAGTTGACAATGCTACAAAAGAGCAAACTGAGATCTGAAAATAACTATGTCAAATACTCAAGTGAACGAGTGGTGTGGAGCTTTACTCTCTTTCCTTTCTCGAACAACTCGACGGAACAACTCGGCAGAACCGTCTTTGTTTCGTCGACGGTCTTAGATTTGGAACACAATTGCCACAGCTGAGAAAACAGGGGAGACTAAAGTGCTAACACTAATTGCTAATTGCCTTTTAAAGTTGAAGATCAAACCTCGTGGTACTAATTGCTGATTGCCTAGGAGAGGGGAAACCACTCCCCCTCCAATACAGCCACTGTTTACGAAAACAACAACAGTCACAAATTGCCTTGCCCCTTAATCTTAGGTGATGTGTCAACAATCATCTGCAAGTTAATAGCAGTCAGCAGTTCATACACCAAGTAGACTACTGGGAAGACAGGCAGCACTAGTTAGCAACAAGACAGTATTAGACAACAACAGAAGACAAAAGTTATACTTATCACTGCTGGAGATATCAGGAGTCCTCTAGCTATAGAATGAAGTACTGGAAGACAAATTAACTTTTCAGAAGTACAATAACTTAAAACACAAGGCCAAATCTACACAGGAGTTGCTTACCAAGACGACATTGAATGTCCCTGAGTGGTCTACTTACAGTTTTGACTTAACCTCTTACATCTAGATGTTCCGCTAGCGGAACGTCTGCTCCAATATCCAATGATGGGCGGGGCGCGAAATACAAACTCCTCTAAAATCCGAAAACTTCCACTTTTCAAACATATGACTATTTTACAGCTATTTAAAGACAAGACTCTCGTTAATCTAACCACACTGTCCGATTTCAACAGCGAAAGCAAAACATTAGATTATGTCAGCAGAGTACCCAGCCAGAAATAATCAGACACCCATTTTTCAAGCTAGCATATAATGTCACAAAAAACAAAACCACAGCTAAATGCAGCACTAACCTTTGATTATCTTCATCAGATGACACACCTAGGACATTATGTTATACAATACATGCATGTCTGTTCAATCAAGTTCATATTTATATCAAAAACCAGCTTTTTACATTAGCATGTGACGTTCAGAACTAGCATTCCCACCGAACACTTCCGGTGAATTTACTAAATTACTCATGATAAACGTTCACAAAAAGCATAACAATTATTTTAAGAATTATAGATACAGAACTCCTCAATGCACTCGATATGTCCGATTTTAAAATAGCTTTTCGGATGAAGCACATTTTGCAATATTGTAAGTACATAGCCCGGCATCACAGGGCTAGCTATTTAGACACCCAACCAGTTTAGCCTTCACCAAAATCACATTTCCTATAAGAAAAATGGTCTTACCTTTCCTGTTCTTCGTCAGAATGCACTCCCAGGACTTCTACTTCAATAACAAATGTTGGTTTGGTCCCAAATAATCCATCGTTATGTTCCATCAACGACGTTTTGTTCGTGCGTTCTAGACACTATCCCAATGGTAAATCACGGTCGCACGCATGGCGCAGAACGTGACAAAAAATGTCTAAATATTCCATTACCGTACTTCGAAGCATGTCAACCACTGTTTAAAACCAATTTTTATGCAATTTATCTCGTAGAAAAGCGATAATATTCCGACCGGGAATCTGCATGTCTGTAAACTGAGGGAAAAACCGAAAGACGGGGGCGGGGCAGGTCGCGAGCGTAAGCATTTCTCCACTGATTGACCACTTAGCTTTTGCTCTCGTGTGCTTCAGCCAGGGCTTTGAATTACGTCATTCCTGTTTTTCCCGGGCTCTGAGAGCCCATTGGAGACGTGGGAAGTGTCACGTAAGAGCAGAGATCCTTTGTAATAGATAGAGAGAATCAACAAGGGGAAGAAATGGTCAGACAGGGTACTTCCTGAACAGAACCTTCTCAGGTTTTTGCCTGCCATAGGAGTTCTGTTATACTCACAGACACCATTCAAACAGTTTTAGAAACTTTGGAGTGTTTTCTATCCAAAGCTAATAATTATATGCATATTCTAGTTTCTGGGCAGGACTAATAATCAGATTAAATCGGGTACGTTTTTTATCCAGCCGTGAAAATACTGCACCCTAGTCATAAGAGGTTTTAAATCTACTTGAAAATCTACGGCAAGACTTGAAAATGGCTTTCTTGCAATGATCAACAACCAACTTGACAGAACTTGAATAATTTAAAAAAGAATAATGGCGAATGTGGTACAGGAGACTTACCCAACAAGAGTCACAGCTGTAATCGCTGCCAAAGGTGTTTCTAACATGTATTGACTCAAGATACATTATTGTTTTGTTTTTCATAATTTTTGAATACATGTTAGAATTTGTCTTCCACTTTGACATTACAGACTATTTTGTGTAGATCGTTAAAAAAAGACAATTAAATAAATTTAAATCCCACGTTGAAACACAATAAAATTTGGAAAATGTCATGGGGTGTCAATACTTTCTTAAGGCACTGTATGTAGGTCATCGGGAAAGAGTTCAGTTTAAAGCCAAGTCCATGATTACATTTACACCTGATTGCTGGATCAAAGTCCATGGCTATGTCCATGGACTTTGTGCATTTGGAAAGTATTCTGAACCCTTGATTTTTTCAAGTTACAGCCTTATTCTAAAATGTATAAAATAAATAGAAATTGTCATCAATCTACACACAATACCCCATAATGAAAAAGCCTAAACAGTTTTTTTGTATTAAAAATAAAAAACAGGTACCTTATTTAAAAATATATATATATTTCACCTTTATTTAACCAGGTAGGCTAGATGAGAACAAGTTCTCATTTACAACTACGACCTGGCCAAGATTAAGCACAGCAGTGTGACACAAACAACAACACAGAGTATCACATGGAATAAACAAACATACAGGCAATAATACAATAGACAAAGTCTATTAACAGTGTGTGCAAATGAGGTAGGATAAGGGAGATAAGGCAATAAATAGGCCATAGTGGCAAAATAATGACAATATAGCAATTAAACACTGGAGTGATTGATGTGCAGAAGATGAGTGTGCAAGTAGAGATACTGGGGTGCAAAGGAGAAAAATACATAAAATAAATAACAGTATGGGGATGAGGTAGTTGGATGGGCTATTTACAGATGGGCTATGTACAGGTGCAGTGATCTGTGAGCTGCTCTGACAGCTGGTGCTTAAAGTTAGTGAGGGAGATATGAGTCTCCAGCTTCAGTGATTTTTGCAGTTCGTTCCAGTCATTGGCAGCAGAGAACTGGAAGGAAAGGCGGCCAAAGGATGACTTGGCTTTGGGGGTAAAATATACCTGCTGGAGCGCGTGCTACGGGTGGGTGCTGCTATGGTGACCAGTGAGCTGAGATAAGGCGGGGCTTTACCTAGCAAAGACTTATAGATGACCTGGAGCTAGTGGGTTTGGCGACAAATATGAAGCGAGGGCCAGCCAACGAGAGCATACAGGTCGCGGTGGTGGGTAGTATATGGGGCTTTGGTGACAAAATGGATGGCACTGTGATAGACTGCATCCAGTTTGTTGAGTAGAGTGTTGGAGGCTATTTTGTAAATGACATCGCCGAAGTCAAGGATCAGTACAATAGTCAGTTTTACGAGGGAATATTTGGCAGCATGAGTGAAGGATGCTTTGTTGCAAAATAGGAAGCCGATTCTAGATTTAATTTTGGATTGGAGATGCTTAATGTGAGTCTGGAAGGAAGGTTTACAGTCTAACCAGACACCTAGGTATTTGTAGTTGTCCACATATTCTAAGTCAGAACCGTCCAGAGTAGTGATGCTGGACGGGCGGGCAGGTGTGGGCAGTGATCGGTTGAAGAGCATGCATTTAGTTTTACTTGCATTTAAAAGCAGTTGGAGGCCACGGAAGGAGAGTTGTATGGCATTGAAGCTCGTCTGGAGGGTTGTTAACACAGTGTCCAAAGAAGTATACAGAATGGTGTCGTCTGCGTAGAGGTGGATCAGAGAATCACCAGCAGCAAGAGCGACGTCATTGATGTATACAGAGAAAAGAGTCGGCCCGAGGATTGAACCCTGTGGCACCCCCAGAAACTGACAACAGGCCCTCTGATTTGATACACTGAAACTCTGTCTGAGAAGTAGTTGGTGAACCAGGCGAGGCAGTCATTTGAGAAACCAAGGCTGTTGAGTCTGCCGATAAGAATATGGTGATTGACCGAGTCGAAAGCCTTGGCCAGGTCAATTAATACATTTGCACAGTTTTGTCTCTTATCGATGGCGGTTACGATATCGTTTAGGACCTTGAGTTTGGCTGAGGTGCACCCATGACCAGCTCGGAAACCAGATTCCATAGCGGAGAAGGTACGGTGGGATTCGAAATGGTCGTTGATCTGTTTGTTAACTTGGCTTTCGAAGGCCTTAGAAAGATAGGGTAGGATAGATATAGGTCTGTAGCAGTTTGGGTCTAGAGTGTATCCCCCTTTGAAGAGGGGGATGACCGCGGCAGCTTTCCAATCTTTGGGGATCTCAGACGATACGAAAGAAGGGTTGACCAGGCAAGTAATAGGGGTTGCAACAATTTCGGCGGATAACATTAGAAAGAGAGGGCCCAGATTGTCTAGCCCGGCTGATTTGTAGGGGTCCAGTTTTTGCCGCTCTTTCAGAACATCAGCTATCTGGATTTGGGTGGAGGAGAAATGGGGGAGGCTTGGGCAAGTTGTTGTGGGGGGTGCAGGGCTGTTGACCGGGGTAGGGGTAGCCAGGTGGAAAGCATGGCCAGCCGTAGAAAAATGCTTATCGAAATTCTCAATTATCGTGGATTTATCGGTGGTGACAGTGTTTCCTAGCCTCAGTGCAGTGGACAGCTGGGAGGAGGTGCTCTTATTCTCCATGGACTTGACAGTGTCCCAGAACCTTTTGGAGTTTGTGCTACAGGATGCAAATTTCTGTTTGAAAAAGCTAGCCTTTGCTTTCCTAACTGCCTGTGTATATTGGTTCCTAACTTCCCTGAAAAGTTGCATATCGCGGGGGCTATTCGATGCTAATGCAGTACTCCACAGGATGTTTTTTGTGTTGGTCAAGGGCAGTCAAGTCTGGAGTGAACCAAGGGCTATATCTGTTTCTGGTTCTACATTTTTTAAGATGGTGAGGAAAGCACTTTTAAAGAATAACCAGGCATCCTCAACTGACGGAAAGAGGTCAATATCCTTCCAGGATACCCGGGCCAGGTCGATTAGAAAGGCCTGCTTGCTGAAGTGTTTTAGGGAGCATTTGACAGTGATAAGGAGTTGTTGTTTGACCGCAGACCCATTATGGACACAGGCAATGAGGCAGTGATCGCTGATATCCTGGTTGAAGACAGCAGAGGTGTATTTGGAGGGCAGGTTGGTTAGGATGATATCTATGAGGGTGCCCATGTTTACGGATATGGCGTTGTACCTGGTAGGTTCATTGATCATTTGTGTGAGATTGAGGGCATCAAGCTTAGATTGTAGGATGGCCGGGGTGTTCAGCATGTCCCAGTTTAGGTCACCTAACAGCAACGAGCTCTGAAGATAGATGGGAAATCAATTCACATATGGTGTCCAGCTGGGGGCAGAGGTGCTCTATAGCAAGCGGCAACGGTGAGAGACTTGTTTCTGGAAAGGTGGATTTTTAAAAGTCAAATTGTTTGGGCACAGACCTGGATAGTAAGACAGAACTCTGCAGGCTATCTCTGCAGTAGATTGCAACTCCGCCCCCTTTGGCAGTTCTATCTTGTCGGAAAATGTTATAGTTAGGGATGGACATTTCTGGGTTTTTAGTGGTCTTCCTAAGCCAGGATCCAGACACGGCTAGGACATCCGGGTTGGCAGAGTGTGCTAAAGCAGTGAATAAAACAAACTTCTATTGTTAACATGCATGAAACCAATTATTTTACGGTTACAGAAGTCAACAAATGAGAGCGCCTGGGGAATGGGAGTGGAGCTAGGCACTGCAGGGCCTGGATTAACCTCTACATCACCAGAGGAACAGAGGAGGAGTAGGATAAGGGTACGGCTAAAGGCTATAAAAACTAGTTGTCTAGTACGTTCGGAACAGAGAGTTAAAGGAGCAGGTTCCTTGGCACGGTAGAATAGATTCAAGGAATAATGTATAGTACAGACAAAGGTATGATAGGATGTGAATACAGTGGAGGTAAACCTATGCATTGAGTGACGATGAGAGCGATATTGTCTCTAGAAACATAATTTAAACCAGGTGAGGTCACCGCACGTGTGGGAGGTGGAACTAAAGGGTTAGCTAAGGCGTGTTGAGCAGGGCTAGAGGCTCTACGGTGAAATAAGGCAATAATCACTAACCAAAACAGCAATGGACAAGGCATTTTGACATTAGGGAGAGGCATGTGTAGCCGAGTGATCATAGGGGTCCAGTGAGTTGCTCGGCGGGCTGGAGACATGGCGATTCAGACAGCTAGCGGGCCGGGGCTAGCAAGCTAGCAGAAGGGCCTTGGAGGGACGTTGCGATGGAGGAAGTCTGTTGTAGCCCCCTCATGCTGTTACGTTGGCAGTCCAGTCGTGATGGATCAGCAGGGCTCCGTGCGGTGGAAGGGTCCAGGCCAATTGGGAAAATAGGTATAGTGGCCAAAGAATTTGTCCGATGAGCCTCTTCAGCTAACAGTCCGATATGCTGTAGACAGCTAGAGGGCCGTGGCTAGCAGGCTAGCAGATGGGCTTTCAGGGGACGCCGCCACGGAGGAGCCAGTTGAAAAACCCCCTCGGGCAGATTACGTCGGTAGTCCAGTCATGATGGATCGGCGGGGCCCCGCGTCGGCAGTAAAAGGGGTCCAGGCCAATTGGCAAAATAGGTATTGTAGCCCAAGGAGTGACTGATGGACCTCTTTGGCTAGCCGGGAGATGGGCCTAGCAAAGGCTAGCTCCAGGCTAATTGGTTCTTGCTTCGGGACGGAGACGTTAGCCAGGAGTGGCCACTTGGATAGCAGCTAGCTAGCTGCGATGATCCAGGTGAAAAGGTTCAGAGCTTGCGGTAGGAAACCGGAGATATGGAGAAAAATAAGTCCTATTTGCTCTGGTTTGAGTTGCGCCGTGCAGACTGGCAAGAGTTGTCTGAGCTAAAGGTTAGCTGATGACTGCTAGTTAGCTGGCTAGCTTCTGTTGGGGGTTCCGGTTCAAAAGAAAGAAAATAGCAGATCCATACCACATTGGGTGAGGCGGATTGCTGTAGAGTATGTTGAAGTTGAGGTTGAGGTTTAAATATATGCGAAGAAAAAAGGAATAAAAGATATATACACGGGACACGACAAGATGAGGACAAAGACGTCTGACTGCTACGCCATCTTGAAATAAGTCATTTACATAAGTAATCAGACCATTTGCTATGAGACTCAAAATTGAGCTCCAGTGCATCCTGTTTCCATTGATCATCCTTGAGATGTTTCTAGAAATTGATTGGAGTCCACCTGTAGTAAATGATTGGACATGATTTGGAAAGGTACACACCTATCTATATTAGGTCCCACAGTTGACAGTGCATGTCAGAGCAAAATCCAAGCCATGACGTTGAAGGAATTGTCCGTAGAGTTCCTAGACATAATTGTGTTGAGGTGAAAGTGTACCAAAACATTTATGCAGCATTGAAGGTCCCCAACAACACGGTGCCCTCCATTATTCTTAAATGGAAGAAGTTTAGAACCACCAAGACTCTTCCTAGAGATGGCCGCCCGGCCAAACTGAGCAATCGGGGGAGAAGGGTCTTGGTCAGGGAGGTGACCAAGAACCCGATGGTCACTCTGACAGAACTCGAGAGTTCCTCTGTGGAGATGGGAGAACCATCCAGAAGGCCAACCATTTCTGCAGCACTCTCCAATCAGGCCTTTATGGTAGATTGGCCAGATGAAAGCCACTCCTCAGTAAAAGGCACATGACAGCCCGCTTGGACTCTCAGACCATGAGAAACAAGATTCTCTTGTCTGATGAAACCAAGACCGAATGCTTTGGCCTGAATGCCAAGCGTCACGTCTGGAGGAAACCTGGCACCATCCTTACGGTTTAGCGTGGTGGTGGCAGCATCATGCTGTGGGGATGTTTTTCAGCAGCAGGGACTCGGAGACTAGTCAGGATTGAGAGAAAGATGAACAGAGCAAAGTACAGAAAGATCCTTGATGAAAACCTGCTCCAGAGTGCTCAGGACCTCAGACTGGGGCGAAGGTTCACCTTCCTACAGGACAACAACCCTAAGCACACAGACAACACAGGAGCGGCTTGTCCTTGAGTGGCCCAGCCAGAGCCCGGACTTGAACCCAATCGAACATCTCTGGAGAGATCTGAAAATAGCTGTGCAGCGACACTCCTCATCCAACCCAACAGAGCTTGAGAGGATCTGCAGAGAAGAATGAGCAAAACTCCCCAATTTCTTTTTTTTAAACTAGGCAAGTCAGTTAAGAATAAATTCTTATTTACAATGACGGCCTAGGAACAGTGGGTTAACTGCCTTGTTCAGGGGCAGAACGACAGATTTGTACCTTGTCAGCTCGGGGATTCGATCAAGCAACCTTTCGGTTACTAGTCCAACGCTCTAACCACTAGGCTACCTGTCATCCCTACAGGTGTGCCAAGCTTGTATCGTCATACCCAAGAAGACTCGAGGCTGTAATCGCTGCCAAAGGTTCTTCAACAAAGTACTGAGTAAAGGGTCTGAATACTTATGTAAATATGATAACAGTTTTTATTTTTAATACATTTGCAAACATTTCTAAAAACCTGTTTTAGCTTTGTCAGTATGGGGTATTGTGCATAGATTGATGAGGGAAAAAAACGATTTAATCAATTTTAGAATAAGTCTGTAACGTTACAAAATGTAGAAAAAGTAAAGTTGTCTGAATACTTTCCGAATGCACTGTATCACCTATAGGGTGCCATTTTGGCCGCATCCTGTTTCTCAAAACATTAATTCAGAAGTAAGTAACTGGCTGAAAGTGCAAACTTCTCCCTGACAGAGGCGTTTACCGCTCAGAGTGTAAGGACCGATGCCGGGGATAAGAAGCAGGTACGGGGAGTTGAACATTTAATGAGGAACAGACAGGTAACAGGACAGGAACAGCTTCAGAACACGGGCAAACAAGGACATATGACAATCAATGCAGAAGCAGGAAACAGAGCGGGGAACTAGACAGATCTAGGGAAGGTAATGACAGAGGTGATTGAGTCCAGGTGAGTCCAATAATCGCTGATGCGTGTGACGGGGGGAAGGCAGGTGTGCGTAATAATGATGGCAGGTGTGCGCAATGCTGGGGAGCCTGGCGCCCTCGAGTGCCAGAGGGGAAGAGCGGGAGCAGGAGTGACACAGAGAGGTAGTCAGTAATGAAGGGACCCTCCACATTGAGAGCTGTGTTCTTGGGCTTTGGGCTTGAGCATACAGGGTGGTGACGCCACAGTGGGTTTGGGCAGGTGATGGTAGAATGATGTGTTTTGAAAATGACGTCTGCCTTCTGCACAAACGGCGTCTCTCTCTCTAAGTGCAGGTTACTGTAGGGGTCGCTGATCGGCCGCCACTCACCATCCATAAAGTCAATGTTCCATAAACAACTAAAAAGGACCTACTCAGGGGAGTCTGGGCGAATTACTTGGCAGATTACCACTGCTAGTCTGAACACATTTTTAATATAATGTCACGTTTTAACATAATAAACTGTTAAATTCACAAGCAGCGATATTATCTCCACTGTGCAAGTATAGAGTGCATAATAACAGAGTCAGATCGAAAGAGAATACTCAATTGGTTTTCTTGCTTGTATACTGGCTGTTCCGTTGTTAAATAGATAAGCCATAGCGTTATTATAATGATAGTGGAGGCCAATTGAAGAGCATTGTCCTTTGTGTTCTTTACTTGTTATCAAGTATTTGGAAGAGTTGAAGGGATGTGGAAAAAGAGTCCTTTACAATCACAATGATCTCCAGATTATAGTGAAATTCAGAGCATTGGCGTTATGTAACACACTGTCATGCTGTTCCAAGGTAATAACTGTATTACAGTAGCTGATGCATTTACACAGAGAATCCATTGACATGTTGTTCCTACTTCAAGGTGTGAAATGAGAATATCACACCTTTAGTTACACTCCATTCCTGTCATCCATAGTCTCACAGTTCGATTCTCTGTCTCAGAATAAATAGGTTATTAAGGAAAACATAGGCCGGTGTCTGGCCCTTGGCAAATATTAAACTCAGAAGCCAAACATGACGAGTCAACATTGTTGCACAATTACAACAATGTAAACCAATTAACCAACCAACCAACCAACCAACCAAACAACCTTGATTTACCAAACGGTTTTATTTTAATGTCTGAATAAACATGGGGTAAGTTCAGGACAGCTGTGATGTTCACGTTAGCTGTTTAACACATATGGGGACTTGTTCTGTTCTATTATCAGAGATTGAAACAGTTGCAAACCCATAATGCACTGCTCACCGAGTTGCACCGGCGTGGGTGATGAGAGAGGTCTGCATTCTTTCTGTAGCCATGCTGTCCTTTAAACAACAACACTAACACGAACAGATAGACAGTCTCTTTGGTCTGCCCTTTTAAACAACAACACTAACACGGACAGATATACAGTCTCTTTGGTCTGCCCTTTTAAACAACAACACTAACACGAACAGATATACAGTCTCTTTGGTCTGCCCTTTTAAACAACAACACTAACACAAACAGATAGACAGTCTCTTTGGTCTGCCCTTTTAGACAACAACAATAACACAAACAGATAGACAGTCTCTTTGGTCTGCCCTTTTAAATGACAACACAAACACAAACAGATAGTCTCTTTGGTCTGCCCTTTTAAACAGCAACAATAACACAAACAGATATACAGTCTCTTTGGTCTGCCCTTTTAAATGACAACACTAACACGAACAGATAGACAGTCTCTTTGGTCTGCCCTTTTAAACAACAACACTAACACGAACAGATAGACAGTCTCTTTGGTCTGCCCTTTTAAACAACAACACAAACACAAACAGATAGACAGTCTCTTTGGTCTGCCCTTTTAGACAACAACAATAACACAAACAGATAGACAGTCTCTTTGGTCTGCCCTTTAAACAACAACACTAACACGAACAGATAGACAGTCTCTGGTCTGCCCTTTAAATGACAACACTAACACGAACAGATAGACAGTCTCTTTGGTCTTTTCTGTTTCCAAGTGTTCCCCCTCCCTCCCTCCCTCCCTCCCTCCCTCCCTCCCTCCCTCCCTCTGTGTTTACCTGAAGGCAGAGCACAGTGCCATGCAGGCAGACTGGCAGGCAGGCTACATGGTGGCAGACATCACAGCCTCAGGGGGTTATCCAGCTACTGGAAAAGACTGTTGTGGGTCCAGCTCCTGGAAAGGACTGTTGTGGGTTCAGCTACTGGAAAGGGACTGTTGTGGGTTCAGCTACTGGAAAGGGACTGTTGTGGGTTCAGCTACTGGAAAGAGACTGTTGTGGGTTCAGCTACTGGAAAGGACTGTTGTGGGTTCAGCTACTGGAAAGAGACTGTTGTGGGTTCAGCTACTGGAAAGAGACTGTTGTGGGTTCAGCTACTGGAAAGAGACTGTTGTGGGAAAGAGACTGTTGTGGGTTCAGCTACTGGAAAGGACTGTTGTGGGTTCAGCTACTGGAAAGGACTGTTGTGGGTTCAGCTACTGGAAAGGACTGTTGGGGGTTCAGCTACTGGAAAGAGACTGTTGTGGGTTCAGCTACTGGAAAGGACTGTTGGGGGTTCAGCTACTGGAAAGAGACTGTTGTGGGTTCAGCTACTGGAAAAGACTGTTGTGGGTTCAGCTACTGGAAAGGACTGTTGTGGGTTCAGCTACTGGAAAGGACTGTTGTGGGTTCAGCTACTGGAAAGGACTGTTGTGGGTTCAGCTACTGGAAAGGGACTGTTGTGGGTTCAGCTACTTGAAAGGGACTGTTGTGGGTTCAGCTACTGGAAAGGGACTGTTGTGGGTTCAGCTACTGGAAATGACTGTTGTGGGTTCAGCTACTGGAAAGGGACTGTTGTGGGTTCAGCTACTGGAAAGAGACTGTTGTGGGTTCAGCTACTGGAAAGAGACTGTTGTGGGTTCAGCTACTGGAAAGGGACTGTTGTGGGTTCAGCTACTGGAAAGGACTGTTGTGGGTTCAGCTACTGGAAAGGACTGTTGTGGGTTCAGCTACTGGAAAGAGACTGTTGTGGGTTCAGCTACTGGAAAGAGACTGTTGTGGGTTCAGCTACTGGAAAGGGACTGTTGTGGGTTCAGCTACTGGAAAGGGACTGTTGTGGGTTCAGCTACTGGAAAGAGACTGTTGTGGGTTCAGCTACTGGAAAGGACTGTTGTGGGTTCAGCTACTGGAAAAGACTGTTGTGGGTTCAGCTACTGGAAAGGACTGTTGTGGGTTCAGCTACTGGAAAGAGACTGTTGTGGGTTCAGCTACTGGAAAGGACTGTTGTGGGTTCAGCTACTGGAAAGGACTGTTGGGGGTTCAGCTAAGGGAAAGGACTGTTGGGGGTTCAGCTACTGGAAAGAGACTGTTGTGGGTTCAGCTACTGGAAAAGACTGTTGTGGGTTCAGCTACTGGAAAGGACTGTTGTGGGTTCAGCTACTGGAAAGGACTGTTGTGGGTTCAGCTACTGGAAAGAGACTGTTGTGGGTTCAGCTACTGGAAAGGACTGTTGTGGGTTCAGCTACTGGAAAGGGACTGTTGTGGATTCAGCTACTGGAAAGGACTGTTGTGGGTTCAGCTACTGGAAAGGGACTGTTGTGGGTTCAGCTACTTGAAAGGGACTGTTGTGGGTTCAGCTACTGGAAAGGACTGTTGTGGGTTCAGCTACTGGAAAGGGACTGTTGTGGGTTCAGCTACTTGAAAGGGACTGTTGTGGGTTCAGCTACTGGAAAGGACTGTTGTGGGTTCAGCTACTGGAAAGGGACTGTTGTGGGTTCAGCTACTGGAAATGACTGTTGTGGGTTCAGCTACTGGAAAGGGACTATTGTGGGTTCAGCTACTGGAAAGAGACTGTTGTGGGTTCAGCTACTGGAAAGGACTGTTGTGGGTTCAGCTACTGGAAAGGGACTGTTGTGGGTTCAGCTACTGGAAAGGGACTGTTGTGGGTTCAGCTACTGGAAAGAGACTGTTGTGGGTTCAGCTACTGGAAAGGACTGTTGTGGGTTCAGCTACTGGAAAAGACTGTTGTGGGTTCAGCTACTGGAAAAGACTGTTGTGGGTTCAGCTACTGGAAAGGACTGTTGTGGGTTCAGCTACTGGAAAATACTTTTGTGGGTTCAGCTACTGGAAAGGACTGTTGTGGGTTCAGCTCCTGGAAAGGACTGTTGTGGGTTCAGCTACTGGAAAGGACTGTTGTGGGTTCAGCTACTGGAAAGGACTGTTGTCGGTTCAGCTACTGGAAAGGACCATTGTGGGTTCAGCTACTGGAAAGGACTGTTGTGGGTTCAGCTCCTGGAAAAGACTGTTGTGGGTTCAGCTACTGGAAAGGGACTGTTGTGGGTTCAGCTCCTGGAAAGGACTGTTGTGGGTTCAGCTACTGGAAAGGGACTGTTGTGGGTTCAGCTACTGGAAAGGACTGTTGTGGGTTCAGCTCCTGGAAAGGACTGTTGTGGGTTCAGCTACTGGAAAGGGACTGTTGTGGGTTCAGCTACTGGAAAGGACTGTTGTGGGTTCAGCTACTGGAAAGGACTGTTGTGGGTCCAGCTCCTGGAAAGAACTGTTGTGGGTTCAGCTACTGGAAAAGACTCTTGTGGGTTCAGCTACTGGACAGGGACTGTTGTGGGTCCAGCTCCTGGAAAGGACTGTTGTGGGTTCAGCTACTGGAAAATACTCTTGTGGGTTCAGCTACTGGACAGGGACTGTTGTGGGTTCAGCTACTGGAAAGAGACTGTTGTGGGTTCAGCTACTGGAAAGGACTGTTGTGGGTCCAGCTACTGGAAAGGACTGTTGTGGGTTCAGCTGCTGGAAAGGACTGTTGTGGGTTCAGCTGCTGGAAAGGGACTGTTGTGGGTTCAGCTACTGGAAAAGGACTGTTGTGGGTTCAGCTACTGGAAAGAGACTGTTGTGGGTTCAGCTACTGGAAAAGGACTGTTGTGGGTCCAGCTCCTGGAAAGGACTGTTGTGGGTTCAGCTACTGGAAAATACTCTTGTGGGTTCAGCTACTGGACAGGGACTGTTGTGGGTTCAGCTACTGGAAAGAGACTGTTGTGGGTTCAGCTACTGGAAAGGACTGTTGTGGGTTCAGCTCCTGGAAAAGACTGTTGTGGGTTCAGCTACTGGAAAGGGACTGTTTTGGCTTCAGCTACTGGAAAGGGACTGTTGTGGTTTCAGCTACTGGAAAAGGACTGTTGTGGGTTCAGCTACTGGAAAGAGACTGTTGTGGGTCCAGCTACTGGAAAGGGACTGTTGTGGGTTCAGCTACTGGAAAGGACTGTTGGGGGTTCAGCTACTGGAAAGATACTGTTGTGGGTTCAGCTACTGGAAAGGGACTGTTGTGGGTTCAGCTACTGGAAAGAGACTGTTGTGGGTCCAGCTACTGGAAAGGGACTGTTGTGGGTTCAGCTACTGGAAAGGACTGTTGTGGGTTCAGCTACTGGAAAGGACTGTTGGGGGTTCAGCTACTGTAAAGAGACTGTTGTGGGTTCAGCTACTGGAAAGGACTGTTGTGGATTCAGCTACTGGAAAGGACTGTTGTGGGTTCAGCTACTGGAAAGGGACTGTTGTGGGTTCAGCTACTGGAAAGGACTGTTGTGGGTCCAGCTACTGGAAAAGACTGTTGTGGGTTCAGCTACTGGAAAGAGACTGTTGTGGGTTCAGCTACTTGAAAGGGACTGTTGTGGGTTCAGCTACTGGAAAGGACTGTTGTGGGTTCAGCTACTGGAAAGGGACTGTTGTGGGTTCAGCTACTGGAAAGGACTGTTGTGGGTCCAGCTACTGGAAAAGACTGTTGTGGGTTCAGCTACTGGAAAGGACTGTTGTGGGTTCAGCTACTGGAAAGGGACTGTTGTGGGTTCATTTTTCATTGTATTCGTACATTCCCCTGTGATAGTACTATGTTCCCTTAGATTACCATTGCCTTCCATTTTGAACCAAGCATGTAAATAAGCAATGCTAACCAGAATACTTTTCCTTACAGGGGATGAAGCCAGACAGTTTCTACAAAGTCAAGGTCCCAGAGCTCAAAGAGATCATCGAAGGATGTATCCGGATGGACAAAGATGAACGGTATTGGGCTTCTCATAATATTCTTACATTACAGAAAACAAATGAGATATTACACATATGATGAAATGAACATTCCAGCCATTATGCTAAGTAAATGATATATCAAATCCTTTGCCGTTTAATTACGGTGTCCAATTAAAAGGAGTTGATTGAATTGAATAGCTACAGTTGATGTTGGAAGATTACATACACCTTAGCCAAATACATTTAACCTCTCTGGGTCAGTGGGACGTGCGTCCCACCCTAGTCGACAGCCAGTGGAATCGCGTGGCGCGAAATACAAATACCTAAAAAATGCTATAACTTCGATTTCTCAAACATATGACTATTTTACACCATTTTAAAGATAAGACTCTCGTTAATCTAACCACGTTGTCTGATTTCAAAAAGGCTTTACAGTGAAAGCAAAACATTAGATTATGTCAGGAGAGTACCGTGCCAAAAATAATCACACAGCCATTTTCAAAGCAAGCATATATGTCACAAAAACCAAAACCACAGCTAAATGCAGAACTAACCTTTGATGATCTTCATCAGATGACACTCCTAGGACATTATGTTATACAATACATGCATGTTTTGTTCAATCAAGTTCATATTTATATCAAAAAACAGCTTTTTACATTAGCATATGATGTTCAGAACTAGCATACCCACTGAAAACTTCCAGTGAATTTACTAAATTACTCATGATAAACGTTGACAAAATACATAACAATTATTTTAAGAATTATAGATACAGAACTCCTTTATGCAAACGCTATGTCAGATTTTAAAATAGCTTTTCGGTGAAAGCCCATTTTGCAATATTCTGAGTACATAGCTCGGCCATCACAGGCTAGCTAATTTGACACCCACCAAGTTTGGGGCAACCTAATCTCCGAATTACTATTAGAAAAATTGGATTACCTTTGCTGTTCTTCGTCAGAATTCACTCCCAGGACTTCTACTTCAACAACAAATGTTGTTTTGGTTCCAAATAAGCCATAGTTATATCCAAATACCTCCATTTTGTTTGTGCGTTCAGGTCACTATCCAAAGGGTAATGCGCGAGCGCATTTCGTGACAAAAAATGTCAAAATATTCCATTACCGTACTTAGAAGCATGTCAAACGCTGTTTAAAATCTATTTTTATGCTATTTTTCTCGTAAAATAGCGATAATATTCCAACCGGACAACGTTGTATTCATTCAAAGACTGAAAGAAAAAAATGGAGAAGTCTCGTGAATGCGCATCTCAGTCTCACTGTCCCCAGGCAGGCCACTTACAAACTCTGCTGCTGTACTTTGCCCAGAGACAGGAGACACGTCACTCCACTTTCTGAACGCTTTAGAGAGCAAATGGAAGCCTTAGAAAGTGTCACGTAACAGCACAGATGCTGTATTTTTGATAGAGATGCAACAGAAGGACAACAAATTGTCATACAGGGCACTTCCTGCATGGAATCTTCCCAGGTTTTGGCCTGCCATATGAGTTCTGTTATACTCACAGATACCATTCAAACAGTTTTAGAAACTTTAGAGTGTTTTCTATCCAAATCTACAAATTATATGCATATTCTTGTTTCTAGGCAAGAGTAGTAACCAGTTTAAATCGGGTACATTTTTAATCCGGCCGTGAAAATACTGCCCCCTAGCCCCAACAGGTTAAACTCAGTTTTTCACAATTCCTGACATTTAATCCTAGTACAAATTCCCTGTTTTAGGTCAGTTAGGATTACCAATTTATTTTAAGAATGTGAAATGCCAGAATAGTAGTAGAGAGAATGATTTATTTCAGCTTTAATTTCTTTCATCACATTCCCAGTGGGTCAGAAGTTTACATACACTCAATTAGTATTTGGTAGCATTGCCTTTAAATTGTTTAACTTGGGTCAAACGGTTCGGGTAGCCTTCCACAAGCTTCCCACCTCTAAGTTGGGTGAATTTTGGCTCATTCATCCTGACAGAGCTGGTGTAACTGAGTCAGGTTTGTTGGCCTCCTTGCTCGCACACACTTCTTTAGTTCTGCCCACAAATTTTCCATAGGATTGAGATCAGGGTTTTGTGATGGCCACTCCAATGCCTTGACTTTGTTGTCCTTAAGCCATTTTGCCACAACTTTGGAAGTATGCTTGGTGTCAACGTCCATTTGGAAGATCCATTTGCGACCAAGCTTTTAACTTCCTGACTGATGTCTTGAAATGTTGCTTCAATATATCCACATAATTTTCCTCCCTCATGATGCCATCTATTTTGTGAAGTGCACCAGTCCCTCCTGCAGCAAAGCACCCCCACAACATGATGCTGCCACCCCCGGGCTTCACGATTGGGATGGTGTTCTTCGGCTTGCAAGCCTCCCCCTTTTTCCTCCAAACATAACGATGGTCATTATGGCCAAACAGTTCTATTTTTGTTTCATCAGACCAGAGAACATTTCTCCAAAAAGTACGATCTTTGTCCCCATGTGCAGTTACAAACCATAGCCTGGCTTTTTTATGGCGGTTTTGGAGCAGTGGCTTCTTCCTTGCTGAGCAGCCTTTCAGGTTACATTTTACATGACATTTAAGTCATTTAGCAGACGCTCTTATCCAGAGCGACTTACAAATTGGTGCATTCACCTTATGATATCCAGTGGAACAACCACTTTACAATAGTGCGTCTAAATCTTTTAAGGGGGGGGGGGGTTAGAAGGATTACTTTATCCTATCCCAGGTATTCCTTAAAGAGGTGGGGTTTCAGGTGTCTCCGGAAGGTGGTGATTGACTCCGCTGTCCTGGCGTCGTGAGGGAGCTTGTTCCACCATTGGGCTGCCAGAGCAGCGAACAGTTTTGACTGGGCTGAGCGGGAACCGTGCTTCCTCAGAGGTAGGGGGGCCAGCAGGCCAGAGGTGGATGAACGCAGTGCCCTTGTTTGGGTGTAGGGCCTGATCAGAGCCTGAAGGTATGGAGGTGCCGTTC
Organism: Salmo trutta; assembly: GCF_901001165.1. Classification (NCBI taxonomy): domain Eukaryota; kingdom Metazoa; phylum Chordata; class Actinopteri; order Salmoniformes; family Salmonidae; genus Salmo; species Salmo trutta. Next base: position 13,647,688 of record NC_042974.1, read on the forward strand.
CCCTCACAGCTCCGTAGGCAAGCACCATGGTCTTGTAGCGGATGCGAGCTTCAACTGGAAGCCAGTGGAGAGAGTGGAGGAGCGGGGTGACGTGAGAGAACGTGGGAAGGTTGAACACCAGACGGGCTGCGGCGTTCTGGATGAGTTGTAGGGGTTTAATGGCACAGGCAGGGAGCCCAGCCAACAGCGAGTTGCAGTAATCCAGACGGGAGATGACAAGTGCCTGGATTAGGACCTGCGTCGCTTCCTGTGTGAGGCAGGGTCGTACTCTGCGAATGTTGTAGAGCATGAACCTACAGGATCGGGTCACCGCCTTGATGTTAGTGGAGAACGACAGGGTGTTGTCCAGGATCACGCCAAGGTTCTTAGCAGTCTGGGAGGAGGACACAAGGGAGTTGTCAACCGTGATGGCGAGATCATGGAACGGGCAGTCCTTCCCCGGGAGGAAGAGCAGCTCCTTCTTGCCGAGGTTCAGCTTGAGGTGGTGATCCGTCATCCACACTGATATGTCTGCCAGACATGCAGAGATGCGATTCGCCGCCTGGTTATCAGAAGGGGGAAAGGAGAAGATGAATTGTGTCGTCTGCATAGCAATGATAGGAGAGACCATGTGAGGATATGACAGAGCCAAGTGACTTGGTGTATAGCGAGAATAGGAGAGGGCCTAGAACAAAGCCCTGGGGGACACCAGTGGTGAGAGCGCGTGGTGCGGAGACAGATTCTCGCCACGCCACCTGGTAGGAGCGACCTGTCAGGTAGGACGCAATCCAAGCGTGGGCCGCTCCGGAGATGCCCAACTCGGAGAGGGTGGAGAGGAGGATCTGATGGTTCACAGTATCAAAGGCAGCAGATAGGTCTAGAAGGATGAGAGCAGAGGAGAGAGAGTTAGCTTTAGCAGTGCGGAGAGCCTCCGTGACACAGAGAAGAGCAGTCTCAGTTGAATGCCCAGTCTTGAAACCTGACTGATTAGGATCAAGAAGGTCATTCTGAGAGAGATAGCAGGAGAGCTGGCTAAGGACGGCACGTTCAAGAGTTTTGGAGAGAAAAGAAAGAAGGGATACTGGTCTGTAGTTGTTGACATGGGAGGGATCGAGTGTAGGTTTTTTCAGAAGGGGTGCAACTCTCGCTCTCTTGAAGACGGAAGGGACGTAGCCAGCGGTCAAGGATGAGTTGATGAGCGAGGTGAGGTAGGGGAGAAGGTCTCCGGAAATGGTCTGGAGAAGAGAGGAGGGGATAGGGTCAAGTGGGCAGGTTGTTGGGCGGCCGGCCGTCACAAGACGCGAGATTTCATCTGGAGAGAGGGGGAGAAAGAGGTCAAAGCACAGGGTAGGGCAGTGTGAGCAGGACCAGCGGTGTCGTTTGACTTAGCAAACGAGGATCGGATATCGTCAACCTTCTTTTCAAAATGGTTGACGAACTCATCCGCAGAGAGGGAGGAGGGGGGGGGAGGATTCAGGAGGGAGGAGAAGGTAGCAAAGAGCTTCCTAGGGTTAGAGGCAGATGCTTGGAATTTAGAGTGGTAGAAAGTGGCTTTAGCAGCAGAGACAGAAGAGGAGAATGTAGAGAGGAGGGAGTGAAAGGATGCCAGGTCCGCAGGGAGGTGAGTTTTCCTCCAGCCCTGTTCTGTGAGCTCGCAGTGAGTCGTCGAGCCACGGAGCAGGAGGGGAGGACCGAGCCGGCCTGGAGGATAGGGGACAGAGAAAATCAAAGGATGCAGAAAGGGAGGAGAGGAGGGTTGAGGAGGCAGAATCAGGAGATAGGTTGGAGAAGGTTTGAGCAGAGGGAAGAGATGATAGGATGGAAGAGGAGAGAGTAGCGGGAGAGAGAGAGCGAAGGTTGGGACGGCGCAATGCCATCCGAGTAGGGGCAGAGTGAGAAGTGTTGGATGAGAGCGAGAGGGAAAAGGATACAAGGTAGTGGTCGGAGATTTGGAGGGGAGTTGCAATGAGATTAGTGGAAGAACAGCATCTAGTAAAGATGAGGTCAAGCGTATTGCCTGCCTTGTGAGTAGGGGGGAAGGTGAGAGGGTGAGGTCAAAAGAGGAGAGGAGTGGAAAGAAGGAGGCAGAGAGGAATGAGTCAAAGGTAGACGTGGGGAGGTTAAAGTCACCCAGAACTGTGAGAGGTGAGCCATCCTCAGGAAAGGAACTTATCAAGGCGTCAAGCTCATTGATGAACTCTCCAAGGGAACCTGGAGGGCGATAAATTATAAGGATGTTAAGCTTGAAAGGGCTGGTAACTGTGACAGCATGGAATTCAAATGAGGAGATAGACAGATGGGTCAGGGGAGAAAGAGAGAATGTCCACTTGGGAGAGATGAGGATTCCAGTGCCACCACCCCGCTGGCTCGATGCTCTAGGGGTATGCGAGAATACGTGGGCAGACGAGGAGAGAGCAGTAGGAGTAGCAGTGTTATCTGTGGTAATCCATGTTTCCGTCAGCGCCAGGAAGTCTAGGGACTGGAGGGTAGCATAGGCTGAGATGAACTCAGCCTTGTTGGCCGCAGACCGGCAGTTCCAGAGGCTGCCGGAGACCTGGAACTCCACGTGGGTCGTGCGCGCTGGGACCACCAGGTTAGAGTGGCAGCGGCCACGCGGTGTGAAGCGTTTGTAAGGCCTGTGCAGAGGGGAGAGAACAGGGATAGACAGACACATAGTTGACAAGCTACAGAAGTGTTGTTTCTTGTATTATTGTCTCGTGTCTTTAGAGAACTGTTTCACTTTGATATCCTTTTTCTTCTGTCCTGATTTTCTCTTTCTTTTCTTCTGTTAACTAGATATTCTTTGTTATTCTTCGTTAGCTAGCTAGCTTCTTCCAAAAGAGTCCCTAGCAACTGCTTAGCAACTGGTAAACAATTCAGCTAGCTAACTACAATTTTATGAAAAATAGTAACTTTTTTCAAAAGCCTATCTTCTTTGTTTGTTGCTTGTTTTTTCTCCTATTCAGTCTTGCAGTTTTCTTTTGCTTTTTTCCGAAGTACTTCACTCTAAAAACCATGTAAATTTCAATATTTGTAGGAGCTCAATTTTTCAGCAGCTGCTGCTCAATTTGGAACTCCGGAACCGAGGTTATGTCGATATATGACTCGTTTTACTGTGGATATAGATACTTTTGTACCTGTTTCCTCCAGCGTCTTCACAAGGTCCTTTGCAGTTGTTCTGGGATTGATTTGCACTTTTCGCACCAAAGTACGTTCATCTCTAGGAGACAGAACGTGTTCCTTCCTGAGCGGCATGACGGCTGTGTGGTCCCATGGTGTTTATACTTGTGAACTATTGTTTGAACAGATGAACATGGTACCTTCAGGCGTTTGAAAATTGTTTGAAAGATTACTTGTGTCATGCACAAAGTAGATGTCCTAACCAACTTGCCAAAACTATAGTTGTGGAGTGGTTGAAAAACGAGTTTTAATGACTCCAGCCTAAGTGTATGTAAACTTCCGACTTCAACTGTATATTATTCCTTTACCTCAGGTACACCATCCAGGACCTGCTGGAGCACACGTTCTTCCAGGAGAACAACGGCGTCCATGTTGAGTTGGCTGAGGAGGACAACACGGTGAAGTCAGGCCTGAAGCTGTGGCTCCGCATGGACGACACCAAGAAACTCCATGGGAAGTACAAGGACAACAACGCCATTGAGTTCCTGTTTGAACTCTACAAGGATGTGCCAGAGGAGGTGGCGCAGGAGATGGTAAGCAGCTCACATTTCAAGTTGCAGGTTTATTTTCCATACTGTATGTAAAATCTTACTCAGAGCAGAGCTCTCAGCAGAGCTGAAAACAGTAAGAAAGCCATGAAATGGTCAAGTTGAGATTTGTATAAGTTTAGATTGGTATACTGTATCCACTCCCTTTGGTACTACTCATGTGGTAACAACTGTTACTGTAATAGGCTGTGTGAGAGAGCCATATGGCCTACCCCTGAGGCTGGGTATCTTTCCACAACACTTGTCTTGACCTTTGCACTTGCCTAGCATCATGTCCTCTTTAATGTTTATGTCCTCTAGTTGTAGCATTAATGATAAGAAGGGTTTCCTGTTGTGGCTCTCAAGCTAAGGACCAGTGGAGACAGCTAGGTGTAATACTATAGCTATTTTGCAGGTAGGTAGTAGACTCAGCTTACACATTGTTGGAGTGTCACTGTAGCACCAGTTGAAAACACAGCCATTCTTATTTTTAGAGCCAAACAAAATAAGTTATACACACAGGGCAGACAGACATACACTACCATTCAAAAGTTTGGGGTCACTTAGAAATGTCCTTGTTTTTGAAAGAAAAGCATTTTTTTTTGTCCATTAAAATAACATCAAATTTATCCGAAATACAGTGTAGACATTGTTAATGTTATAAATGACTATTGTAGCTGGAAACAGCTGATTTTTAATGGAATATCTACATAGGTGTACAGAGGCCCATTATCAGCAACCATCACTCCTGTGTTCTAATAGCACGTGGTGTTAGCTAATCCAAGTTGATCATTTTAAAAGGCTAATTGATCATTAGAAAACCCCTTTTGCAATTATGTTAGCACAGCTGAAAACTGTTGTCCTGATTAAATAAGCAATACAACTGTCCTTCTTTAGACTAGTTGGGTATCTGGAGCATCAGCATTTGTGGGTTCGATTACAGGCTCAAAATGGCCAGAAACAAAGCACTTTCTTCTGAAACTCGTCAGTCTATTCTTAATCTGAGAAATGAAGGCTATTCCATGCGAGAAATTGCCAAGAAACTGAAGATCTCGTACAAGCTATGTACTACTCCCTTCACAGAGCAGCACAAACTGGCTCTAAAACAAGGACATTTCTAAGTGACCCCAAACTTTTGAACGGTAGTATATAGATATATAAACTCAGCAAAAAAAGAAACGTCCTCTCACTGTCAACTGCGTTTATTTTCAGCAAACTTAACATGTGTAAATATTTGTATGAACATAACAAGATTAAACAACTGAGACATAAGCTGAACAAGTTCCACAGACATGTGACTACCATAAATTGAATAATGTGTCCCTGAACAAAGGGGGGGTCAAAATCAAAAGTAACAGTCAGTATCTGTTGTGGCCACCAGCTGCATTAAGTACTGCAGTGCATCTCCTCCTCATGGACTGCACCAGATTTGTCAGTTCTTGCTGTGAGATGTTACCCCACTCTTCCACCAAGGCACCTGCAAGTTCCCGGACATTTCTGGGGGGAATGTCCCTAGCCCTCACCCTCCGATCCAACAGGTCCCAGACGTGCACATTGGGATTGAGATCCGGGCTCTTCGCTGGCCATGGCAGAACACTGACATTCCTGTCTTGCAGGAAATCACGCACAGAATGAGCAGTATGGCTGGTGGCATTGTCATGCTGGAGGGTCATGTCAGGGTGAGCCTGCAGGAAGGGTACCACATGAGGGAGGAGGATGTCTTCCCTGTAATGCGCAACGTTGTGATTGCCTGCAATGACAACAAGCTCAGTCCGATGATGCTGTGACACACCGCCCCAGACCATGACGGACCCTTCACCTCCAAATCGATCCCGCTCCAGAGTACAGGCCTCGGTGTAACGCTCATTCCTTCGACGATAAACGCGAATCCGACCATCACCCCTGTGAGACAAAACCGCGACTCGTCAGTGAAGAGCACTTTTTGCCAGTCCTGTCTAGTCCAGCAATGGTGGGTTTGTGCCCATAGGCGACGTTGTTACCGGTGATGTCTGGTGAGGACCTGCCTTACAACAGGCCTACAAGCCCTCAGTCCAGCCTCTCTCAGCCTATTGCGGACAGTCTGAGCACTGATGGAGGGATTGTGCGTTCCTGGTGTAACTCAGGCAGTTGTTGTTGCCATCCTGTATCTGTCCCGCAGGTGTGATGTTCGGATGTACCGATCCTGTGCAGGTGTTGTTACACGTGGTCTGCCACTGTGAGGACGATCAGCTGTCCGCCCTGTCTCCCTGTAGCTCTGTCTTAGGCGTCTCACAGTACGGACATTGCAATTTAATGCCCTGGCCACATCTGCAGTCCTCATGCCTCCTTGCAGCATGCCTAAGGCACGTTCATGCAGATGAGCAGGGACCCTGGGCATCTTTCTTTTAGTGTTTTTCAGAGTCAGTAGGAAGGCCTCTTTAGTGTCCTAAGTTTTCATAACTGTGCATACCGTCTGTAAGCTGTTAGTGTCTTAACGACTGTTCCACAGGTGCATGTCCATTAATTGTTTATGGTTTATTGAACAAGCATGGGAAACAGTGTTTAAACCCTTTACAATGAAGATCTGGGAAGTTTGGATTTTTACGAATTATCTTTGAAAGACAGGGTCCTGAAAAAGGGACGGTTTATATATATATAACACCATACAGTGGTAGTAATGAGTACAGGATAAGTTGAAGAATGAATATTCTATCTAGATTCAGATGATGAAGCTACATTCACCTCATTTAGCAGCCCGTCTAATCAAATAAAATTGTATTTGTCACATGCGCCGCATACAACAGGTGTAGAGCTTACAGTGAAATGCTTAGTTATAAGCCCTTAACCAACAATGCTTTAAGATGTTAAGAAAAAATATAAAAATAAGTGTTAAGTAAGAAATAGATAAGTAGAAAATAGAAAATAAAATTAACAAATAATTAAACAGCAGCAGTAAAATAACAAGTGAGGCTATATACAGGGGGTACCGGTATAGAGTCATTGTGCAGGGGCACCAGTTAGTCGAGGTAATTGAGTTAACATGTACATGTAGGTAGAGTTAAAGTGAATATGCATAGATTATAAACAGAGTAGCAGCAGTGTAAAAGAGGGATATGGGTAGCCCTTTGATTAGCTGTTCAGAAGTCTTATGGCTTGGGGGTAGAAGCTGTTAAGAAGCCTTTTGGACCTCGACTTGGCGCTTCGGTACCGCTTACAGTGCGTTGGCAGAGAGAACAGTCTATGACTAGGGTGGCTAGAGTCTTTGACAATTTTAGGACCCTTTGACACTGCCTGATATAGAGGTCCTGGATGGCAGGAAGCTTGGCCCCAGTGGTGTACTGGGCCATACGCACTACTGTAGTGCCTTGAGTTCAAAGGCAGAGCAGTTGCCATACCAGACAGTGATGCAACCAGTCAGGATGCTCTCGATGGTGCAGCTGTAGAACATTTTGAGGATCTGAGGATATCTAGATATCCCTTTTGCAACAGACCAGGAAACACATAGAATCTAATACCCCAAGATCACAAAGTTTACGATTTGATTACAATCGTGGACACACACTGCCATATGCTTAGTAAAGTGAAGTGGAAAAAAAAGAGGAGAGGAGTGGAAAGAAGGAGGCAGAGAGGAATGAGTCAAAGGTAGTCCACTGAAGTTTGCCAATGAACATCTGAATGATTCAGAGGACAACTGGGTGAAAGTGTTGTGGTCAGATGAGACCAAAATGGAGCTCTTTGGCATCAACTCAACTCTCCATGTTTGGAGGAGGAGGAATGCTGCCTATGACCGCAAGAACACCATCCCCACCGTCAAACATGGAGGTGGAAACATTATGCTTTGGGGGTGTTTTTCTGCTTAGGGGACAGGACAACTTCACTGTATCAAAGGGACGATGGACGGGGCCATGTACCGTCAAATCTTGGGTGAGAACCTCCTTCCCTCAGCCATTGAAAATGGGTCGTGGATGGGTATTCCAGCATGACAATGACCTAAAACACACGGGCAAGGCAACAAAGGAGTGGCTCAAGAAGAAGCACATTAAGGTCCTGGAGTGGCCTAGCCAGTCTCCAAACCTTAATCCCATAGAAAATCTGTGGAGGGAGCTGAAGGTTCGAGTTGCCAAACGTCAACCTCGAAACCTTGATGACTTGCAGAAGATCTGCAAAGAGGAGTGGGACAAAATCCCTCCTGAGATGTGTGCAAACCTGGTGGCCAACTACAAGAAACGTCTGACCTCTGTGATTGCCAACAAGGGTTTTGCCACCAAGTACTAAGTCATGTTTTGCAGAGGGGTCAAATACTTATTTCCCTCATTAAAATGCAAATCAATTTATAACAGGGAAAAAAGTATTTGATCCCCTGCTGATTTTGTACGTTTGCCAACTGACAAAGAAATGATCATTCAATAATTTTAATGGTAGGTTTATTTGAACAGTGAGAGACAGAATAACAATAAAAAAATCCAGAAAAACGCATGTCAAAAATGTTATAAATTGATTTGCATTCCTAATCTCAGCTCGTTACCTGTATAAAAGACACCTGGGAGCCAGAAATCTTTCTGATTGAGGGGGGGTCAAATACTTATTTCCCTCATTAAAATGCAAATCAATTTATAACATTTTTGACATGCCGTTTTCTGGGTTTTTTTTTGTTGTTATTCTGTCTCTCACTGTTCAAATAAACCTACCATTAAAATTATAGACTGATCATTTCTTTGTCAGTGGGCAAACATACAAAATCAGCAGGGGATCAAATAATTTTTTCCCTCACTGTATAGTGCCCTACAGTACCTTTGACCAGAGCCCTATGGGTCCTTCCCTATGGGCCCTGGTCAAAGTAGTGTGCTATAGAAGAAATAGGGTGCAATTTGAGACGCAGACCGTTTCCTCCCGGCCAGTCTGAGACTGGAACACTGTGTTCAGAATGGGACTGGTTTTGATGTAACACCATCCTTTAAAGGCCCACTTTATGATTTACAGCTGTATCTTTTACATTCATTTTTGAAGAATATCATAGGGCCTCAGATCAACCCCTCCACACATACACAGCATCTGCTCAATACATATTGATTATCTACACAGCAAATGACAAGACTAGCGTCCTGTCCACGGGGGTGTACAGGTGCACTATCTTAATTTGATCATTGTTGTCATAGAGAGTTTTCCTGTGCAGCAGACAATGCAAACTTGTAGTGTATTTGAGGCTTAAAAAGCTTTCTGAAGTTTGTAATTTCCACTTTGAAATGTCAGACTTGATTTTCCCTTACCAAAAATGTATCAACCACTACAAAAATGTAAATGAATTATAATCCACATAATCATTCACATTTCCTGTTGCTGTAGGATTATTTTCCTGCTGTAGCAAACTGGCTCAAATTAAGATCCTACATCTGTACAGTACAGAACAGCACGGTCAGGAAGTACATCAGACCTCTATGCATTATTATTTACACAGACAGTGGTAGTTGATGGACCGTGATGTGTTCCCTGTTTGTATCAGTATTAAGTCCTGACTCTGCTACGTCCCTTCTCTCAGGTAGTGCTGGGCTTCGTGTGCGAGGCCGACTTCAAGCTTGTGGCCAAGGCCATTCGGGACTGCGTCAACGTCATTAAGCGGCAGCGTGACAAACTACGCCGCCTCGCAGAGAAGAAGAAGCAGGAAGAGGAGGAGGCCATTGAGAAGGAGCCCAAGCCTGCACTACAGCCGCCCTCCCTGAAAATCAACATGTCTCCATCAAAGCCCCATCAGAGCCCCATAGGCGTCCACGCCCCCATACCGGCCCAGAGCCAGGATCACCCCCCCCCGAACCCGCTGACCCCCGCCCTGTCCCCCGTCAACAGCTCTCTGGACTCGGGCGTCAACGCCAGCTTCATCCATGAACCTGAGGAACCAGAGGCAGACCAGCACCAGCACTTCCAGGTCCACCACACCAGCTGCTCCTTGGCCAACTGTGAGAACACTTAACTTAACCTTTAGCTAATTTGGGCTGTGGCACTGTCCCGAATGGCACCCTAGTCCCTATATAGTGCACTACTTTTGACCAGGGCTCATTGCTTTCATAACTGTTGGTTTCATAACTGTTGTAGTGCTGAATGGCCCTGACTAGATGTACATGTGGGAGTCCCTGAAAGAAAGGAGGATAACTTAATTATTCAGTCCCTGGTCTAACAGTGTACCTCACCAGTTTTGTGTGTGTGTGTGTGTGTGTGTGTGTGTGTGTGATTGTTCTCAAATGTTTTCTAGTGACCAGCAGAGAGACAATCAGAACCCTCTGTGTGGTCGATTCCTATAATAATAGTTCCAGTTAATCTAGTTTAAGTATCTTCCACATTCGTCATTATGTCCTGACCATGATGTTAATCTATAAGGAATCCTCTGAGCCCTCTCCGTGTGTGTGTGCATGCATGCATGCATGTGTATGTGAGTGAGTGTGTGCGTGACTGTGTGGGTGTGTGAGTGCATGCGTGCGTGCATGCAATCCTTTGTGTGAGTGCGTCTGTGTCAGTCAGTCAGTGAGTCACATGCTCATGGCTGATGTCTCATGCCTGGTCAGTCACATGCTCATGGCTGATATCTCATGCCTGGTCAGTCACATGCTCATGGCTGATGTCAGATGTGTTTGTTGTAACAGCTGACTGCGAGACAGACGGCTATCTCAGCTCCTCTGGCCTCCAGGATCCCCTGGAGACAGCGGTCAGCCTCAACTGGTCAACCCTGACCCCTCCCACCCTGACCCAAAACACTGGGACTGGGACTACCGCCCTCAACAGACACCCTCAGCACCACTCCATCCCAGCCCTCCGCTTCCCCTCGGTGTGTGCATGGGACAAATAGCTAGCTAGCTATGATGATGACTAGTAACTCTACCTGAACTGTACATTAATAAAATTGTATTTTTGAATTACCATAATACACTATGTGTCTGTTCCCTCTTCCTGACTGTTCCCTCTCCCTTGTCCTGTTTGTAGAGTATTGCAGTATTGGGTAATATGGAGCATGGCCACTCTGGAGGACACTCTACCAGCGGCTTCAACTCACCTGTGGACAGGTACATTCCTCAGCCTCTTCCCTAGAATAGATACTTTATTGTCCATTTTTGCTAGAAAAAGAAATACATCTCTTGCCTTTCCCATCACCTCCAGACACACAAATACCCACGCACACACACACAAAAACACATAAATGCGCACACGCACACACACACACACACACACACACACACACACACACACACACACACACACACACACACACACACACACACACACACACGTTGAGAGGCACAGGGTCAGTCAATGCTGATCTACTTCCAACAGCAGTGGAATCTGAGATAAACAGACCGCCAGTTGCCAAGTTCCTACTGGACCATCTAACCTCAACGCTTCATACGCCTCCGTACACATCTGTGTCCAAACAGCAGACTGACCTGAGGTTCTTAATAGCCCCTCTCTCTAGCGAAGGGAAACGACAGCCCCTCTCTCTAGCTAAGGGAAACGACAGCCCCTCTCTCTCCCAGCCGAGGGAAACGACAGCCCCTCTCTCTCCCAGCCGAGGGAAACGACAGCCCCTCTCTCTAGCTAAGGGAAACGACAGCCCCTCTCTCTCCCAGCCGAGGGAAACGACAGCCCCTCTCTCTAGCTAAGGGAAACGACAGCCCCACTCTCTCCCAGCCGAGGGAAACGACCACCCCTCTCTCTCCAGCTGAAGGAAACGACCACCCCTCTCTCTCCAGCTGAAGGAAACGAACACCCCTCTCTCTCCAGCTGAAGGAAACGAACACACCGCTCTTTCCAGCTGAGGGAAACGACCACCCCTCTCTCTCCAGCTGAAGGAAACGAACACCCCGCTCCTTCCAGCTGAGGGAAACGAACGCCCCCTCTCTCCAGCTGAGGGAAACGAATGCCCCCTCTCTCCAGCTGAGGGAAACGACCGCCCCCTATCTCCAGCTGAGAGAAACGACCACCCCCTCTCTCCAGTTGAGTGAAACGACCGCCTCTCTCTCTCCAGCTGAGGGAACCGACCACCCCTCTCTCTCCAGCAGAGGGAAATGACCGCTCCTCTCTCTCCATCTGAGGGAAACGACCATTCCTCTTTCCAGCTGAGGGAAACAACATTCTGTCTCTCTCCAGCTGAGGGAAACAACATTCTGTCTCTCTCCAGCTGAGGGAAACGACATTCTGTCTCTCTCCAGCTGAGGGAAACAACATTCTGTCTCTCTCCAGCTGAGGGAAACCACACTCTGTCTCTGTCCAGCTGAAGGAAATGACAGCCCCTCTCTCCAGCTGAGGGAAACAACATCCTGTCTAGCTCCAGCTGAGGGAAACGACAGCCCCTCTTTCCCCAGCTGAGGGAAATGAAGCCCCTCTCTTTCCAGCTGAGGGAAACAACAGTCTCTCTCTCTCCAGCTGAGGGAAGCAGCAGCCCCTCTCTCCAGCTGAGGGGAACAGCAGCCAGTCTCTCTCTCCAGCTGAGGGAAACAACCACCCCTCTCTCTCCAGCTGAGGGAAACGACCGCCCTCTCTCTCCAGCTGAGGGAAATGACCGCCCCTCTCTCTCCAGCTGAGGGAAACGACCGCCCCTCTCTCCCCACCTGAGGGAAACGACAGCCCGTCTCTCTATCCAGCTGAGGGAAACAACCGCCCCCTCTCTCCAGCTGAGGGACATGACAACCCCTCTCTCTCCAGCTCATGGAAACGACAGCCCCTCTTTCCAGCTGAGGGAAACGACAGCGTGTCTCTCTCCAGATGATGGACACAAGAGCCCCTCTTTCCAGGTGATGGAAACATCTCTTCTCTTCAGCTGATAGAAACATCAGCCCCTCTCTCCAGCTGAGGAAAACAACAGCCTGTCTTTCTCCAACTGATGGACACATGAGCCCCTCTTTCCAGTTGATGGAAACATCTCTTCAGCTGATGGAAACAACAGCCTCTCTCTCCAGCTGAGGGAAACAACAGCCCCCCTCTCTCCAGCAGAGGAAAATGACCGCCCCTCTCTCTCCAGCTGAGGGAAACAACCGCCCCCTCTCTCCAGCTGAGGGAAACGACTGCCGCTCTCTCTCCAGCTGAGGGAAATGACAGCTCCTCTTTCCAGCTGAGGGAAATGACAGCCTGTCTCTCTCCAGCTGAGGGGAAACAACAGCCCGTCTCTCTCTCCAGCGGAGGGACACGAGGACCCCTCTCTCTCCAGCTCATGGAAACGACAGCCCCTCTTTCTAGCTGAGGGAAACAACAGTCTGTCTCTCTCCATCTGGTGGACACATGAGCCCCTCTTCCCAGCTGATGGACACAACATCCTCTCTCTCCAGCTGAGGGAAACAACAGCCCCTCTCTCCAGCTGAGGGACACAACACCCTCTCTCTCTTTCTCTCTCCAGCCGATAGAAGCACAGCCTGTCTCTCTCCAGCTGAGGAAAACAACAGCCCGTCTCTCTCCAGCTGTGGGACATGAGGACCCCTCTCTCTCCAGCTCATGGAAACGACAGCCCCTCTTTCTAGCTGAGGGAAACAACAGTCTGTCTCTCTCCATCTGGTGGACACATGAGCCCCTCTTCCCAGCTGATGGACACAACATCCTCTCTCTCCAGCTGAGGGACACAACACCCTCTCTCTCTTTCTCTCTCCAGCCGATAGAAGCACAGCCTGTCTCTCTCCAGCTGAGGGAAACAACAGCCTGTCTCTCTCCAGCTGATGGACACATGAGCCCCTCTTTCCAGCTGATGGATACATCTCTTCTCTTCAGCTGATGGAAACAACAGCCTCTCTCTCCAGCTGAGGGAAACAACAGCCCCTCTCTCAAGCAGAGGGAAACAACAGCCCCTCTCTCCAGCTGAGGGAAAACAACACCCCCTCTCTCCAGCTGAGGGACACAACACCCTCTCTCTCTTTCTCTCTCCAACTGATAGAAAAACAGCCTGTCTCTCTCCAGCTAAGGGAAACAACAGCCTGTCTCTCTCCAGCTGATGGACACATGAGCCCCTCTTTCCAGCTGATGGAACCATCTATTATCTTCAGCTGATGGAAACAACAGCCTCTCTCTCCACCTGAGGAAAACAACTCCCCCTCTCTCCAGCAGAGGGAAACAACAGCCCCTCTCTCCAGCTGAGGGAAACAACAGCCCCTCTCTCCAGCTGAGGGACACAACCACCCCTCTCTTTCCAGCTGAGGGAAACAACAGCCTGTTTCTCTTCAGCAGAGGGAAATGACATTCTGTCTCTCTCCAGCTGTGGGAAATGACAATCTGTCTCTCTCCAGCTGATGGACATTACAGCTCCTCTCTCCAGCTGACGAAACAACGGCTCCTCTCTCCAGCTGAGGGAAACGACAGCCCCTCTCTCTCCAGCTGATGGAAACGACCACCCCTTTCTCTTCAGCTGAGGGAAACGACCACCCCTCTCTCTCCAGCTGAGGGAAATGACAGCCCCTATTTCCAGCTGAGGGAAATGACAGCCTGTCTCTCCAACTGAGGGAAACGACAGCCTGTCTCTCTCAAGCAGATCGACACTACAGCTCCTCTCTCCAGCTGAAGGAAACAACGGCCCCTCTCTCAGCTGAGGGAAACAACAGCCTGTCTCGCTCCAGCTGATGGACACAACAGCCCCTCTCTCCAGATGATGGACACAACAGCCACTCTCTCCAGCTGAAGGACACAAAAGCCCATCTCTCCAGCTGAGGGACACAACAGCCCCTCTCTCCATCTGAGTGACACAACAGCCCCTCTCTCCAGCTGAGGGAAACAACATCCACTCCATCTCTACAGCTGTGGGAAACAACAGCCCCTCTCTCTCTATAGCTGAGGGAAACAACAGCCCGTATCTCTCTCCAGCTGAGGGAATCATCAGCCCCTCTCTCTCTCCAGCTGAGGGAAACAACAGCCGGTCTCTCTCTCCAGCTGAGGGAAACAACAACCCGTCTCTCTCTCCAGCTGAGGGAAACGACAGCCAGTCTCTCTCCAGCTGATCGACACTACAGCTCCTCTCTCAAGCTGAAGGAAACAACGGCCCTCTCTCAGCTGAGGGAAACAACAGCCTGTCTCTCTCTCCAGCTGAGGGAAACAGCAGCCCCTCTCTCCAGCTGAGGGACACAACAGCCCCTCTCTCCAGCTGAGGGAAACAACATCCCCTCCATCTCTACAGCTGAGGGAACAACAGCCCCTCTCTCCAGCTGAGGGAAACAACTGCCTGTCTCTCTCCAGCTGAGGGAAATGACCGTTCCTCTCTCTCCAGGTGAGGGAACCGACCGCCCCTCTTTCTAGCTGAGGGAAACGACAGCCCGTCTCTCTCCAGCTGAGGGAAACGACATTCTGTCTCTCTCCAGCTAAGGGAAATAACATTCTGTCTCTCTCCAGCTGAGGGAAGCGACATTCTGTCTCTCTCCAGCTGATGGACACTACAGCTCCTCTCTCCACCTGATGGACACTACAGCTTCTCTCTCCAGCTGAGGGAAACAACGGCCCCTCTCTCCAGCTGAGGGAAACAACAGCCCTCCTACTCTCCAGCTGAGGGAAACCAGCCCGTATCTCTCCGGCTGAGAGAAACAGCAGCCCGTCTCTCTCCAGCTGATGGACACAAGAGCCCCTCTTTCCAGCTGATGGAATCATCCCTTCTCTTCAGCTGAGGGAAACAGCAGCCCATCTCTCTCCAGCTGAGGGAAACAGCAGCCCGTCTCTCTCCAGCTGAGGGAAACAGCAGCCCGTCTCTCTCCAGCTGAGGGACACAAGAGCCCCTCTTTCCAGCTGATGGAATCACCCCTTCTCTTCAGCTGAGGGAAACAGCAGCCCATCTCTCTCCATCTGAGGGAAACAGCAGCCCATCTCTCTCCATCTGAGGGAAACAGCAGCCCGTCTCTCTCCAGCTGAGGGAAACAGCAGCCTGTCTCTCTCCAGCTGAGGGAAACAACAGCCTGTCTCGCTCCAGCTGATGGATACAACAGCCCCTCTCTCCAGCTGACGGAAACAGCAGCCCGTCTCTCTCCAGCTGAGGGACTCAGCAGCCCGTCTCGCTCCAGCTGATGGACACAACAGCCCCTCTCTCCAGCTGAGGGAAACAGCAGCCCGTCTCTCTCCAGCTGAGGGAAACAGTAGCCCGTCTCTCTTCAGCTGAGGGAAACAGCAGCCCGTCTCTCTCTCCAGCTGAGGGAAACAGCAGCCCGTCTCTCTCTCCAGCTGAGGGAAACAGCAGCCCGTCTCTCTCCAGCTGAGGGAAACAGCAGCCCGTCTCTCTCTCCAGCTGAGGGAAACAGCAGCCCGTCTCTCTCTCCAGCTGAGGGAAACAGCAGCCCCTCTCTCTCTCCAGCTGAGGGAAACAGGAGCCCGTCTCTCTCCAGCTGAGGGAAACAGCAGCCCGTCTCTCTCCAGCTGAGGGACACAACAGACCGTCTCTGTCCAGCTGATGGACACAAGAGCCCCTCTTTCCAGCTGATGGAATCATCTCTTCTCTTCAGCTGAGGGAAACAGCAGCCCGTCTCTCTCCAGCTGAGGGAAACAGCAGCCCATCTCTCTCCAGCTGAGGGAAACAGCAGCCCGTCTCTCTCCAGCTGAGGGACACAATAGCCCATCTCTCTCCAGTTGATGGACACAAGAGGCCCTCTTTCCAGCTGATTGAAACATCTCTTCTCTCCAGCTGATGGACACAACAGCCCCTCCCTCCAGCTGATGGACACAACAGCCCCTCTCTCCAGCTGAGGGACACAACACCCTCTCTCTCTTTCTCTCTCCAGCTGATAGAAACAACAGCCCATCTCTCTCCAGCTGAGGGAAACAGCAGCCCGTCTCTTTCCAGCTGAGGGACACAATAGCCCATTTCTCTCCAGCTGATGGACACAAGAGGCCCTCTTTCCAGCTGATTGAAACATCTCTTCTCTCCAGCTGATGGACACAACAGCCCCTCTCTCCAGCTGATGGACACAACAGCCCCTCCCTCCAGCTGATGGACACAACAGCCCCTCTCTCCAGCTGAGGGACACAACACCCTCTCTCTCTTTCTCTCTCCAGCTGATAGAAACAACAGCCTGTCTCGCTCCAGCTGATGGACATAACAGCCCCTCTTTCCAGCTGATGGACAAAACAGCCCCTTTCTCCAGCTGAGGGAAACAGCAGCCCGTCTCTCTCCAGCTGAGGAAAACAGCAGCCCGTCTCTCTCCAGCTGAGGGAAACAGCAGCCCGTCTCTCTCCAGCTGAGGGAAGCAGCAGCCCCTCTCTCCAGCTGAGGGGAACAGCAGCCAGTCTCTCTCTCCGGCTGAGGGAAACAACAACCTCTCTCTCTCTCTCTCCAGCTGAGGGAAACAACAGCCTCTCTCTCTCTCCAGCTGAGGGAAACAACAGCCTTTCTCTCTCTCCAGCTGAGGGAAACAACAGCCTCTCTCTCTCTCCAGCTGAGGGAAACAACAACCTCTCTCTCTCTCCAGCTGAGGGAAACAACAGCCTCTCTCTCTCTCCAGCTGAGGGAAACAACAGCCTCTCTCTCTCTCCAGCTGAGGGAAACAACAGCCTCTCTCTAGTTTATTTATTGAAGCACAATGGACTCTGATGTTTCTGTTTTACTTTCGTATCAGATGTTTCTGGTAACTGTGTTTTCATGATGCGGTATGTGAGGAGAACAGCTTTCTTCTCTGTAGGGGAGCCTAGAATGGGGTGGGGCTGGTTTGTGTGCGTGTGTGCGGCTGTGTGTATGCTCCTGCATGTGTAGCACATGGGGATGTGTGAAACTTACTCCTCAGCTTGAAGTGTCCTCAGCTTGAAGTGTCCCCACTTGCGCCTCTGAATAGCAAGCTTTTCACGTGGTACGACTGGTAGCAAGGCAGAGGTCCTGGGTTCGAGCCTTGGTGTGATCCAAATCAGGAGGAAGTGGTACTCGCTAAGCAAGTAGCGTGAGGTCCTTTACGTGTGTGTTGTCATCTGGTGCCCATTCTGTCTAGGTAATACCTTGTTCAAGTTTTATCCGCTGTGAACTGAAGTTACCCAAAAGTTATTCCAATTTTAGAGAATGGTTAGAAAGCACAGTGGAATCTTCTAACCAGTAGAGCGTCTGTCTGTAAATGTTTGCTGGCCTCAGAGGAGTAGTGGATGGCTGGAGGGATAAATCAGGGACCAAGGCTCTAAGAGACCCAGGGGACTCAATTAGCTAACCGTGAAGCATTTTACTGCATGTTCTCCCAGGCTGTGTAACACGTTTTCATTACATAAATGCTCCACTGCTGAATTGAACACATGGATTTGTTGTTCCTTTCTTATGACTGTATTGTTTTCTTTCGGAGATGTGTCCCATATTACAGCACAATAATGTTTACTATATCCTCACATTAGGCTTTATTTGGCATGTACACTCATCGGCCAGTTTATTAGGTACACCCATCTAACACTGGGTCGGTCCCCCATTTTCCTCCAGAACAGCCTGAATTCTTCAGGTCATTCTACAATGTTCCACAGGGATGTTGGTCCATGCTGACACGATGGCATCGCGCAGTTGCTGCAGTCTGGACAGCGTTACATTCATGCTGTGAACAGTCCGTTCCATCTCATCCCAAAGATGTTCTATTGGGTTGAGGTCTGGGGCCTGCGCAGGCCACTTAAGTACACTGAACTTGCTGTCATGTTCCAGGAAATGTTTTTCCTGGAACATGTGTGGTCGTCTGCTGCAATAGCCATTCTATGACAAGAATCAACCTGTTGTGCGCTCCAAGATGCCATTCTGCACGATACTATCGTACTGTGCCGTTATTTGTCTGTTTGTGACCCGCCTGTTTGTGATCCGCCTGCTTCCACAATTCTTGCCATTCTCCTTCCACCTCTCTCATCAATGAGCTGTTTTCACCCACAGGACTGCCACTGACTGGATGTTTTTTGTTTGTCGCGCCTGTAACGGACACGCTGTGAGTCGAGAAGCAGATGCAGGTGAAACGTTTAATAAAACAACAAACATGAAATGAGACAACATAACAGTGGCGACAATGCATGAACACAGGAACAATACCGACTGAGGAAGGAACCCAAGGGAGTGACAGATAAAGGGGAGATAATCAGGAAGGTAATGGAGTCCAGGTGAGTATCATAATGATCTGCAGGTGCGCGTAATGATGGATGCCAGGTGTGCGTAACGATGGATCCCAGGACCGGTGCTTAGTATACCGGCAACGTCGAACGTTGGAGGGGAAGAGCGGGACTAGATGTGACAGCACCATTCTTGGTAAACCCTACACACTTTAGTGAGTGAAAAGCCCAGGAGGGCGGCCGTTTCTGAGATACTGGATCTGGCGTGCCTGGCACTGACAATCATAGCAAACTCAAAGTTGCTTAGGTCGCTCGTTTTGCCCATTCTAACGTTCAATCAAACAGTAACTAAATGCCTCGATGCCTGTCTGCCTGCTTTATATAGCAAGCCACGGCCACGTGACTCAATGTTTGTAGAAGCGATTTGTGACATCGGCTGATGTAAAAAGGGCTTTATAAATACATTTGATTGATTGATTCATTTTCGTGAACGGGGAGTGTACCTAATAAACAGGTCTAGCTCTGTTTCCTATTTTGACGTGTGGTTATTTCTATTTCATCCTCATTGCATGGTTATTAACTCATAAATGACTGCAACATAAAATGCACCAGTGGTTTTACAGCGGTAATGACAAATTTACTAACACGCCAATCATCTTCACAGCTACGCCTCCGACGTGACCTCGGGTTTGAGTGATGGCTACGAGGGCCTATCAGAGAGGAATGGCAAGACTGCTGCCAGGCGCACGGCTGGCAAGCTGTTCCGGAGGAGAGCCCGTTCAAGACTGCACATCACTGGGGTAAAACAAATCAATTAATCAATCAATCAAGTAAGACTATTCTGTTCAACTGATTGTCAAGCCCACAATTAGGGCCTGTCCCAAGAGCACCTTATTCCCTATATAGTGGGGGAATATAATGCTAATGGGGTACCATTTGGGATGCCTACTTTGCAGTTTCCCCTATATTCATTTAGCAGCAGCACTTTTATATATATATATACAGTACCAGTCAAAATTTCGGACACACCGACTCATTCAAGGGTTTTTCTTTATTTTTACTATTTTCTACATTGTAGAATAATAGTTAAGACATCAAAACTATGACTATGACTACATCCTGCATACACACGTCCTGCATACACACGTTCTACATACAGACGTTCTGCTGCTTCCCCAGTGTTTCTTTAGTCTACAGAACATAAACAGAGTTACCCTGATGGATGGTGTCTCTATGTGCAGCTCTCTGACAAAGACGACCGGGTGGTGGAATGTCAGCTGCAGACTCACAATGACAAGATGGTTACTTTCAAGTTCGACCTGGACGGAGACAACCCAGAGGACATCGCAGCTGTCATGGTTAGTGGTCACCTCTAGGGTTCCCTATTCCCTATGTAGTTCACTACTTTTGACCAGGGCCCTAAATAGGAAATAGGGTACACCATTTGGGACACAGACCTAGTCTACTCAGTCGACCATTGGCCCTTCACTGATCTCCAAATAATAGACCTACATACTATAGGTGTAACGGCTGTCGTAGAGAGGGGACCAAAGCGCAGCGTGGTACGTGTTTATGATTATTTATTAAACAATGAAACACTAGAACAAAATAAACAAAACGAAAAGCCGTCAGGTAACGAATACAAAACAGAAAACAACTACCCACAAACACAGGTGGGAAAAGGCTGCCTAAGTATGATTCCTAATCAGAGACAACGATAGACAGCTGCCTCTGATTAGGAACCATACTCGGCCCAAAACAAAGAAATACAAAACATAGAATGCCCACCCCACACCCTGACCTAACAAAATAGAGAAATAAACCGTCTCTCTCAGGTCAGGGCGTGACAATAGGGTAGTATAACCTCCAGAGAAATGAAGCACTACCAGCTTATCTTAATAGCAGATTCTACTATCTTCCCCTATCTCACACAGCAGCACAGGCTCTACGTCCCACTCCAGTTTAAACACTTTTCTCTGCGTTTCTATGTCATATAGATGTATCTCAGTTAGGGGGATGTGAGGCATGCAGATAAGCAGTTTTCACCCGTGCCATTTTAGTTTACACACGTCTCATTTAGGTATGATTACGAACTTGGGGGGCGGTTCTGGCGTAGGGATACACAAAGCACGTAGCCAAGATGAGGTAGTGGTATTTTCTACTTCTGTTGGTGGTAAATTCTAGAACTTTGTGTTGACTGATTATTCTGTTTATTCCAACTCTGAATGAAACACAGTGCGCTTTTGTTTAGTCGAGTCTTGGCACATAGTTAGTCAGGTCTTATAAAAGCCCCTGTGGTTATTAGTGCAGTACACCAGCACTACAAGAGCTGAATTAAGACATGCTGACAGGAGAGCCAGCCCATTCACCAGAACCAACCATCCAATCAAACCACAATTCACAGAATTATGCAAACCGCCTTAATCCTGCTCTAGACCAGTGGTTTTCAACCTGTGGTCCTCGGACCACTGGTGGTCCACGGGGGTACTGCTGGCAGTCACATTTTTAATTGTAATTATTTATTTTAATTGTATTTTTTTTTGTTATATTTTTGTTGTTGTTGAAAAGATTAGAACTGTTGGGAGTATTAATGTTATTGTTTGCAATTTTACATAAATGTTCACAATGCAAATTGTTTTAATATAATAATAATAATAATGTATTTGTTACATAGGCGTACAGAGGCCCGTTATCAGCAACCATCACTCCTGTGTTCCAATGGAACGTTGTGTTAAGTAATCCAAGTTTCTAATTTTAAAAGGCTAATTGATTATTAGAAAACCATTTTGCAATTATGTTAGCACAGCTGAAAACTGTTGTCCTGATTGAAGAAGCAAAAATACTGGCCTTCTTCAGACTAGTTGAGTATCTGGAGCATCAGCATTTGTGAGTTCGATTACAGGCTCAAAATGGCTAGAAACAAAGAGCTTTCTTCTGAAACTCGTCAGTCTATTTTTGTTCTGAGAAATTAAGGCTATTCCATGCGAGAAATTGCCAAGAAACTGAAGATCGCGTACAACGCTGTGTACTACTCCCTTCACAGAACAGCACAAACTGGCTCTAACCAGAATAGAAAGAGGAGTGAGAGGCCCCGGTGCACAACTGAGCAAGAGGACAAGTACATTAGTGTCTAGTTTGAGAAACAGACGCCTCACGAGTCCTCAACTGGCAGCTTTATTAAATAGTACCAGCAAAACTCAACATCAACAGTCCGGTATGCTGGCCTTCTAGGCAGAGTTGCAAAGAAAAAGCCATATCTCAGACTGACCAATAAAAAGAAAAGATGGGCAAAATAACACAGACACTGGACAGAGGAACTCTGCCTGGAAGGCCAACATCCCGGAGTTGCCACTGTTGACGTTGAGACTGGTGTTTTGCGGGTACTATTTAATGAAGCTGCCAGTTGAGGACTCGTGAGGCGTCTGTTTCTCAAACTAGACACTAATGTACTTGTCCTCTTGCTCAGTTGTGCACCGGGGCCTCTCACTCCTCTTTCTATTCTGGTTAGAGCCAGTTTGTGCTGTTCTGTGAAGGGAGTAGTACACAGCGTTGTACGCGATCTTCAGTTTCTTGGCAATTTCTCGCATGGAATAGCCTTAATTTCTCAGAACAAAAATAGACTGACGAGTTTCAGAAGAAAGCTCTTTGTTTCTAGCCATTTTGAGCCTGTAATCGAACTCACAAATGCTGATGCTCCAGATACTCAACTAGTCTGAAGAAGGCCAGTATTTTTGCTTCTTCAATCAGGACAACAGTTTTCAGCTGTGCTAACATAATTGCAAAATGTGAGGCGTCTGTTTCTCAACCTAGACACTCTAATGTACTTGTCCACTTGCTCAGTTGTGCACCGGGGCCTCTCACTCCTCAATCTATTCTGGTTAGCGCCAGTTTGCGCTGTTCTGTGAAGGGAGTAGTACACAGCATTGTACGAGATCTTCAGTTTCTTGGCAATTTCTCGCATGGAATAGCCTTCATTTCTCAGAAAAAGAATAGACTGATGAGTTTCAGAAGAAAGTTATTTGTTTCTGGCCATTTTGAGCCTGTAATCGAACCCACAAATGTGAATGCTCCAGATACTCAACTAGTCTATAGAAGGCCAGATTTATTGCTTATTTAATCAGGACAAGAATCTTCAGCTGTGCTAACATAATTGCAAAATAGTTTTCTAATGATAAATTAGCCTTTTAAAATGATATACTTGGATTAGCTAACACAACATGCCATTGGAACACAGGAGTGATGGTTGCTGCTAATGGTCCTCTGTACGCCTATGTAGATATTCCATTAAAAAATTGTCAGTTTCCAGCTACAACAGTCATTTACAACATTAACAATGTCTACACTGTATTTCTGATCAATTTGATGTTATTTTAATGGACAATTTGTTTTGCTTTTCTTTCAAAAACAAGGACATTTCTAAGTGACCCAAAACTTTTGAACAGTAGTGCACATACACAGACAGGCATTCAGGCAGGCAAACAGGCAGACATGTGTTATTGATTTATTCATGGCGTGTGTATTTTCCAGGTACACAATGAGTTCATCCTGCCATCGGAGAAGGAGGGTTTCATCCACCGCATGGGTGACATCATCAAGAGGGCGGAGACTCTGATGAAGGAGCACATGGTCCACGTGGGCGGCAGCCATGGAGCGCCATGCCCACAATACCACAACGGGGTCAACTCATTGACTGCGTCACAGGTCAGTACTAGCTCAGGTAGCAGCAGAAAACAGTCTATAATCTGGGTGACTGCAGTCTCTGACAATTTTATGGGCTTTCCTCTGACAACGCCTATTGTATAGGTCCTGGATGGCAGGGAGCTTGGCCCCAGTGATGTACTGGGCCGTTCGCACTACCCTCTGTAGCGCCTTACGGTCAGATGCCGAGCAGTTGCCATACCAGGCGGTGATGAAACTGGTCAGGATGCTCTCGATGGTGCAGCTGTAGAACCTTTTGAGGTTCTGGGGACCCATGCCAAATCTTTTCAGTCTCCTGAGGGGGAAAAGGTTTTGTCGTGCCCTCTTCATGACTGTCTTGGTATGCTTGGACCATGATAGTTAGTTGGTGATGTGGACACCAAGGAACTTGAAACTCTTGACCCACTCCACTACAGCCCTGTCGATGTGAATGGGGGTCTGTTCGGCCCACTTTTTCCTGTAGTCCACAATCAGCTCCTTCGTCTTGCTCACTCACATTGAGGGAGAGGTTGTTGTCCTGGCACCACTGCCAGTTCTCTGACCTCCTCCCTATAAGCCATGTCATCGTCATCGGTGATCAGGCCTACCACTGTTGTGTCATCAGCAAACGTAATGATAGTGTTGGAGTCGTGCTTGGACACGCAGTCGTGGGTGAACAGGGAGTACAGGAGAGGACTAAGCATGCACCCCTGAGGGGCCCCAGTGTTAAGGATCAGCGTGGCAGACGTGTTGTTGCCTACTCTTACCACCTGGGGGCAGCCGTCAGGAAGTCCAGGATCCAGTTGCAGAGGGAGGTGTTTAGTCCCAGAGTTCTTTGCATAGTGATGAGCTTCGTGGGCACTACGGTGTTGAACGCTGAGCTGTTGTCAATGAGCAGCATTCTCACATAGGTGTTCCTTTTGTCCAGGTGAGAAAGGGCAGTGTGGAGTGCGATTGAGATTGCTTCATCTATGGATCTGTTGGGGCAGTATGCGAATTGGAGTGGGTCTAGAGTGTCCAGGAGGATGCTGTTGATGTGAGCCATGACCAGCCTTTCAAAGCACTTCATGGCTACCGATGTGAGTGCCACGGGGCGGTAATCATTTAGGCAGGTTACCTTCGCTTCCTTGGGACCAGGGACTATGATGGTCTGCTTGAAACACGTTGGTATTACAGACTCGATTAGGGAGAGGTTGAAAATGTCAGTGAAGACACTTGACAGTTGGTCCGCGTATGCTTTGAGTACACATCCTGGTAGTCCGTCTGGCCCAGTGGCTTTGTGAATGTTGACCTGTTTAAAGGTTTTGTTCACATCAGCTACCGAGAGCGTTATCACACAGTCATCCAGAACAGCTGGTGCTCTCGTGCATGCTTCAGTGTTGCTTGCCCCGAAGCGAGCGTAAAAGCTTGTCTGGTAGGCTCGCGTCACTGGGCAGCTCGCATCTGGGTTTCCCTCCGTAATAGTTTTCAAGCCCTGACACATCCGACGAGCGTCAGAGCCGGTGTGTGTTTTGTCCTTTTATTTTTATTACATTTTTATTCCCCGCTCCCATCCCCGCAGGAGGCCTTTTGCCTTTTGGTAGGCCGTCATTGAATTGCCTAGTTAAATAAAAGTTAAATAAATACAAAAATCACCTAAACCAAAGACAACAATGTGTTAAACAAATCAAAATATATTTTATATTTGAGATTCTTCAAATAGCCACCCTTTGCCTTGATGACAGCTTTGCACACTCTTGGCATTCTCTCAACCAGATTGACCTGGAATGCTTTTCCAACAGTCTTGAAGGAGTTCCCACATATGCTGAGCACTTGTTGGCTGCTTTTCCTTTACTCTTTGGTCCGACTCATCCCAAACCATCTCAATTTGGTTGAGGTAGGGGGATTGTGGAGGCCGGGTCATCTGATGCAGCATTCCATCACTCTCCTTCTTGGTCAAATAGCCTTTACACATCCTGGAGGTGTGTTGGGTCATTGTCCTGTTGAAAAACAATTGATAGTCCCACTACGCCCAGATCAGATGGGATGGCGTATCGCTGCAGAATGCTGTGGTAGCCATGCTGGTTAAGTGTGCCTTGAATTCTAAATAAATCACAGACAGTGTCACCAGCAAAGCACCCCCACACCATAAAACCTCCTCCTCCTCCATGTTTTACGGTGGGAAATACACATGCTGAGATCATTCGTTCACCCACACCACATCTCACAAAGACACAACTGTTGGAACCAAATATCTCCAATTTGGACTTCAGACCAAAGGACAAATTTCCACTGGTCTAATGTCCATTGCTCGTCTTTCTTGGCCCAAGCAAGTCTCTTGTTATTATTGGTGTCCTTTAGTAGTGGTTTCTTTGCAGCAATTTGACCATGAAGGCCTGATTCACACAGTCTCCTCTGAACAGTTGATGTGTCTGTTACTTGAACTCTGTGAAGCATTTATTTCGGCCGTAATTTCTGAGGCTGGTGACTCTAATGAACTTATCCTCTGCAGCAGAGGTAACTCTTGGTCTTCCATTCCTGTGGCGGTCCTCATGAGAGACAGTTTCATCATAGCGCTTGATGGTTTTTGCAACTGAACTTGAAGGAACGTTCAACGTTCTTGAAATGTTCCAGATTGACTGACCTTCATGTCTTCAAGTAATGATGGACTGTCGTTTCGCTTTGCTTTTTGAGCTGTTCTTGCCATAATATGGACTTGGTCTTTTACCAAATAGAGCTATCTCCTGTATACCACCCTACCTTGTCACAACACAACTGATTGGCTCAAACGCACTAGTTAATAGTTAAAATGATTCCTGGGTTTAGGAGTTATGGAGAAAGCAATATGAGTAACACTGTAATCAGGACATGGTGGTACTAAAAATCTCTTGAACCTTCATATAAATCCTATGATGTCATTAGTGGAACCACCAACAGGCCTCCCTCTTTCCTCTCCACCCTCCTGTGTACATTACATTCCAGCTCTAATAATATAACTAGACCATTATTTATGTTCAGAGTGGTTCACTGAGAAAGGGTCTCCATCCCACATGGCACCCTATTCCCTTTATAGTGCACTGCCTTTGGGTTTAGGGCTCTGGTCAAAAGTAGTGCACTATATAGGGAATAGGTAGCCATTTCAGATGTACATGTACCTAGATAGTGGCAGCCAGGAGAGAATACTCTGTAATTCCAGGACATGTTCCTATCTCCAGAGAACAACATGTCTGCTGTGCTGTGCCTTCCAGTAAACAGATCTAGGATGTCCATAGTGGAGAACAATGTGTTGTTTCATGTGGGTCGGGAGGACCGGTAACTCCTTCTCCTACACATATTACCCCCTGGGTACATAATTACCTCACGCAGTCCTGGAAATCTCTCCTTCCTGGCTCCGGACCAGGACCTGATTGAAAACAGGCTGCTGACCCGACCACATCTCTAACTGAGACCCCATATAGCCTTATACATTTCTAGGCTATTTGGACTATTTGTGTCCCCCCGGGAGGCGTCAGACGTCACCGCCTGCTTTTGCTGTGGTGTTACTAAACCTGTCTGTGGCGAGAGATGACATTCGTAGCTGGACGCTCAGTCGGATAAAAATCAAGGTTAACGTTACATATTGAGGAATTTATAACACCGTGGTGGAGTTACAGGCATGCTGCTGTCAGGGGACACCAACTCAGCTCACAAACTCAGACACCTGTGTCAACACCTGCAATCAACTAGCCAGCTAGCTAGCTAGCTAGGTTGCAATGGAACCCGCTTCGCCTGAAGTAGCTAATGAATGTTTCCAGCTCTGTAGAGCTGTGTTTATTTGCGCTCTTGTCCGCGACAATATTGACAATCCGGAGTTCCAATGCAGCAATTGTTTGCTAGCGGAGGATTACAGGAATGACTTGGCTATGCTTAGCAAACAAATCTAAATTCTACGCAAACTTATAGGGACAACACAAACTGTAACTTTCTTGTTCTCAACTCCTATGGCTGGACACCGCTTGGGTCTGATGGATGTTTCCCCGCCTTGTCATCTGTCCCTATCTGAATGGCAGGTGCTTCCTGGAACATGCCTGCGAAGGAAGTCGTCTCTTTCTGCTTCTTCTCCTCCATCCTGTAATGAAGTAGACGGAGAACAGCAAGAAGAATGTTCCAAAAAGAGCTGGTTCCATGTCACAATTCGTTGGAAACCGAAGGCAGCGGCATGATGCTTAATGGATTGGAGTAACTGCGAGGGGTTCATAGCAGATTGACATGGAATAGCTTCGCTGCATTGGTGCCTGATCTACCTGCGCCCTCATCACTGGGATTGCCTGTGTCTGCGACGATGGTGCTGACTCCATTATGTTGACTCCAGCAGCAGCTTCGTCGTCGAGTTCGGCTCCTTTCCCCTCGATGGATCTGACGGGGCACTGCTTGCAGTGGGATGTCTGGACCTATCAATGTGAGCAGTGGGCGTATGCTATCCTGCATCTCCTGGGCCCGTGAAAGGTTCAACGAATTGTGTTAGGGGTAAGAATGGGCGGATTTCTCCATTCCCTTCTCTGGCTGTTGTATTGGGCAGTTCAATGGTGAGAAATGTCTCAGCATGGGTACAGGACATCAATAAGCTGCTCCCAAACACTTTAAACCAGCATCAGGAAATTGAGTCTATCATAGTTCATGTGGGATTCAATGACATTATGAAGGGCAGCTCAGAACAGCTGAAGATGGATTTTAAAGAACTGATTGTGTCACTACTTGACCCCTAACAAATGCCCCACAATATATCTGTCCCCCTGCCCTCCCTAAATCGTGGCATTGAATGATTCAGCAGACTTTTAGCCCTCTATAACTGGCTACAAGACTATTACAGCTCTGTGGGTGTTAATCCCTACCATTGTGTTGCTGAGTTGTCATATGCTTCAGAAAATGTACATTATCTCAGGGGCGTTGGAAGACGCAATGTAAGTAACCTCATTTATGTCCCTCTTACTGCCCCGAATGCCTCTGCTGATCCCACAGCTATTTTATGCAGTAATCATGTGCCTATGAACCAGAGTTGTACTGTTAGCACTGAGGCGGTGTGCCCTAGTAGGAAGTCCACTGTGTGCAGTTCACCCTGCACTAACATCAATTACATAGCATGTCTACCTCTGCTAAGCTTCCCAGTAAAGCAATGAAAACAATCAAGCATCCCGAAAAGTTCTAAAAATAGCCCAGGTTAACATATGTAGCTTAAGAAACAAGGTCCATGAAGTCAATAACTTGCTTGTAACAGATGACATTCATATTCTGACAATCTTTGAAACTCACTTAAATAATACCTTTAATGAAACAGTGCTAGCAATACATGGTTATAACATCTACAGAAAATACAGAAATGCCAACGTTGGAGGTGTTGCCATTTATATTCAGAACGACATTCCTGTAAAGCTTAGAGAGGATCTCATGTTAAAAACTGTTGAAGTAATATGGTTACAGATTTATCTGCTTCACTTAAAGCCCATTATGGTGGGAAGCAGCTCTAGACCAAGTGCTAACAGCCAGTATCTGGATAACGTGTGAAATTCTTGATAATGTATGTGATATCAACAGAGGTATATTTTCTGGGTGATTTAAATATTGACTGGCTTTCATCAGGCTGCCCACTCAAAAGAAAGCTTCAAACCTGGTTCAGGTTATCAGCCAGGGTAGTTCCAAACAGCACAGGAATGAAATCAACAACATATATTTACCACATCTTTACCAATGCTGCAGAAACTTGCTTTAAAGCAGTATCCAAATCCATTGGATGTAGTGATCACAATATAGTAGCCATATCTAGGAAAACCAAAGTTCCAAGCTTTAGGCCTAATATTGTGTGAACGTTTTGTAGTGATTCCTATGTTGTTGATGTAAAAAATATTTGTTGGTCCGTGGTGTGTAATGAGGAGCAACTGTAAAAACAGTATTATGTTTGAGAGGGATGAGGCAAAAGGTATGGCATATAAGTCTGGCTGCACAACCGTTTTGCAAACGTACTGCAAATTGAGAAATCAAATGACTAAACTGAATTAAAAAGAAGAAACTACACTATGAAACAAAGATAAAGGACATAAAGAATGATAGTAAAAAGCTTTGGAGCCCCTTAAATGAAATGTTCGGCAAAAAGGCAAACTCAGCTCCATCATTCATTGAGTCAGATGGCTCATTCATCACATAATCCACTAATATTACCAACTACTTGAATGATTTTTTTAATTGGCAAGATTAGCAAACTTAGGCATGACATGCCAGCAACAAACACTAACACTACACATCCAAGTGTATCTGATCAAATTATGAAAGACAAGCGTTAATTTTGAATTACGTAGAGTGTGGAAAAGGTGAAAAAATTATTGTTGTCTACCAACGATGACAAGCCACCGGGGTCTGACAACTTGGATGGAAAATTACTGAGGATAATA
Organism: Salmo trutta; assembly: GCF_901001165.1. Lineage (NCBI taxonomy): Eukaryota > Metazoa > Chordata > Actinopteri > Salmoniformes > Salmonidae > Salmo > Salmo trutta. Next base: position 13,677,413 of record NC_042974.1, read on the forward strand.
GCGGACGATATTGCCACTCCTATTTGCCATATCTTCAATTTAAGCCTACTAGAAAATGTGTGCCCTCAGGCCTGGAGGGAAGCAAAAGTAATTCCTCTATCTAAGAATAGTAAAGCCCCCTTTACTGGCTCAACTAGCCGACCAATCAGCCTGTTACTAACCCTTAGTAAACTTTTTGAAAAAATTGTACAATGCTTTACAGTAAACAAATTGACAACAGACTTTCAGCACGCTTATAGGGAAGGACATTCAAGAAGCACAGCACTTACACAAATTACTGATGATTGGCTGAGAGAAATTGATAATAAAAAGATTGTGGGGGCTGTTTTGTTAGACTTCAGGGTGGCTTTTGACATTATCGATCAGTATGCTGCTGGCAAAAAATGTATGTGTTATGGCTTGACACCGCCTGCTATATTGTGGATAATGAGTTACCTGTCTAACAGAACACAGAGGGTGTTCTTTAATGGAAGCTTCTCCAACAAAATCCGGGTAGAATCAGTTATTCCCCAGGGCAACTGTTCTAGTCCCCTTACTTCTATTATTTTTTACTAATGACATGCCACTGGCTTTGAGTAAAGCCAGTGTGTCTATGTATGTGGATGACTCAACACTATACATGTCAGCTACTACAGCGACTGAAATGACTGCAACACTTAACAAAGAGCTGCAGTTAGTTTCAGAATTGGTGGCAAGGAATAAGTTAGTCCTAAATATTGAAAAAACTAAAAGCATTGTATTTGGGAGAAATCATTCACTAAACCTCAACTAAATATTGTAATGAACAATGTGGAAATTGAGCATGTTGAGATGACTAATGTGCTTGGAGTAACCCTGGATTGTAAACTTTCATGGTCAAAACATATTGATACAACAGTAGCTAAAATGGGGAGATGTCTGTACATAATAAAGCGTTGCTCTACCTTCTTAACAGCACTATCAACAACGCAGGTCCACAGGCCCTAGTTATGTCCCACCTGGAATACTGTTCAGTCGTGTGGTCAAGTGCCACCAAGAGGGATTTAGGAAAATTGCATTTGGCTCAGAACAGGGCAGCACGGCTGGCACTTGGATGTACACAGAGAGCTAACATTTTTAATATGCATGTCAATCTCTACTGGCTCAAAATGGAGGAGAAATCGACTTCATCACTACTTGTATTTTTGAGAGGTATTGACATGTTGAATGCACTGAACTGTCTGTTTGAACTACTGGCACACAGTTCGAACACCCACTCATATCCCACAAGACATGCCAACAGAGGTCTCTTCACAATCCCCAAGTCCAGAACAGACTATGGGAGGCACACAGTACTACATAGAACCACGACTACATGGAACTCTATTCCACATTACATTTACATTTACGTAATTTAGCAGACACTCTTATCCAGAGCGACTTACAAATTGGTGCATTCACCTTATGATATCCAGTGGAACAACCACTTTACAATAGTACATCTATATCTTTTCTTTTTTTGGGGGGGGGTTAGAAGGATTACTATATCCTATCCCAGGTATTCCTTAAAGAGGTGGGGTTTCAGGTGTCTACGGAAGGTGGTGATTGACTCCACTGTCCTGGCGTCGTGAGGGAGCTTGTTCCACCATTGGGGTGCCAGAGCAGCGAACAGTTTTGACTGGGCTGAGCGGGAACTGTGCTTCCACAGAGGTAGGGGGGCCAGCAGGCCAGAGGTGGATGACCGCAGTGCCCTTGTTTGGGTGTAGGGCCTGATCAGAGCCTGAAGGTATGGAGGTGCCGTTCCCCTCACAGCTCCGTAGGCAAGCACCATGGTCTTGTAGCAGATGCGAGCTTCAACTGGAAGCCAGTGGAGTGGGAGCGGGGTGACGTGAGAGAACTTGGGAAGGTTGAACACCAGACGGGCTGCGGCATTCTGGATGAGTTGTAGGGATTTAATGGCACAGGCAGGGAGCCCCGCCAACAGGGAGTTGCAGTAATCCAGACGGGAGATGACAAGTGCCTGGATTAGGACCTGCGCCGCTTCCTGTGTAAGGCAGGGTCGTACTCTGCGAATGTTGTATAGCATGAACCTACAGGATCGGGTTACCGCCTTGATGTTAGCGGAGAACGACAGGGTGTTGTCCAGGGTCACGCCAAGGCTCTTAGCACTCTGGGAGGAGGACACAATGGAGTTGTCCACCGTGATGGCGAGATCATGGAAAGGGCAGTCCTTCCCCGGGAGGAAGAGCAGCTCCATCTTGCTGAGGTTCAGCTTGAGGTGGTGATCCATCATCCACACTGATATGTCTGCCAGACATGCAGAGATGCGTTTCGCCACCTGGATATCAGAAGGGGGAAAGGAGAAGATTAATTGTGTGTCGTCTGCGTAGCAATGATAGGAGAGACCATGTGAGGATATGACAGAGCCAAGTGACTTGGTGTATAACGAGAACAGGAGAGGGCCTAGAACTGAGCCCTGGGGGACACCAGTGGTGAGAGCACGTGGTGCGGAGACGGATTCTCGCCACGCCACCTGGTAGGAGCGACCTGTCAGGTAGGACGCAATCCAAGAGTGAGCCGCGCCGGAGATACCCAACTCGGAGAGGGTGGAGAGGAGGATCTGATGGTTCACAGTATCAAAGGTAGCAGATAGGTTTAGAAGGATGAGAGAGAGAGCCTCCATGACACAGAGAAGAGCAGTCTCAGTTGAATGACCTGCCTTGAAACCTGACTGATTTGGATCGAGAAGGTCATTCTGAGAGAGATAGCAGGAGAGCTGGCCAAGGATGGCACGTTCAAGAGTTTTGGAGAGAAAAGAAAGAAGGGATACTGGTCTGTAGTTGTTGACATCGGAGGGATCGAGTGTAGGTTTTTTGAGAAGAGGTGCAACTCTCGCTCTCTTGAAGACGGAAGGGACGTAGCCAGTGGTCAAGGATGAGTTGATGAGCGAGGTGAGTCAAGGGAGAAGGTCTCCGGAAATGGTCTGGAGAAGAGAGGAGGGGATAGGGTCAAGCGGGCAGGTTGTTGGGCGGCTGGCCGTCACAAGACGCAAGATTTCATCTGGAGAGAGAGGGGAGAAAGAGGTCAAAGCATAGGGTAGGGCAATGTGAGCAGGACCAGCGGTGTCGTTTGACTTAACAAACGAGGATCGGATGTCGTCGACCTTCTTTTCAAAATGGTTGACGAAGTCATCCGCAGAGAGGGAGGAGGGAGGGGAGGGGGAGGAGGATTCAGGAGGGAGGAGAAGGTGGCAAAGAGCTTCCTAGGGTTAGAGGCAGATGCTTGGAAGTTAGAGTGGTAGAAAGTGGCTTTAGCAGCAGAAACAGAGGAGGAAAATGTAGAGAGGAGGGAGTGAAAGGATGACAGGTCCGCAGGGAGGCTAGTTTTCCTTCATTTCCGCTCGGCTGCCCGGAGCCCTGTTCTGTGAGCTCGCAATGAGTCGTCAAGCCACGGAGCAGGAGGGGAGGACCGAGCCAGTCGGGAGGTTAGGGGACATAGAGAGTCAAAAGATGCAGAAAGAGAGGAGATTGGTTGGAGAAGGATTGAGCAGAGGGCAGAGATAATAGGATGGAAGAGGAGAGAGTAGCAGGAGAGAGAGAGCGAAGGTTGCGACGGTGCAATACCATCTGAGTAGGGGCAGAGTGAGTAATGTTGGAGGAGAGCGAGAGGGAAAAGGATACAAGGTAGTGATCGCAGACTTCGAGGGGAGTTGCAGTGAGATTAGTAGAGGAACAGCATCTAGTGAAGATGAGGTCAAGCGTATTGCCTGCCTTGTGAGTAGGGGGGGACGGTGAGAGGGTGAGGTCAAAAGAGGAGAGGAGTGGAAAGAAGGAGGCAGAGAGAAATGAGTCAAAGGTAGACGTAGGGAGGTTAAAGTCACCCAGAACTGTGAGAGGTGAGCCATCCTCAGGAAAGGAACTTATCAAGGCGTCAAGCTCATTGATGAACTCTCCAAGGGAACCTGGAGGGCGATAAATGGTAAGGATGTTAAGTTTGAATGGGCTAGTGATTGTGACAGCATGGAATTCAAAGGAGGAGATAGACAGATGGGTCAGGGGAGAAAGAGAGAATGTCCACTTGGGAGAGATGAGGATTCCAGTGCCACCACCCCGCTGACCAGATGCTCTTGGGGTGTGCGAGAACACGTGGTCAGACGAGGAGAGAGCAGTAGGAGTAGCAGTGTTTTCTGTGGTAATCCATGTTTCCGTCAGCGCCAAGAAGTCGAGGGACTGGAGGGTAGCATAGGCTGAGATGAACTCTGCCTTGTTGGCCGCAGACCGGCAGTTCCAGAGGCTGCCGGAGACCTGGAACTCCACGTGGGTCGTGCGTGCTGGGACCACCAGGTTAGAGTGGCAGCGGCCACGCGATGTGAAGCGTTTGTATGGCCTGTGCAGAGCAGAGAGAACAGGGATAGACCGACACATAGTTGATAGGCTACAGGAGAGGCTACGTTAATGCAAAGGAGATTGGCATGAAAAATTAACTAAACAACTGGGGAAGCGAGAGAGGAGGGCCTCCCTCACTAACAATTCACTGAAACACTAAAACGCTAAAATATAACTTTTCTAGCTACCACTAGAAATTAAAATTGATGTAAACTACAGTGGTTCAATGTTTCCAGGAATAGGCTCAAACTTAGTTTATTCCGCTAGCAGTAAAATTAGATTTAAAAAACAGATACAAATGCACATTATGGAACTGCGTGGACTGTGAAGCAACACAAACATAGAAACCGACAAATGCATACACACAACATACACACTATACACACATGTACACCTATATTTTGTGTTGTAGATATGTGCTAGTAGAGTAGGGGCTAGTTATAAAAAATGTATTAATTGTATAACTGCTTTAATTTTGCTGGACCCCAGGAAGAGTAGCTGCTGCTCTTCCATAATAAATACAAACCCCCCAACTCTTCCCCTTAAAAGCCCTAGATGTCACTTCGGTTGAAAGGAGGGGACCAAGGTGCAGCGTGGTGAGCGTACATATTATTTTTATTAGAAAAGACGCCGAACAAAACAATAAACACTACCCAACAAACCGTGACGCTAAAGGCTATGTGCCATAAACAAAGTCAACTTCCCACAACACAAGGAGGGAAAAGGGCTACCTAAGTATGGTTCGCAATCAGAGACAATGATAGACAGCTGTCCCTTATTGAGAACCATACCCGGCCAAAACATAGAAAATAAAGAACATAGAAAAAGGAACATAGAATGCCCACCCTAGTCACACCCTGGCCTACCCAAAATAGAGAATAAAAAACCTCTCTATGGCCAGGGCGTGACACTCGAAAATGAGTTCTGTCTGAGAGAGTGTAACCACAAAAATATTTGTGCATCCCAAATTGCACCCTATTCCCCACACAGTGCACTACTTTTGACCAGAACATAGGGGCTTGGTCAAAAGTAATGCACTATAAAAGGAATAAGGTGCCATTTGGGACGCAAATGATCTCTGTCCTGGTTTTGGATTACGGTTAGGGGCATATCTGCTTCTATTCTTAAAAGCATCTCAGATGGGTTCTGAAGTTATTTGTTGATATAAAACTCCTCATGGAAGACGGGATAGGAGTGGACCCCTGGACATGTATGTCTGTTCTCATTACAGTCTAATAATTCAAGGAAATAAGACAAATCTGTGACTAGACCAGTGGTTCCCAAACTTTTTATAGTCCCGTACCCCTTCAAACATTCAACCTCCAGCTGCGTACCCCCTCTAGCACCAGAATCAGCGCACTCTCAAATGTTGTAAGCCTGCCACACACACACACTATACGATACATTTATTAAACATAAGAATGAGTGTGAGTTTGTCACAACCCGACACATGGGAAATGACAAAGAGCTCTTATAGGACCAGGGCACAAATAATTATATAATAATAATCAATAATTTTGTTCTTTATTTAACCATCTTACATATAAAACCTTATTTGTTCATCGAAAATTGTAAATAACTCACTACAGGTTAATAAAAAAAAAATATATATATTTCACCTTTGTTTAACCAGGTGGGCCAGTTGAGATCAAGTTCTCATTTGCAACTGCGACCTGGCCAAGATAAAGCAAAGCAGTGCGACAAAAACAACAACACAGAGTTACACTTAAACAAACGTACAGTCAACACAATAGAAAAATCTATGTACAGTGTGTGCAAATGTAGAAGATTAGGGAAGTAAGGAAATAAATAGGCTATGGAGGCGAAATAATTACAATTTAGCATTAACACTGGAGTGATAGATGTGCAGATGATGATGTGCAAGTAGAGATACTAGGGTGCAAAAGAGCAAGAAGATAAATAACAATATGGGGATGAGGTAGTTGGGTGTGCTATTTACAGATGGGCTATGTACAGGTACAGTGATCGGTAAGCTGCTCTGACAGCTGATGCTTAAAGTTAGAGAGGGAGATATAAGTCTCCAGCTTCAGTGATTTTTGCAATTCGTTCCAGTCATTGGCAGCAGAGAACTGGAAGGAAAGGCAGCCAAAGGGGGTGTTGGCTTTGGGGATGACCAGTGAAATATACCTGCTGGAGCGTGTGCTACGGGTGGGTGTTGCTATGGTGACCAGTGAGCTGAGATAAGGCGGGGCTTTACCTAGCAAAGACTTATAGATGACCTGGAGCAATTGGGTTTTGACAACGAATATGTAGCGAGGGCCAGCCAACGAGAGCATACAGGTCGCAGTGGTGGGTAGTATATGGGGTTTTGGTGACAAAACGGATGGCACTGTGAAAGACTACATCCAGTTTGCTGAGTAGAGTGTTGGAGGCTATTTTATTGGGAAGGGTGGGCTTGAAAGGATGCACATAACTCTGCAATGTTGGATTGTATTGGAGAGAGTCTCAGTCTTAAATAATTTTCCACACAGTCTGTGCCTGTATTTAGTTTTCATGCTAGTGAGGGCCGAGAATCCACTCTCACATAGGTATGTGGTTGCAAAGGGCATCAGTGTCTTCACAGTGCGATTTGCCAAGGCAGGATACTCCTGGCGCAGCCCAATCCAGAAATCTGGCAGTGGCTTCTGATTAAATGTAATTTTCACAGAACCACTTGTTGCAATTTCGATGAGGCTCTCTTGTTCAGATATTGGTAAGTGGACTGGAGGCAGGGCATGAAAGGGATAACGAATCCAGTTGTTTGTGTCATCAATTTCGGGAAAGTACCTGTGTAATTGTGCACCCAACTCACTCAGGTGCTTCGCTATATCACATTTGACATTGTCCGTAAGCTTGAGTTCATTTAGACACAAAAAATCATACAATGATGGAAAGACCTGTGTGTTTTCTTTGTTAATGCAGACAGAGAAGAGCTCCAACTTCTTAATCATAGCCTCAATTTTGTCCCTCACATTGAATATAGTTGCGGAGAGTCCCTGTAATCCTAGATTCAGATCATTCAGGTGAGAAAAAAACATCACCCAGATAGGCCAGTTGTGTGAGAAACTCGTCATCATGCAAGCGGTCAGACAAGTGAAAATTATGGTCAGTAAAGAAAACTTTAAGCTTGTCTCTCAATTAAAAAAAACGTGCCAATACTTTGCCCCTTGATAACCAGCGCACTTCTGTATGTTGTAAAAGCGTTACATGGTCGCTGCCCATATCATTGCATTGTGCAGAAAATACACAAGAGTTCCGGGGCCTTGCTTTAACAAAGTTAACCATTTTCACTGTAGTGTCCAAAACGTCTTTCAAGCTGTCAAGGCATTCCCTTGGCAGCAAGAGCCTCTTGGTGGATGCTGCAGTGTACCCAAATGGCGAGCAACTGCTTGCACGTGTGTTACCACTCCACTATGTCTCCCTGTCATGGCTTTTGCGCCATCAGTACTGATACCAACATGAGCAGCATCTACGTTTGGCTACGTACGGACCGTTAGTGGAACCATTAGTTTGTTTCCTAATTAGGACGGGTTAAAGTAAGTTATTAGTACATATTATGGTGGTTAAAAGATTTAGACCAAAGCGAAGTAATGGGAACACCACATAGTTGTTAATGATTGTCTTAATGGGTCGTTATTCAAATTGCCTCATCATTATAATGACCCTGCCTTAATGCAACTGACTTCTCACAACAAACCCATTGGGTTTATGTCCTATGTTTATGTTTATTAATGAAATGTTCTGGAACTTTGGCAACTACTAAGTATTTTTTAAACCTCTCGCTTTGGGCTGGATGTGTCAATGTGTAGTTCATACATGCATAATCTATGAGCAGGATTACTGTTTTACCTCAATTAGATTGAAAGCTGTGCTGCGCCATTTTTGTTACATTTTCCCCTACTTGGGCCAGCCCCCTAGCAATGTAAGTTCTAGCCAATGAGCTTCAGCCCCTGTCCATTTGAGTGACACCTAGCAAGATGCACACACAGGAGAGTGAGAGAGAGAGAAATGATGTGGTGCACATATCTGCTCATGTGTGATGTAGTATGCAACTTTCAGGGACCACTTTTGGCACGTGAGCGCTAATTTCAGAACTACTGGCTAAAAAGTATAAAAAAATGACCAGACAATCTCTAACTCACTGTGTATATTTGTGTCCTCTCTTCCAGCCTAATCTTCACAGTCACATTGTGGAGCGGACACACTCTGCCTTCTCTCTACCAGGTAAGAAAACAAAACCTCAGTTCTTCTCAGTATCATCTTGTGCAGCTTGGTCTCTACTCATATTCAACCTCCCTACACCTACTGTATGTTCACTAGGGTTTGTATGGTAAATATACATGCATTTTCTTGCCACTGCATGTCCATCTCAATGACTGAGACTGACTGTCTGTATCTGTCTGTTCTCCCAGACTTCAGCATGGCTGACCCCAGTGTAGGCGTGCATGGTTCTCCCTTGGGTCCCACTGATGGAGGAGACTTCTTCAGCCCAGCAGACGTGACTTTACCTGCATGGAGACCTCTATTACGCTCCCAGTCTTTCCACAACGCCCCAGGTACTGTACTGTAACAGCCTACCTCTCCTCCTCCTCCCCACAGGCCCATGTGAAGAGACTTAGCATTGTTTACTGTTCACCACAGAAAGAGGACTGTTGCAGACTAAATGACACCCTATGACCTATAGGGCACGACCAAAGCCTGGTCTAAAGTAGTGCACTATTAAAGGAATAGCGTGCCATTTGGGATGCATCCTCATCTTGGCAGTGGAACACAAACCGGTCCCGACACTGTCGTAAAACCCCTCCCTCCTCAGACCACGTTCTTAGTATTGTCAGGACATTTGAATGGTCCCGACTAACTTTCCCTACACCTCAAAGCCCGGTTTGTGCCTCAGTGGTGCCGTGCCAGCCTTGCCCCAGGGCCTCTTTGGTAATTACCTCATCTGAAGGAAGCTTGTAGCCTCTTTTCGAGAGGTGAATGCAGTCACTGTGAAGCATAAGCTTTCCCAGCCTGTTTTCTGTTTTCTAGCACACGCACACACAAACGTACGCATACACATACAGACACACACACACACAAACAATCCCACTCCCCCTCTTTCCAAGAAATCCCCCCCCCCCCCCACTGGAGGAGATGGAAGCATTTAAAGTCAATTAAAGAACACACAACGTCCCCTTCCACCCCACAAGACTTGGAGGCCATCTGAAGTATATCCCCCCTTCCTCCTTCCCCTGTTGTCTCTCTGTTCTCTGCTGGACACAGCCACAGCACAGTCTGGCTTCACAATGCCTGCTGGAACTGAGTGTTGCCCAAACTATATTTCTATCTGAATTTACATGTTAGTGGCTGGATTACCTCAGTGACTGACATGTTAGTGGCTGGATTACCTCAGTGACTGGCGTGTTAGTGGGTGGATTACCTCAGTGACTGACATGTTAGTGGCTGGATTACCTCAGTGACTGGCGTGTTAGTGGCTGGATTACCTCAGTGACTGACATGTTAGTGGCTGGATTACCTCAGTGACTGACATGTTAGTGGCTGGATTACCTCAGTGACTGACGTGTTAGTGGCTGGATTACCTCAGTGACTGACATGTTAGTGGCTGGATTACCTCAGTGACTGACGTGTTAGTGGCTGGATTACCTCAGTGACTGACATGTTAGTGGCTGGATTACCTCAGTGACTGGCGTGTTAGTGGCTGGATTACCTCAGTGACTGACATGTTAGTGGCTGGATTACCTCAGTGACTGGCATGTTAGTGGGTGGATTACCTCAGTGACTGGCGTGTTAGTGGCTGGATTACCTCAGTGACTGACATGTTAGTGGCTGGATTACCTCAGTGACTGGCGTGTTAGTGGCTGGATTACCTCAGTAACTGGCGTGTTAGTGGCTGGATTACCTCAGTGGCTGGCGTGTTAGTGGCTGGATTACCTCAGTGACTGGCATGTTAGTGGGTGGATTACCTCAGTGACTGGCGTGTTAGTGGCTGGATTACCTCAGTGACTGACGTGTTAGTGGCTGGATTACCTCAGTGACTGGCGTGTTAATGGCTGGATTACCTCAGTGACTGGCGTGTTAGTGGCTGGATTACCTCAGTGACTGGCGTGTTAGTGGGTGGATTACCTCAGTGACTGATATGTTAGTGGGTGGTTTACCTCAGTGACAGGAGGCCTGTTGGTTCATAACTGTAGAGCCATTGTTGAATACAATTTAAAATCAATGGATGGGGTAGTGTAATGGCATCCACACTAATCCCTGAGGAGTGTGGAATAGACATTGAATTGACATTTGTGCCCAGTGGGATGTTTTCAATTTCAGACTTTCATAAAATGTCAAAACTAGTCTTTCTTTGCTCCATTAAATTTCTAATCCAAAATAAATCCCTGTCTGCGTCCCAAATGGCATCCTATTCCCTACATTATACACTACTTTTGACCAAGGCACTACTTTTGGGTGCCATTTGGGATGCATACATAACTGCACATGTCACAACCACTCTGGCTATCAGCGCCTGTTATGCAATGACAATCTCATCAAAGCTCTCTCTTAAACTGTGATTTTGTTAAGACAAAACCTTGCCATTCGCCATGGAAACCATAGCACATGAGGGATTTATGTTCTAAATGCCTGATGTCACTTGGCAGTGGGGTAGAAGGAACAATCCAAAATCTGAGGAGAGTGAGATGGAGCAAGAATAATATAATTCACTAGTCTCTGTTCGATGAGTCCATTTCCCACTCTTTTACAACCTAAGGGGTTCTCTAGACGTTGGCATAACAGTTTGTGTGAGGACACTGTAAAGAACACATTGAGGTTTTGTAAGGAGTTCTTTTTACATAAGTGGTATTTCTGAGTTAGGTAATGTTATGTTGTTTTGTGTCTACCAATCTGTCACCACACATGAAGTTCCCTCTCAGCAAATAAAAGTTACTTGAATTTGATAATAACTACCGTAATATCCGGACTAGTAAGCGCACCTGAATATAAGCCGCACCCACTGAATTAAAAATATATATATACACTGCTCAAAAAAATAAAGGGAACACTTAAACAACACAATGTAACTCCAAGTCAATCACACTTCTGTGAAATCAAACTGTCCACTTAGGAAGCAACACTGATTGACAATAAATTTCACATGCTGTTGTGCAAATGGAATAGACAACAGGTGGAAATTATAGGCAATTAGCAAGACACCCCCAATAAAGGAGTGGTTCTGCAGGTGGGGTCCACAGACCACTTCTCAGTTCCTATGCTTCCTGGCTGATGTTTTGGTCACTTTTGAATGCTGGCAGTGCTTTCACTCTAATGGTAGCATGAGACAGAGTCTACAACCCACACAAGTGGCTCAGGTAGTGCAGCTCATCCAGGATGGCACATCAATGCGAGCTATGGCAAGAAGGTTTGCTGTGTCTGTCATCGTAGTGTCCAGAGCATGCAGGCGCTACCAGGAGATAGGCCAGTACATCAGGAGACGTGGAGGAGGCCGTAGGAGGGCAACAACCCAGCAGCAGGACCGCTACCTCCGCCTTTGTGCAAGGAGGAGCAGGAGGAGCACTGCCAGAGCCCTGCAAAATGATCTCCAGCAGGCCACAAATGTGCATGTGTCTGCTCAAACGGTCAGAAACAGACTCCATGAGGGTGGTATGAGGGCCCGACGTCCACAGGTGGGGGTTGTGCTTACAGCCCAACACCGTGCAGGACGTTTGTCATTTGCCAGAGAACACCAAGATTGGCAAATTCGCCACTGGCGCCCTGTGCTCTTCACAGATGAAAGCAGGTTCACACTGAGCACGTGACAGACGTGACAGAGTCTGGAGACGCAGTGGAGAACGTTCTGCTGCCTGCAACATCCTCCAGCATGACCGGTTTGGCGGTGGGTCAGTCATGGTGTGGGGTGGCATTTCTTTGGGGGGCCGCACAGCCCTCCATGTGCTCGCCAGAGGTAGCCTGATTGCCATTAGGTACCGAGATGAGATCCTCAGACCCCTTGTGAGACCATATGCTGGTGCGGTTGGCCCTGGGTTCCTCCTAATGCAAGACAATGCTAGACCTCATGTGGCTGGAGTGTGTCAGCAGTTCCTGCAAGAGGAAGGCATTGATGCTATGGACTGGCCCGCCCGTTCCCCAGACCTGAATCCAATTGAGCACATCTGGGACATCATGTCTCACTCCATCCACCAACGCCACGTTGCACCACAGACTGTCCAGGAGTTGGCGGATGCTTTAGTCCAGGTCTGGGAGGAGATCCCTCAGGAGACCATCCGCCACCTCATCAGGAGCATGCCCAGGCGTTGTAGGGAGGTCATACAGGCACGTGGAGGCCACACACACTACTGAGCCTCATTTTGGCTTGTTTTAAGGACATTACATCAACGTTGGATCAGCCTGTAGTGTGATTTTCCACTTTAATTTTGAGTGTGACTCCAAATCCAGACCTCCATGGGTTGATAAATTGGATTTCCATTGATTATTTTTGTGTGATTTTGTTGTCAGCACATTCAACTATGTAAAGAAAAAAGTATTTAATAAGATTATTTCTTTCATTCAGATCTAGGATGTGTTGTTTAAGTGTTCCCTTTATTTTTTTGAGCAGTATATTTTGAACATAAATAAGCCGCACATGTCTATAAGCCGCAGGTGCCTACCGGTACATTGAAACAAATGAACTTTACAGGCTTTAACGAAACACGGCTTGTAACAAAAATAAATAGGCTTTAACGAAACACAGCTTGTAATAAAACATTTGCAGTAAACAGTAGCCTACCAAGAAAGTCATTGCTCCAGATCAAGCTCCCGTGCAGCAGCTCTATTTCCTTTTCCAACAGCCAGATCAATCACCTTCAACTTGAAAGCTGCATCATATGCATTTCTCCGTGTCTTTGCCATGATGAGGGTGACAAAATGACTACCGTAATCAGAATGATGGGAAGTTTGAGCGCGCTCGATTTAATCTAAACAGTAAACAAAAAAGTTGTTTGACCTTAACCCGTTCGTCAATTTCATTGGTCTAATGAAAGCTTCATGCCACCAAAATCCTGAGCACGTCACAGAATGTGTTTTTTTTTTGTTCTTTTTTTTGAAAGCGGGAAAAATCCATATATTAGCCGTGTCATTGTTTAAGCCGCGAGGTTCAAAGCGTGGGAAAAAAGTAGCGGTTTATAGTCCGGAAATTACGGTAACATAAACTGTTCTGTTTTGTTTCTATCTTCCAGGTTCTCCTCACTACCAGCAGCACCACCCAGCCTCCATGTTCTCCCCAGAGCACCCCCAGCCCCAGCAGCAGCACCCCCACCCACAGCAGCACCACCCAGCCTCCATGTTCTCCCCAGAGCACCCCCAGCCCCAGCAGCAGCACCCCCACCCCCAGCAGCACCACCCAGCCTCCATGTTCTCCCCAGAGCACCCCCAGCCCCAGCAGCAGCAGCCCCACCCCCAGCAGCACCACCCAGCCTCCATGTTCTCCCCAGAGCACCCCCAGCCCCAACAGCAGCACCCCCACCCCCAGCAGCACCACCCAGCCTCCATGTTCTCCCCAGAGCACCCCCATCCCCATCCCAAGCAGCAGCACCCCCATCCCAAGCAGCACTACCACATGCCCCCCTTCATGAGCCACACACACTTCCCTTTCCCTTACCCAGTGAACCCCGGCTCCCCAAAACCAGCCCATTCTCCCCTCACACGGGTTGCCAGCAACCCCATGTTCCCCTCCGTTTACTCCCCAGCCTTCTCCGGGGGCCCCCACTCTGATGCCCCGAGCCCCTCAGAGTACAGCGGGGAGGGGAACCCTCTGTCTCCCTCTGCTCAATCCCAGCACTCCGACATGTGGCCTTCCCACACACAGCCCCTCTTCTCCCTGGCCAATGTGATCTCTATGGCGATGAGCATGGCCCACTCCTTCATCCCTGCCAATACCCTGGCCAACCAAGGGATGCCCTCCATAGCAGGCTTCCACCCCCAGCTAACCCACCCCCAGTCAGGCTACCCGTCCATCTACTCCCCCCACTATCAGACAGCTCCAGTGGAGGTCCCCTACCCTCAGGGTGAAGGAAAACAGCACAGTATCTACCAGGGCGCAGACACTCCAACACAGATGCAGAGGGATGGGTCTGGGTCTGTGTACTCTCAAAACAGACACCCCAGCTGGCAGCATAACCACATATCTCCCTCTATGATGGGCTACAACACCCCTCCAAGGAACCCACAGGGGATGTCACTGCAAACAGTGTCTTCCAAACGCCTAAGCCATTTACAGAATAGTTCCCAGGGATCCTACATGGTTCCTCAGGACCAGTCTGATGTGTCCAGCTCTGCGTCGGGGTCTGACCTGTCCCCCTCGACCCCAGACAGCCCAGAGAGCACAGTAAGTTACCAACTAGACCTTACATGACTGTCTGACCGTGACAAGTAATGTCATTCTTGCTGAATATTTTTGGTCACTGAAACATAGCTGAAATTATTTTGCAAAAGCCTACTGGAAAAAAGGAATCAACATTGTTATTTGTTACTTTAATTTTTTTAATTTTTGGGGGGTAAAACTGCATTGTTGGTTAAGGGCTTGTAAGTAAGCACTTCACTGTAAGGTTGACCTGTTGTATTCGGCGCATGTAACAAATAAAATTTGATTTGATTAAGAAAACGATAAAGAGAAATACCTAATGTATGGGGGGATATGTATGTTGTATGTTGATTACATGTTTCCTTCCTCTTTTCCCAAGTTATCATTGTTCACCTCAACCACACCAATGTCCAGACCAATGGTGCCTGAGATGAATGCCAGTGCTCCCAAGCCCAGAGTATCTCCCAGTTACACAGGTAGAATTCCCCTCGCTACCTCTACTCTAGCTGTATTCTACTGTACTGGCCCTTACCTAAGCTTACTGTTGATCTGTTGATGGTTGGAGACAGGTCGGGGAGGACGCTGGCAGACCTTGTTAGCACACTAAACAAATGCAGAGTAAACATTCCAGACACACACACTCCAGACACACACACACACACACACACACACACACACACACACACACACACACACACACACACACACACACACACACACACACACACACACACACACACACACACACACACACACACACACTCCAGACACTCAACAAGGCCCTTTCTCTATTAAGCAAGTGTGTTTTATGTTGTATTCTGTCTAAATAAGGCCTACCCAGCTAGCACATAACGTTCTCAGAACCATATGTTTCTTAGAGCTTGGTGAGAGCATGGTTACAAACTTCCCACAACTTTCTGAGAATGGCGCAGGATAGTTGCTTGGCTTTGGAACATTTTCAGCACATTTAAGGAACTTGACAAAAAAACATTATTTTCTTGGTATTTCATTACTTTAACAGAACATTTCCTAAAAGTTCAAACATGGTTACATTTAATAAAAATGTTGGTAATGTAGGAATGTTCTCCAACTGGTTTGATATTGGGAATGTTCTCAAATAGTTCAGAAAACGTTGAGAAACAACGTTCTTCTGTGGGAAATTCAGTACTTTAGCATAACGTTTCCTCATGGTTCTATTTAAAGGCAGGTTCTCAGAACGTTCAAAAACTTTCCAGTAAAGTTCAGAGGTTATTATAGTAAATTAAAACTGAAACTAAAACAAAAACTAATCAAAAAAACGATTTAGTAAACTGCAATAAAATAATTAAGAAACACGTTTGAGAAACTAAAACTATACTAAAACTATTAACTTTGACTCCAAAACGAACTAAAATAAAATAAATGGTAAATTATTTTCAGTATTCGTTTTTTCTCTTCTAAACTTTGGGAAAAAAGATGCACCCGGGTCTGTAGTGACGCCTCTAGCACTGCGATCCATAGCCCGGCCCAGTGCACTTAGTCAAACTTCCTCATTGTTCCAGCATTCACATCTCATCCGTACAAGTACCTTGCCTGTGACAGCATGGGCAGTGCCATTGAGGCTGTCTGATGTTTGAAAAAAGTGTAAAGCTAACATTGGTGATTTACCTCCACCTGCAGTGCTGGAGTCTTAAACCAAATCGTGTGTGCCATTCATTTAGTGTGGTCACTAGATGTCGGTAATATAGCTCAAAGCCATTTACTAACTATAGGCAATCCAATTTGAAGAAGAAGACAATGCTCTGATCATTGGATGATTACTCCGGAATCCCCACCCAGTTGACTACTTTAAAATGGTGAAAGCCATTTTAAATGATCTCTAATGATCTCTATTCATCTCTTTGGAACAGGGAAGCACGTCGCTGCCTTATCCAGTGACACCACGGCCCTGTCTGTTTGTTTCCCTAGCGTCAACATCCCCATCCCTTACATTTTTACAGATAACCTCAAAATGAAGTCTGAAATGTCTTGAGTCAATAAGTATTCAACGCTTTTGTTATGGCAAGCCTAAATAAGTTCAAGAGTAAAAATGTGCTTGGCAAGTCACATAATAAGTTGCATGGACAATAATAGTGTTTAACATGTTTTTTGAATGACTACCTCATCTCTGTACCCCACACATACAATTATCTGTAAGGTCCCTCAGTCGGGCAGTGAATTTCAACCACAAAGACCAGGGAGGTTTTCAAATGCCTCGCAAAGAGCACCACCTATTGGTGGATGGGTAAAAATAAAAAAAGCAGACATTGAATATATCTTTGAGCATGGTGTGGTTATTAATTACACTTTCGATGCTGTATCAATACACCCAGTCACTACGAAGATACAGGTGTGCTTCCTAATTTAGTTGCCGGAGAGGAAGAAAACCACTCAGAGATTTCACCATGGTGACTTTAAAACAGTTACAGAGTTTAACAGTTGTGATAGGAGAAAACTGAGGATAGATCAACAAAATAGTCGTTACTCCACAATACTAACCTAAATGACGGAGTGAAAAGAAGGAAGCCTGTACAAAAAAAATAAAAAATAATATGCATCCTGTTTACAACAAGGCACTAAATGAATACAGCAAAAGACATGGCAAAGCAATTCAAAGCAATTTTAGTCCTGAACACAAAGTGTTATATTTGGGGCAAGTACAATACAACACATTACTGAGTACCACTCTCCATATTTTCAAGCATAGTGGTGGCTGCATCATATTATGGGTGTGCTTGTAATTGTTAAGGGACTGGGGAGTTTTTCAGGGTAAAACAAAATCAATGGAATGGAGCTAAGCACAGGCAAAATCCTAGAGGAAAATCTGTCTCAGTCTGCTTTCCACCAGACACTGGGAGATTAATTCACCCTTAACCAGGACAATAACCTAAAACACAAGGCCAAATCTACACTGGAGTTGCTTACCAAGAAGACAGTGAATGTTCCTGAGGGGACAAGTTACAGTTTTTACATAAATCAACGGCAAGATCTGAAAATGGTATTGTGTGTAGAATCCATTTTTACTTCAGGCTGTAACACATAAAAATGGAATAAGCCAAAGGGAGTACGAATATGAATACTTTCTGAAGGCACTGTAAAGTGGTAGCTATCTAGCTAGCGAGGTGGAGAATGCAGAGGTTATTTTTAATTAGTGCATTTCACAAGTGGCTAGTTTGCATCATTTACAGTACATTCACTAAAACCACTGCAAGGGATTTGCCTGATGCTCTGAGATGTCTGCTTACGTGCTTCAGATAAAGAATGGACTCTTGAGTGTTAAGGCTAAAGCAATAGACTGCAGATGAAAGTCGAGGAGTGAAGTTGGGGGAGGTGCATCTGCAACAGCCAAAAGTTGTGGTTTTCCAAAGGCACAGCTCAGTGCAACATGGCAGTGTTGCTGTTGTTTATACCCGTTTTTTTTTGTAATGTCGAAATAAACTTTTATCGCACATTCAAACTGTAAATACATTGTCCTATTTTTTTATATTGTACATTGTACTATCAATTGGTTATTGAGAGCCTCACATTCATTTGTCCACTGTATACATGAAAATCGCAAATTTGGTTCCTGTTTCAGTCACATCTTTGGTCATGTTCGCGTGAGGCAAACAAAAACATCTCAACATCTCTTTTGTCAACCAATGATTGGTTGACAAAAGAGCCTCCCACAATGCAGGCAGTGGCTGTAGGCTGAAGTTGGTGAAGAGCAACTGAAGAAACTTGCAGTCTTTGATCACATATTTTTTGTAAAGTTCATGCCGTTGTCATGTAGGCGCAGGCGGCCAATTTTTATCCCCATAATGCAACACATTAGGCGGTAACCAAGGCGGTAACCAATGATGATTTTTCAGGCTTTGCCTACCTACCCAAACTTGGGAGAGTTTTCTGTCTGAAGAATACCCTTCCCGGATTTGTTTTCTTTCTAAATGTCCAAGAGAATCCTTTAGGTCTGTGATTTCAGAGACTACTAGCTAGCCTAACACTAGCTAACACTAGCTATCACTAGCTGACACTAGCCTATTACTAGCTATCACTAGCCTATCACTAGCTAATTACAAGCTAACACTAGCCTATCACTAGCTAACACGAGCCTATTTCAAGCTAACACTAACTAACACTAGCCTATTACAAGCTAACACTAGCTAACACTAGCCTATTTCAAGCTAACACTAACTAACACTAGCCTATTACAAGCTAACACTAGCTAACACTAGCCTATTACAAGCTAACACTAGCATATCACTAGCTAACACCAGTAACAGAATAAATAACACATACATGGCTGCTATCCTCCCAGGCATAGGCTACTTTGTCCTTGACACTAAAACAGAAACTAAATAACATAAAACTTAAATGGAATAAAAACGAAAACTAACTGAAACTAAACTACATTTCAAATAAAAATGGAAAAAACGAATAGAAATAAAAATACATATATAAAAACACAAAACTATAATAACCTTGGTTCAGAGAACATTCTAAGAATGTTATTTAAAAACATATACATTCCGTTCTCAGCATCAACAAAACTCTCTCTATCCTCTATCTTGTTAAGTGTGTTCAGGTGTGTTGGCCGCACCCACTAATTGGCCACACCTGATCTTAATGAGTGCTTATTTCCTTTGAAATGGGGTCTGTTTGAATAGACTAAAATTAGCAGCTTTGTTTGCGTAAAAAAAACATGGCATGGCTAGCTCCATCCTGGTTGATAGAGGACAGAAGATTAAATGTTTGAATCATCACTATTTTTATTTGAGTAAAGTCATACCATTTATAAATGCAGACAGATCATTAGTTTGTTCGATATGGTGGGATCTTTTTGTGTCGGTAAAATCTATTATGCGCGAATTGACTGTGGAAACACCTTTATGCGCAAATATTTAGATATTAACCATCATATCGAAGTTAACTACGTGATGATATGGTGTGTGTGTGGTCCACCCACAATGACTCGGAAAACCATGATGTTTATTAGGCTACAGATTAAATAAATTGTGATTAACATCACAAAGTGGTGAAAGTGCAATGTGATGAGTTTGATGCTTCTTTCCAATATAAATCGAGGGTCTTATTCTGGTTACATGATGATCAAATGCTTGGCTGCCGTTTGACAAATTAAAATATTATCGCTTTTTTGGCCATAATAATCTCATGTAGGCTATATCCACACTGTATCTGCAAGCTGTAGGCTAGAGCGCATGTGACAATATTATATATTGCCACATTTTTTGTGCCAAAACAATCAGTAGAGTTGAAAATGCGATGGAATCCCATTTACCTGGAATTTTTTATTCGGTACATGGGAATTTAACCGCAAAAGTTATTATGTGGACTATGTTATCACGCACATACTTTAATCTGCAGTCAATTTGATGGAAAACATCTCTGGTGGGAAAATGCACATATTTTATTTATGCAGATTTTAGAATATTCACATGAAAATCTGATGCGAATTGGATGGAATCCTAGCTACTGATGCTGTGTCACAATAAAAAAGAAATGTGTTCACATGATTAATGCCTAAGGAAATTAAATTCCATGCGTCCTATCTGTGCTTGAAGTTAACCCAAAATAAGCTAGCAATATTATTAAAAGTGTTATTGAAACATTCAGTTAAAGTTTGAAGGAGGTTATTTTTTTTAAACTCTAAATAACCTATATTTTCCATTCTCAGAGCATTAATAAAATCTCCAGGAAAACTTTCAAGGAACCAGAGTAAACTATTCTCAGAATTGCCCTGCAATCTAAAAATAAGCCTTCCCAGAACAGGCAAAATTTTCACTTCTGTTATAGGAACGTTTAGAAAACAGTTTTACCGGTCAGGAAACGTATGACTTCGTTACTACAACCAATGTGAAACCAAAAACATACGTACCCGCAACTTCCAAGGAACCAAATGTGCTAGCTGGGTAATGACTGTGTTTGGGCCAATTTGCCCTTCCCGTTGTTTCCTGTTCTGTTTTATCCTGCCCACATCGGTGTTTGGTGACAACATCACCTATTAGCACTAGCAGAGCCTCGGGATCATTGAATAAGGGACCAATACGTAGGTGTGATTATAGCCCTGCCTACCAGTATTGACCTATTAGAAGATTTGTCCAGCAGAACTGACCAATTAGATGGCTTCCACACTCGTTACAGGTCTCTCCTCCCATTTCCTACACCGCCACTCCGCCCTGCTCCGGTCCCCGAGCGACCCAACCCAACAAGGCCCACCCCGCTCAATAGACAGACAGAACAGGCTCTGTTTGAGAAGTCCCAGGGCCGCATTCAGCAGAGAAAAGCTGTTTCCAAGCCAGTAGAGTGACACCTAGTTCCACACCTCAGCTAACTCTGATTCCTTCCCACTTCTTACACCACTGCCAGATGTTGGCAGTAGATATGGCAGTTGGATTGGTTTTCTGACAGAAAGTTATGAAACTAAGGCCAGGGTTCTATCCGATCAACGGTAGAGCCACGTAACTGCACGCTTGATATTTAAAGGAAATTTCAAATTGAGTTGACATATGCAGCTTGTACCATGAATGCTCCGCGAATGCAGAAACATTGCCTTTAAACGGTGCATAGCCCGAAAAGGGGCAATCGGATTGAATCCCGGCCTAAAGCATTGTAATCAATTTGAGTGTACATGAGTCAATATCAGTGGAATATAATATCAACTACTGGAACAGAATGTAAACACAAACAGCAGATTGTGAAAATGAATTATTATCACTGTATTGATATTGATCATAAACCCCCTTCTCCCCACAGATCCCCCGCCTGCTGCTGTCACAGTGGGCCGTTTCCAGGTCTCCCCTAGCATGGAGATCCCTGTGACTGCTGAACCAGGTGGACAGGGCTCTAACCCCGTCAGGCCCATGTCAGGGGGCAGCACCACCACCTCCAAGAGCAGCACAGAGGAGCAGGAGCAGTGGGAGTCAGAGACCAGCCGGAACACTTCCCTCACTCTTTCCCCCCCACACCAACACCTCACTATGGGGGAGGACCGGGAGGTCCAAGTAGAGTGGGCCGGGACCAAGGAGCAGCAGCAGGAAGAGGAGGAGGAAGAACAGGGGGAAGAAGATGAGGAGGAGCAGAAGAAGGAAGAAGAGGGGGAAGAAGATGAGGAGGAAGAAGATGAGGAGGAAGAAGATGAGGAGCAGGAGGGGGAGAAGGAAGAAGATGAGGAGGAGCAGAAGGAAAAGGAAGAGCAGCAGACAGTGAGGAGGAGGAGGAGGAGGAGAATGTGCAGCCTCAGTCTGATGGGTATGTCTGCAGAGAGCGGAATGTCCGTTATAGCGGTGGGCTCAGAGGGGCGTGGCCTGTGGGAGGGAGGGGCAGGGAGCCCCACCTACAACTCCGCCCTAAACCACATGTGGCTGAGCTACAGCCGTAACTACACATACCTGAGCAGTGACGACTCAGAGAGTGAGGACATGTGGGAGGAGCTGCAGGAGATGAGGGAGAAGTGAGTGTTTCACCTTCAGCATCTCTTCAGTCATTCACCCATTTTGGGTTTTAATCGAAGTTTGATTACTTTGAACTCAACTTGACTCTCAACTATTCCAAAGCACTTACACATATCCTCCTCAGAGTCCTAAACTGTTTATCTTTATCCTGCTCTCTCATTCTCTCTCTCTCCCTCCTGTCAGACACTTGGCAGAGGTGCAGAGTCTCCAGGCCACCCAGAAGAGGGAGATTGAAGAGCTGTATGAGAGGATGGGGAAGGTTCCCCCTGCGGGGATTGTCTCTCCTGCCGCCATGCTGTCAAGTCGCCAGCGCCGCCTCTCTAAGGAAAGGAGTTACCTCTCCTCCTCCCGCAGAAACAGTCTGCAGCGCCTGGACATGCTCCCCCTCCAAGGTATCATTAGGAGGAACTCTCTGGGTGGCAGCAGCAGTAGCAGCTCTCTGGAGAAGCCCTCTAAAGGGGTGACTTTTGTATCTGACGTCAGTAGAATGGTGGGTTAACACATTGTCCTTACAGGGGCCGGGTCCGAATACTTCTACTTGCGTTCTAAATAGTAGGATAATTGGGAATGCGAATATACAACGTTTTATATTGTGTGGGAAGAAAAAAAATAATCGCTGCCTGCTACTGAGGAATAGAATCATCTTTTTAGACCAGCGTGTGTTTGACAACAGCTGATAATCAGATAAGGGGAGAAGCTATACCAAAATGAACAAATGGCGGGAAACAACGCAATTGCGCATTAGCTGACACTCTCGGTATGTTGACATTTGTTGCTTACTGCATATGTTTTTATTAAATAGTACATTCCAAATAGTATGTGTGATTAGTACACAGTATGCAGTTTTAGTAAGTAGTAGGCAAGCCAGATTTCAGACACGGCTACTGTATTGAGTGTGTTGTATTCATCCTGCTGTCCAAAATCTGAGTTTATCTAGAAGACAGGAGGTGAACAATTCTCCACTATATCTGAATACTCTACACATCTAATCATTGCATCTCCTTGTCGCCTCTCTCACCAGTAAGAATCTCAAGCCATGCTTGCTGTAGAATAAGTCCGGACTACCTCATCTGAAGAGTGACTGCAGTGATCATATCCATCTTGCTGGAGGAAGGAAGTGACATCACGTCTAAACCCTTTATCTGGCCCCCCACTGGAGGAGAGAGTAACCTAGGCCCCCCAGAAACCAGGAAGCTTCTCTGCTGAGCCAATGGTCACAGGGTTAATCAAAGGTCACAGGTTCATCAGAGATCACAGGGTTCATCATAGGTCACTGAGCCCTCTGCTATGAAGGGACAACGGAACCTCTGTCATCTGCTGTTAGTCACCCCAGAGAGAAGCCCTGCCAGTACAATGGTTCAGTAGGATGCCACCAGAACAGTGTGAGTATAAAATGAGTGTAAACGGCTCACAACAGTACCAGCCCAAGTAGTGCACCATCCTTCCTCATACTATGCTATGCTGAACATGTGTGATAGTTGTACATACAGTAGAGCCTTAGTGATCAGCTATAATCCTGCCTTGTAGCCACAAAGCAGTAAGGGTTGTTCGAGCAACAATATTGGGATCATGGGATCAAGTCCGGGGCAGTGGATCAATATTTTCCTGCTTATCTGACTGTCGCAGACAGTTTTTATTGGGACTGTTTCAGATTATTCACATTTTTATTTGCACATTTGACTGTCTGTTTGCAATCTGTTGATGTTGATGCTGACTGTAAGCTCACTACTGCCCTCTAGAGTGACTATGGAAATCCAGATATGTTGTTGTACTTCTGCTGGTTTTCCAATGTGCAACAGCGTTATGAAGGACAACTGTTGTCGACATGTAGAAGGATGTGAACATTGTTTTCTAACGTTAGGTAGTATCTTATATACATGATAGTGAGCATTTATCAATACAATACAACACTATAGACCAGTAGTTTTCTATTGCTGAATACAACCTAGTGGTAGCACTATAACACTGAGATTGCAGTGTCAGTCTTTCCGTAGGAAGCTAGACAACACAGCTCTATACATGAGGAATACCCAAGACAAACTAACTAGTTACTCCTTTAACTTTTTCACTGAGATTATATTTTCTACAAAAAGAATCCAATATACAGATATAGGTGTAGACTAATGGGTCTCACCATGATTGTAAATATGAAATAATGCATTTATAAATTACGTTTGCAAATGAACCAAAGACATGTTGGCAACCTACATTTCTTGCACATACACGGAGTGTATAAAACATTATGAACACCTGCTCTTTCCATTAGACTGACCAGGTGAATTCACATTTTATTTCCAAAAAATGTCAGATATTTTTTACTTTCTTATATATAAAAATGTATTCTGCGGCTATGGGCAAGACAAAATATTTAAGTGCCTTTGAACAGGGTATGGTAGTAGATTCTAGGCACACCGG
The DNA here is from genome assembly GCF_901001165.1 of Salmo trutta. Taxonomy (NCBI): domain Eukaryota; kingdom Metazoa; phylum Chordata; class Actinopteri; order Salmoniformes; family Salmonidae; genus Salmo; species Salmo trutta. The sequence goes on from NC_042974.1 coordinate 13,701,979, forward strand.
TTTGAGTGTGTCAAGAACTGCAACTCTGCTGGGATTTTCACACTCAAGTTTCCTGTGTGTATCAAGAATGGTCCACCACCCAAAGGACATCCAGCCAACTTGACACAACTGTGGGAGGCATTGGAGTCAACATGGGCCAGCATCCCTGTGGAACACTTTCGACACCTTGTAAAGTCCATGCCCCAACTAATTGAAGCTGTTCTGAGGGCAAAGGTGGTGCAACTCAATAATAGGAAGGTTTAGGGCTGTCCCCGACAAAAAAACTAAATCTTGGTCGACTGAGTCCTTTTTTCTTTTGACCATTTAGACAAAATGTTAAAACATGTATTTTTCCATACAGACATGTGTTTTAATAAAAGCAACTATATATACTGCGCTTATCTGATGCTTTAAGTACTTGGTTTAATTAAACAATGAATATACACAAATGACAAAAATACCTGTTCCCGACCCTCTTTCTCCCGCTGATGCTGGCCTTCGCTGATTCTTCCGTTATCCTCCTGAAGTTGCTGGTAATAGGCTACACCAGGGGCCGGCAACCTTTTATATTTGTAGTGTCAATTTATCTTACCATTTCCACCGATCTGGGTGCCAGTTATGATTTTCATATGCACATTTTAGTGGAACAGTTTAATTTAATTTAATTTATAATAGTCTTTGTATCTCAAAATAATTGTCATGTGGTTAATCTAAATTATATCTACATATGAATGAAAATGATACACATCTAAAAGTAACTTCTATTGCCATTGCAAACTATTTAAAAGTAGCCTACATAAAGCCAACAAATAAAAACATTGCAGCCTGCAGGTAGAAAATATCCTGATAAAAAAAACATCCTTTAAATCACATTGGCTACCCATGGCCTGTCTGCAATGAACTTGAAACATTGTATCAACTATTAACTTGGGTACAGCCTGAAGCTTGAGCTAGCAAACTTCCAACATGCACGTCCTTACTCAACATTGACAGGAGCGCTCCAAAGAAAAGACAATTAATACAATGACAAAACTCGTAAATTGATTGAAATAAACCAAAACTTGTTCCTCACAAGTGTAGCATAGGTTGTGAGCTCTGCAAACAACATGTCCACTCCGACAATGAGAACAGCAAAATACTGGCATAATAATATAATGACTGCATTAACAGAAATGACCCTAACCAAACAAACATTGTAGATTAGAAATGATGGGATTAATGGTAAATATAGCCTATTACTGGTGATGTACACTACCGGTCAAAAATTTTAGAACACCTACTCATTCAAGGGTTTTTATTTATTTGTACTATGTTCTACATTGTTGAATAATAGTGAAGACAGCAAAACTATGAAATAACACATATGGAATCATGTATTAACCAAAAAAAGTGTGAGACATCAAAATAGCTACCATTTGCCTTGATGACAGATTTGCACACTCTCGGCATTCTCTCAACCAGCTTCACCTGGAATGCTTTTCCAACAGTCTTGAAGGAGTTCCCACATATGCTGAGCACTTGTTGGCTGCTTTTCCTTCACTCTGCAGTCCGACTCATCTCAAACCATCTCAATTTTGTTGAGTTCGGGGGATTCTGGAGGCCAGGTGATCTGATGCAGCACTCCATCACTCTCCTTCTTGGTCAAACAGCCCTTACACAGCCTGGAGGTGTGTTGGGTCATTGTCCTGTTGAAAAACAAAATGATAGTCCCACTAAGCTCAAACCAGATGCGATGGCATAATCGCTGCAGAATGCTGTGGTAGCCATGCTGGTTAAGGGTGCCTTGAATTCTAAATAAGTCACAGACAGTGTCACCAGCAAAGCACCCCCACAACATAACACCACCTCCTCCTCTATGCTTTACGGTAGGAAATACATATGCTGAGATCATCCGTTCACCCACATTGCATCTCACAAAGACACGGCGGTTGGAACCAAAAATCTCCAATTTGCACTCCAGACCAAAGGACACATTTCCACCAGTCTAATGTCTATTGCTCGTGTTTCTTGGCCCAAGCAATACTCTTCTTCTTATTGGTGTCCTTTAGTAGTTTTTTTGCAGCAATTCGACCATGAAGGCCTGATTCAGTCTCCTCTGAACAGTTGATGTTGAGATGTGTCTGTTACTTGAACTCTGTGAAGCATTGAATTTGGGCTGCAATTTCTAAAGCTGGTAACTCTAATGAACTAATCCTCTTCAGCAGAGGTAACTCTGGGTCTTCCTTTCCTGTGGCGGTCCTCATGAGAGCCATTTTCATCATAGCGCTTGATGGTTTTTGCGATTGCACATGAGGAAACTTTCAAAGTTCTTGAAATGTTCTGTATTGACTGACCTTCATGTCTTAAAGTAATGATGGACTGTCGTTTCTCTTTGCTTATTTGAGCTGTTCTTGCCATAATATGGACTTGGTCTTTTACCAAATAGGGCTATCTTCTGTATACCCCACCTACCTTGTCACAACACAACTGATTGGCTCAAACGCATTAAGAAGGAAAGACGTTCCACAAATGAACTTTTAACACACCTGTTCATTTAAGGCACACCTGTTCATTTAAACACATGATGATTAGGTGATTACCTCATGAAGCTGGTTGAGAGAACTCTAAGAGTGTGCAAAGTTGTCATCAAGGCAAAGGGTGGCTATTTGAAGAATCTCAAATATAAAACATATTTTGATTTGTTTAACACTTTTTTTGGTTACTACATGATTCCATGTGTTATTTCATAGTTTTGATGTCTTCACTTTTATTCAACAATGTAGAAAATAGTACAAATAACAACCCTTGAATGAGTAGGTGTTCTAAAACTTTTGACCGGTAGTGTATGTAACAGGGAACTGATCATAGACACTAACAATCAAAGGGCAAACAGTTGACACAATGAAGTTATGAAACAATGAGAGACGTGCCTTCTGCATCTTAGCCACACGCTCCTTCTTGGACCACGGCCTCCTCAATGAATTAGTCCACTGAGACATGCGCAAATCAGACAAGAAATAATAATCTTGGCCGACCAACAGCCTATGGACCAAACAATCGACCAGTAGACTAAATGGGCTCAGTCCTAAAGGTGTTCCTAATGTTTTGTACACAACATTGAACAATGATAAAACATTGCTGCAATGTGTAATAAACAATAAAACAACTCTGCACTTTAGTAACTTCTACTTTAGTAGACACTAATTTCATACTTTTTGTAAATGAAGTAGCTTATTTATATGCACAGGTAGGGAGGGGAGAGAATGACTGCATAACAAATGGATCGAACTGTGAGCCCTTAGCCATTGCCTTAAATACGCACACTGAATTCTATTTTTATTTTATTTAACTAGGCAAGTCAGTTAAGAACAAATTCTTATTTACAATGACGACCAACCCCTGCCAAACCCTAACCCGGATGACACTGGGCCAATTGTGTGCCACCCCATGGGACTCCCAATCACGGCCGGTTGTGATACAGTCTGGAATTGAACCAGGGTCTGTAGTGACACCTCTAGCCCAGATGCACTGCCTTAGACCGCTGCGCCACTCAGGATGATACTCACCTAAGATTTCCACAAATGTATATATTTAAAGAAAATGTGATTACAATGCTAATATTTTAATATATGTGTATGATTGTATTGCTTTGATATGCAAAGCTGCTGTCCTGCCATGCTCAAATCTGTGCCTTCCCCTTGCAATGCCTTATTTAATATTTTTACTCTGTAGGTTGGTGGCTACAGCATACTCTGTAAATCATATTTTGACATAATAGTTGGAATTATGATAGCGTTCCTCTCTGCTTCAGTACTATTGTGGCAATATTAGTGTACAATTAAAGTCGGAAGTTTACATACACTTATGTTGGAGTCATTAAAACTCGTTTTTCAACCCCTCCACACATTTCTTGTTAACAAACTATAGTTTTGGCAAGTCGGTTAAGACATCTACTTTGTGCATGACACAAGTAATTTTTCCAACAATTGTTAACAGACACATTATTTCACTTATAATTCACTATATCACAATTCCAGTGGGTCAGAAGTTTACATACACTAAGTTGACTGTGCCTTTAAACAGCTTGGAAAATTCCAGAAAATGATGTCATGGCATTAGAAGCTTCTGACAGGCTAATTGACATAATTTTAGTCAATTGGAGGTGTACCTGTGGATGTATTTCAAGGCCTACCTTCAAACTCAGTGCCTCTTTGCTTGACATCATGGGAAAAATCAAAAGAAATCAGCCAAGACCTCAGAAAAAGAATTGTAGACCTCCACAAGTCTGGTTCATCCTTGGGAGAAATGCCTGAAGGTACCATGTTCATCTGTACAATCAATAGTAAGCAAGTATTAACACCATGGGACCACGCAGCCGTCATACCGCCCAGGAAGGAGACGCGTTCTGTCTCCTAGAGATTAACGTACTTTGGTGTGAAAAGTGCAAATCAATCACAGAACAGGAAATGACCTTGAAGATGCTGGAGGAAACAGGTACAAGAATATCTATATCCACAGTAAAGCGAGTCCTATATCGACATAACCTGAAAGGCCGCTCAGCAAGGAAGAAGCCACTGCTCAAAAACCGGCATAAAAAAGACAGACTACGGTTTGTAACTGCACATGGGGACAAAGATTGTACTTTTTGTAGAAATGTCCTCTGGTCTGATGAAACAAAAATAGAACCGTTTGGTCATAATGACCACCGTTATGTTTGGAAGAAAAAGGGGGAGGCTTGCAAGCCGAAGAACACCAGCCCAACCGTGAAGCACGGGGGTGGCAGCATCATGTTGTGGGGGTGCTTTGCTGCAGGAGGGACTGGTGCACTTCACAAAATGCATCATGAGGAAGGAACATTATGTGGATATATTGAAGCAACATCTCAAGACATCAGTCAGGAAGTTAAAGCTTGGTTACAAATGGGTCTTCCAAATGGACAATGACTCCAAGCATACTGCCAAAGTTGTGGCAAAATGGCTTAAGGACAACACAGTCAAGGTATTGGAGTGGCCATCACAAAGCCCTGACCTCAATCCTATAGAACATTTGTGGGCAGAACTGAAATTGTGTGAGCAAGGAGGCCTATAAACCTGACTGTTACACCAGCTCTGTCAGGAGGAAGGGGCCAAAATTCACCCAACTTATTCTGGGAAGCTTGTGGAAGGCTACCCGAAATGTTTGACCCAAGTTAAACAATTTAAAGGCAATGCTACCAAATACTAATTGAGTGCATGTAAACTTCTGACCCACTGGGAATGTGATGAAAGATATAAAAGCTGAAATAAATCATTCTCTCTACTATTATTCTGACATTTCACATTCTTAAAATAAAGTGGTGATCCTAACTGACCTAAGATAGGAAATTTTGTCTAGGATTAAATGTCAGGAATTGTGAAAAACTGAGTTTAAATGTATTTGGCTAAGGTGTATGTAAACCTCCGACTTCAACTGTATGTCTGACATTTAGCCTATGAAACATTACACTGACCTTACATGAAGATGTAATTTGTGTTGTAAAAAAAATACATAATACAATTTTTACAACTCCGTCCTTTATCAACATAAATATATTTCAATCTGATTGTGTTTCTTTGTCTCAGTTCAGTAGTTCCAATTCAAATCCCACACATTTCAAGGCCACTGTAGAATTAACATTATTGATTGCAGGTTGAATTAGTTCTATAGACAGTTTTGGGAGACATATGGCGCTGAATGGGGCAGTACCAATAATTCTATACAAGTGACTGACTACTTATTGGGAGAAAAGGAAGAATAGGGTCCTGTTCATGTTGGGCACACTACAGAAAATGTTTTTTTTTTTTTTTTTTAAGTGACCGTTTCTTTAAAAAAAAGTCTACAACAACTACAAGTAGTCCATTTTCTTCCATTTAGTAAACACCACCCAGGTATCCTGAATTGGTAGGGCAATCGGGAGCAGTAGATCTTTCCTCCTATTGACAAGCATGTTTAATCACAATGAAAACGCTTAACTCAGCAGCAATTTTACATAACCTACAGATCCTGGGCAAAACATGTCCGATGCTGCCTCTTTGAAAGTTGACAATGGCTATCAGTGGAATAAGGTGTAGCGTCAGCATTAGTCCTTTCGTCCCTTCCAGTGCAGTAGACAGGATACGTGGCACACCACAGTCCATCTGAGCTATGTTTTCTGATTGCCATGTCAGTTGGAGCCTGTCTTTGCCCCTCTCATCTTGGCCTCCTCATCCAGCTCATCCATGATCTTCTCCTGTTTCACTGAGTAAAACGTGTAGGCATCTAGGAGAAGCAAAGTCAAGGCAAATGTGCAGATTGAGGCAAGGGATGTGCTGGCTGAAAAGCGATCTACAGTCGGCCTTAGTTACTGTACATACACACAAAGATGAATGTTTTCAACATCAACATACTTTTATGGCAGACACGTTTACACCCATCACCAGCTTTCACTGTAGCAGCCTACAATAAAGTGACAAGCTGAGAGAGCTATTTAGGTAGCTAGTTAGCCAATTAGTGAACCAGAAACTGGGCATTCAGGAGACGCTTAATATGGCGATTCGATTTGAAAGGAAAATCGCTATATTCAACGACTCCTGTAAACCCAAATGCTGGTTTTAAGGCCAATTAACTAACTCACTTGCTACAGTACAATGTAAACACGTCATGGTGCGCTTCACCATTACAACGTGCATGTCATTACATTTCTACAATGACTTGCAGCTTCAAGGACCTAAATTAATGTCCGGTTGACTAAACAATGGAAAACATTGCCATGGCTTGTTATATCATGCCGGATAGTGCAAGTTAGCTCTTACGTAACTAGCTAGTTCACCTTGTGTGACTGTTTCACAAGGATACAAATTCCCATTACAATGGCTCCGATACCAAGTCCTGTTGCAATATTACGGCCCCTCAGCTGCTGCGATTTCTTCTTCCATTGCGCAAGCTCCACTTGTCTGATAAAGTAGAACTCGTCCCTGGTAAGATCCTCCTTGTTTGGATCTATTCTCTTGGCAAAGGGAACTTCAGGATCCACCGTTGGTTTCTGGTCAGACATCTTTCCGACGACCAGCCTGGTCTGTTTATGCAACACTATAATAGGTCCCTCGGACGTTTCCGGGTTCGACGCTAAAAGTTCCTCTGTTTCGAATGCGATTTCTTTATGTGTGTGTTGCAATTACCCCATCTCATGGAAAATTGTTCTATGTGTATCGGGAACAAGTAACGTTAGAAACAAGCTCAAGCTGTATGGCTAGTAGCTATGAAGAAAAGTTAACCTTAGCTTTGATTTGTTAGGATCCCCATTAGCTAACGCTAATGGATGGCGACAGCTAGTCTTACTGGGGTCCGACACAACGAAAAACACATTACAGACGAAATACTTTACAATTTACATACATTTAAAAACATTAACGTGTTGTGTGTGCATCTATCAGTTACATGTCAGTACACGCACACAAAAAGTAGGTCACATGGGGTCCTTACAAAAAAGATTGCCGTTTCGAAACTGCTGTAAAAGTACAGTCAACTGTGGAGTTTTGGACGCAGTAATTACAGAATGTGGCCTTTTATAGACGCATTTCATACCATTCTATGTCACTTCACATGACTGGAGACTTTGGGATAATATTTTTTAATACAGCACAGATGATCGGAATGCAGGCTACTTTGACACTGACAAACTGAGAACAATAAAACGACCTTTTCTCGAATCTATCAATAGCCTAGACCTAGGTGTGTGGAGACATACAATATTGTAGGCTACAATGTGAGGAGGAAATATAGTCCTAAAATGCTTTCCAGTTTCACAATCTCACCCAATGATGCGGAGCTCACTTACATTTACATTTTAGTCATTTAGCAGACGCTCTTATCCAGAGCGACTTACAGTAGTGAATGCATACATTTCAATTAATTTCATACATTATTTTTTTTGCCTCTCGTACTGGCCCCCCGTGGGAATCGAACCCACAACCGAGCCACAGGGATGGCTGATTCTCTCCTGCCAAAAGCCTCTCTCTCTCGGAAGTTTACCAAATATTTTAGCCTACAGCAGTCTTCTCATTTCAGCAGGAGCCATTTGCTTTCCTGTGTTTCCCTTGATTTGTATTTTTAATATTTCGAAAGACCTGTTTTGTCTGCGTGATGTTTTTTCACTGTCAAATCTGCTGCGCGTTCTATTTCCTGTCTATCAGAGCAGAGGGAGAGAGATCAGATAGTGAATCTCATTCTAGTTATGTGAGAAATACTGTCGCGCTTCTCATACAGCCAAGGCCACGCTTCTCATAGGTTACAATGTTGCGCAAAACATAAACCCTTAGAATATTCGGCCAGGAATGAAAATCTATTTTTTCACTGTTTTTTTGTGGGGGCATGGAAATGAATGAAGAGACAACTCGAATGAACTTTGATCGCTTTTGTAAAAACATTTGACATTTAAAAAAGTTAAAAATATTTTTCATGCCACCAAAGTTAACAAATCCGGCCAAATAGGTTCCGGAAAAAAACTGTCCTAAACAGAAAGGTGCCGGATCCTGTTCTGGCATGATCCAGCTCAAATTAAGCACTGGTCACACTGCAAAATTACTGCAGTAAAAAAAAAAAGTTTATTATGGACGCAGTATTTGCAGCATACTGCAGTTAGACTGCCGTTATACAGCATTGTACTGCAGTTAAACTGCACTCTGACTGCAGTATATTTTTGTCAGGAGAGGCGTTGTGCCATGAGGTGTTGCTTTATTTTTTTTTTTTTTTAAACCAGGTTTGCTGTTCACTTGGAGTATGGAAGATGGGAGTTCAATACAGTCATGGCTCTGTATAATACGGTACGTTTCCTTGAATTTGTTCTGGACCTGGGGACTGTGAAAAAAACCCTGGTGGCATGTCTGGTGGGGTAAGTGTGTGTGTCAGTGCTGTGTGTAAGTTGACTTAGTGTCACACCCTGATCTGTTTCACCTGTCTTGTGCTTGTCTCCACCCCCCACCAGGTGTCTCCTGTTTTTGTCATTATCCCGTGTATTTCTGCCTGCGTTTTCTGTTTGTCTGTTGCCAGTTCGTCATGTCTCGTTAAGTCGTCCCAGCGTCTTTTCCGTGTTACCGGCTGTTTAGTTCTGGTTATCTAGTCTTCCCGGTTCTGTACCTTTTTGACTCTGCCTTAGACTACGAACCTCGACCTGCCCTTTTGCCTGCCCCTTTGTCATAATAAATATTCTGAGAACCGAACCATCCTCCTCCTGTGTCTACATCTGAGTCATATCCTGAGTCGTCATACTATGCAAACAATTAGGAATGTCCAACACATTAATGTTTCTTATGAAAACAAGTGGTGATGCAGTCAGTCTTTCCTCAACTCTTAGCCAAGACAGACTGGCATGCATAGTATTAATATAAGCCCTCTGATTACAATAAAGAGCAAGAAGTGCCGCTCTGTTCTGGGCCAGCTGCAGGTCTTTCTTTGCAGCACTTGACCATATGACTGGAAATGATCAAGATAAGATAAAATTAGAGCCTGCAGGACTTGCTTTGTGGAGTGTGGTGTCAAAATATCTGAGCATCTATTTATTACAGACAGACATCTCCCCATCTTTACAACCATTGAATCTATATGTTTTCACCATGACAGTTTACAATATAAGGGAACACCATGTAATTTAGTCTCCTCAACTTGTTCAACAGCCATACCATTAATTACCTGATTCAGCTGAGGTCTAGAACTTCAAGATGGCTCCGACAGAGATTGTTGCCTCGCTTCAGGTCCTTAAGAAACTATGCAGTTATTTTTATTTTTTTAATGTATTATTTCTTACATTGTTAGCCCAGAAAATCTCAAGTGTTATTACAAACAGCCAGGAAGAACTATTGGATATCAAAGCGATGTCAACTTACCAACATTACGACCAGGAATACGTCTTTCCTGAAGCGGATCCTTTGTTCGGACCTCCACCCTGGTCATGGGATCTTACCCCAGAGGCCGACCCAAAACAACGCGGTCGCCGCAGGAGAGGCAGACGGAGCGGCCTACTGGTCAGACTCAGAAGGCGAGCACACCATCCAACTCTTCCTAACATATTACTCGCCAATGTCCAATCTCTAGATAACAAGGTGGACGAAATTAGGGCACGAGTTGCCTTCCAGAGGGACATCAGAGATTGTAACATTCTCTGTTTCACGGAAACATGGCTCACTCGGGATATGTTGTCAGAGTAGGTACAGCCACCTGGTTTCTTCATACATCGCACCAACAGAAACAAACATCTCTCTGGTAAGAAGAAGGGTGGGGGTGTATGCCTTATGATTAACGACTCATGGTGTAATCACAACAACATACAGGAACTCAAGTCCTTATGTTCACCTCGCCTAGAATTCCTTACAAGCTGGTAGCATTCTGGATCATTGCTACTCTAACTTCCGCAATGCATACAAAGCCTTCCCCCGCCCTGCCTTCGGCAAATCTGACCATGACTCCATTTTGTTGCTCCCACCCTATAGACAGAAACTAAAACAGGAAACGCCCGTGCACAGGTCTATCCAATACTGGTCTGACCAATCGGATTCCACACATGAAGATTGCTTCAATTCATGCGTATGTTCTGGATAGCCTCAGACAATAACATCGATGTATACGCTGACTTGGTGAGCAAGTTTATTAGCAAGTGCATCGGAGATGTCGTACCTACTGTGACTAAAACCTTTCCTAACCAGAAACCGTGGATTGATGGCAGCATTTGTGCAAAACTGAAAGCGTGAACCATCGCTTTTAATCATGGCAAGGCGACTGGAAACATGACCGAATACAAACAGTGCAGCTATTCCCTCTGCAAGGCAATCAAACAAGCAAAGCATCAGTATACAGACAAAATAGAGTCGCAATTTAACGGCTCAAACACGATCGTATGTGGCAGGGTCTACAGTCAATCACGGATTACAAAAAGAAAACCAGCCCCGTCGCGGACATCAACATCTTGCTCCCAGACAAATTAAACAACTTATTTTGCTCACTTTGAGGACAATACAGTGCCACTGACACGGCCCGCTACCAAAGCCTGTGGGCTCCCCTTCTTCGTGGCCAACGTGAGTAAAACATTTAAAAGTGTTAAACCTTGCAAGGCTGCCGGCCCAGATAGCATCCCTAGCCGCGTCCTCAGAGCATGCACAGATCAGCTGGCTGGTGTGTTTACGGACATATTCAATTAATCCCTATCCCAGTCTGCTGTCCCCAAATGCTTCAAGATGGCCACCATTGTTCCTGTTCCCAAGAAAGCTACTGTAACTGAACTAAATTACTATCGCCCCGTTGCACTCACTTCTCTCATCATGAAGTGCTTTGAGAGACTAGTCGAGGATCATATCACCTCCACCCTACCTGATACCCTAGACCCACTCCAATTTGCTTACCGCCCCAATAGGTCCACTGACGATGCAAGCGCCATCACACTGCACACTGCCCTATCCCATCTGGACAAGAGGAATACCTATGTAAGAATGCTGTTCATTGAATACAGCTCAGCATTTAACACCATAGTACCCGCCAAACTCGTCATTTAGCTTAAGGCCCTGGGTCTCGACCCCGTCCTGTGCAACTGGGTCCTGGACTTTCTGACGGGCCGCCCCCAGGTGGTGCAGGTAGGAAACAACATCTCCTCCCCGCTGATCCTCAACATTGCGACCCCACATGGGTGTGTTCTCAGCCCTCTCCTGTACTCCCTGTTCACCCATGACTGCATGGCCATGCACGCCTCCAACTCAATCATCAAGGTTGCAGACACTACAGTGGTAGGCCTGATTACCAACAACGACGAGACGGCCTACAGGGAGGAGGTGTGGTGTCAGGAAAATAACCTCTCACTCAACGTCAACCAAACAAAGGAGATGATCGTGGACTTTAGGAAACAGCAGAGGGAGCCCCCCCCCCCCCCTATCCACATTGACGGGACAGTAGTGGAGAAGGTGGAAAGTTTTAAGGTTCTCGTTGTACACATCACAGACAAACTGAAATGGTCCACCCACACAGACAGCTTGGTGAAGAAGGCGCAATAGCGCCTCTTCAACTTTAGGAGGCTGAAGAAATGTGGCTTGTCACCTAAAACACTCACAAACTTTTACAGATGCAGAATCGAGAGCATCCTGACGGGCTGTATCACCGCCTGGTACGGCAACTGCACCGCCCTCAACCGCAAAGCTCTCCAGAGGGTAGTGAGGTCTGCACAACGCATCACTGGGGGCAAACTACCTGCCCTCTAGGACACCTACACCACCCGATGTCACAGGAAGGCCAAAAAGATCATCAAGGACAACAACCACCCGAGCCACTGCCTGTTCACCCCACTACCATCTAGAAGGCGAGGTCAGTACAGGTGCATCAAAGCTGGGACCGAGAGACTGAAAAACAGCTTCTATCTCAAGGCCATTAGACTGTTAAACAGCCATCACTAACATAGAGAGGCTGCTGCCAACATACTGACTGAAATCTCTGGCCACTTTCATGAATTGACTTAATAAAGGTATCACTAGTCACTTTAAATAACGCCACTTTAATAATGTTTACATATCCTACATTACTCATCTAATATGTATATACTGTATTCTATACCATCTACAGCATCTCGCCTGTGCCGCACGGCCATCGCTCATCCATATATTTATATGTACATATTCTTATTCATCCCGTTACATTTGTGTGTATAAGGTAGTTGTTGTGAACTTGTTAGATATTACTGCATTGTGGGAACATTAACATCTGTTAACCTGTTTGGTATAGGGGGCAGTATTGAGAATTTTGGAAAAAATATGTTCCCATTTTTAACGGCCTCCTACACCAACTCAGAAGCTAGAATATGCATATTATTGTTCAGGTTTGGATAGAAAACACTCTGAATTTTCTAAAACTGTTTGAATGGTGTCTGTGAGTATAACAGAACTCCTATGGCAGGCAAAAACCTGACAAGGCTTCAAGCAGGAAGTACCCTGTCTGACAAGGAGTCGTGCGTCTTACCTCTTTTTATTGAAAAGTAAGGATCTTAGCTGTAACGTGACAATTCCCAGGGCTCCAATAGGCTCTCAGAGCCCGCGAAATAACTGAAGGTTTACGAGGGAACCTCAGGTTGAAATATATTATCGCCTTTTGTAAGTGGATGCTCGGAGGACCTTTCAATGATGCGCGTGCATGAGTCGCTTCTGAGGAGAAATTTTATTCGGCTGTTTAGGCTCAATGCATACTCCCGGTCGGAATATTAACACTTCTCTATGACATAAATGGCATAAAAATTGGTTTTAAACAGCGGTTGACATGCTTCGAAGTACGGTAATGGAATATTTAGACATTTTTGACACGCCAATGCGCCATGCGCGACACCGCGAAAAAGCATTCTAGAACTCACGAACAAAACGTCGCTGTTGGAACATAACGATGGATTATTTGGGACCAAACCAACATTTGTTATTGAAGTAGAAGTCCTGGCAGTGTATTCTGATGAAGAACAAGCAAGGTAAGAACATTTTTCTTATAGGAAATGTGATTTTGGTGGAGGCTGAACTGGGTGGGTATCTAAATAGCTAGCCCTGTAACGCCGGGCTATGTACTTACATTATTGCAAAATGTGCTTCATCCGAAAAGCTATTTTAAAATCGGACATATCGAGTGCATAGAGGGGTAATGTATCTATAATTCTTAAAATAATTGTTATGCTTTTTGTGAACGTTTATCGTGAGTAATTTAGCAAACTGTTAGTAAATTCACCGGAAGTTTGCGGTGGTTATGCTTTTTCTGAACGTCACATGCTAATGTAAAAAGCTGGTTTTTGATATAAATATGAACTTGATTGAACAGACATGCATGTATTGTATAACACAATGTCCTAGGTGTGTCATCTGATGAAGATTATAAAAGGTTAGTGCTGCATTTAGCTGTGGTTTGGGTTTATGTGACATGATATGCTAGCTTGAAAAATGGCTGTGTGATTATTTCTGGCTGGGTACTCTGCTAACATAATCTAATGTTTTGCTTTTGTTGTAAAGCCTTTTTGAAATCGGACAGTGGGGTTAGATTAACGAGATTCTTGTCTTTAAATAGCTGTGAAATAGTCATATGTTTGAGAAATTGAAGTTATAGCATTTCTAACGATTCAAAAATCGCGCCACTGGATTTCAGTGGCTGTTACGTAGGTGGGACGAGTTCGTCCCACATGTACTAGAGAGGCTAACTATGTGTATGTGACCAATGCAATTTGATTTGATTTGTAAGGAATGATTTGTACCAAATACAATGCTGTAGTAACTACTTTACTGTTGAATTATTTTTTCATTGGCAAGACTAGCAAATTTAGGCATGCCATGCCAGAAACAAACGCTGACACTACACATCCAAGTATATCTGACCAAATTATGAAAGACAAGCATTGTAATTTTGAATTCCATAAAGTAAGTGTGGAAGAGGTGCAAACTATTACAGACGAAGCACAGCCACGAGCTGCCCAATGACACGAGCCTACCAGACGAGCTAAATTACTTCTATGCTCGCTTCGAGGCAAGTAACACTGAAACATGCATGAGAGCATCAGCTGTTCCGGACGACTGTGTGATCATGCTCTCCGCAGCCGATGTCAGTAAGACGTTTAAACAGGTCAACATTCACAAGGACGCAGGGCCAGACGGATTACCAGGATGTGTACTCCAAGCATGCGCTGACCAACTGAGTCTGTAATACCAACATGTTTCAAGCAGACCACCATAGTCCCTGTGCCCAAGAACACTAAGGTAACCTGCCTAAATGACTACCAACCCATAGCACTCACGTTGGTAGCCATGAAGTGCTTTGCAAGGCTGGTCATGGCCCACATAAACACCATTATTATCCCAGAAACCCTAGATCCACTCCAATTTGCATACCGCCCCAACAGATCCACAGATGATGCAATCTCTATTGCTCTCCACACTGCCCTTTCCCACCTGGACAAAGGAACACTTATGTGAGAATGCTACAGTATTCATTGACTACAGCTCAGTTCAACACCATAGTGCCCTCAAAGCTCATCACTAAGCTAAGGACCATGGGACTAAACACCTCCCTCTGCAACTGGATCCTGGACTTCCTGACGGGCCGGCCCCAGGTGGTAAGGGTAGGTAACAACACATCCACCACGCTGATCCTCAACACGGGGCCCCTCAGGGGTGCGTGCTCAGTCCCCTCCTGACCCCCCCCCCCCCATTTTTACGCTGCTGCTAATCTTTATTATCTATGCAGTCACTTTACTTCTACCTACATGTACATATTACCTCAATTACTTCAACTAACCTGTCCCCCGCACATTGACTCTGTACCGGTACACCCTGTACATAGCCTCGCTACTGTTATTTTGTTGTTGCTCTTTAATTATTTGTTATTTTTCTATTTATAATTTTTTTTTACTTCAGTTTATTTGAGTAAATACTTTCTTTACACTTATATTTCTTAAAACTGCATTGTTGGGTATGGGCTTGTAAGTAAGCATTTCACTGAAAGGTCTACACCTGTTGTATTCGACGCATGTGACAAATACAGTTTGATTTGATTTTGACTCTGGTATGGACGAAGGACTGGTGTCAGCTGAGCTCCTGAAGGAGAGCTCAGCCCTGTAGATGTCATCACTGTGTACGCATTCCTCTGTAATACTCCTGCTCCCTGAGAAGCCCTGGAAGGGATCAGTGATCAGCTGGAGATAGGGCTCTGGGTCGTCTGGGCTGGGGGAGCGGTGGTACTGCAGTGAAGGGAGATCTGTGTAGGACCTTCCAGAAGAGGTCTGGGGTTGTGGGAGGGAGCAGCTGTCTAATGGATCTTGACTGGGTCCTGTCTTGTAGAGATGTTTGATCTATCCACACGGTCACATGATGGCGCTCCCATCATGCTCTTCCCCCTCAGTGCACCTTGACTTTGTGTCAGAGTGTTTGGCTTAGTTTCACAGGTGGATAACTTACAGACCCTGTTTTTATATCCACAGATTTGTGTTTGTGACATGGTGGATATTGTTCCTTACCTTGAAGAAAAGCATCAAGAAGAAAGTATAACAATTTGGGAACAAATTCAATGTAAATAGAGACATTGGAACCCCCATAACCACTGCTGAGTGTAGTCAGTTGTCTAAGAGAGTGCATTGTGAGAATCTTACAGTGGGGCAGTTGTTCTTCTCACAGTCTTTGATGTGCTTGCCAGTTCTGCTGTTCTACTCTGGGTTCTGCTGGAGATGGCAAGTCACTGAGCCTTTGTTCAGTGAGTTTATCGTCTCTGATATGGTGGATTTCAGAGAGCTGGAGGACAAGGTTTAGAGAAACACTATTAGGGATAGAAGTGGGAAGAAGGCTGCAGTCTCCAAACTCACAAACGATAGAGATATTTACATTTTACATACCATTTTAGTAGAGACTCTTAGTAGTGACTGCATCCATTTTCCATACTGGTCCCCCCGGGAATCAAACCCACAACCCTGGCGTTGCTCTACCAACTGAGCCACATGGGATCAATGTTGCTTCAATGACATGTACAGCCAATGGTATGTGGCAGTTGTAAAACTGTAGAAGTGTGAAGAGTTATCAATACCTTCTTGGTAGCTGGCGCTCCCTGTGCCCATGGTCTTTCATACGTGCAGGATTTGAACCTATTTGTCTGAGGTGCTGGTGATGCCGTCCATACTCTGTGTACTTCCCTCCTCACCTCTGCATCTGCCCTTTCCTGTTCCCATCTGCGTAGGTGGTCCTGCAACATAATTACCTTCATTTCCTACAATCACCTTCATTATCACCCTCATTATCACTTCCATTCACCATACCGCTGCTTTCAGTTGCTGTCATACTTGAACAACATCCATGCATACAATTTTCTATGCCCTGTAAACCTTCATATCATAGAAATTATTTGAGAACTACTAATGTACAATAGTTAGGACTACCTCTTTAATGTTTATTTTTTTATTTTTTTATTTAACTAGGCAAGTCAGTAACCTCTACGGGCCACGGGGGCAGTATTGAGAATTTTGAAAAAAATATGTGCCCATTTTTAACTGCCTCCTACACCAACTCAGAAGCTAGGATATGCATATTATTAACACATTCGGATAGAAAACACTCTGAATTTTCTAAAACAGTTTGAATGGTGTCTGTAAGTATAACAAAACTCATATTGCAGGCAAAAACCTGTGAAAAACAGATTAAAAAAAAAGGAGAATTTTGTGACTGTACTATTTAGTGTCATTATTTTAAAGATACCACAGTGAGAAAGGATTCAGTTCGCAACTCCTACTGCTTCCACTAGATGTCAACGATCTTAAGAAAGTTGTTTGAAGCATCTGTGATGAATACAGACCGAATTAGAATGCTTACAAGTTGACACGTCATCACTTCATTTTTTGCGCCTGCGCATGAATCTGAGAAGAGTGTCTTTGTCATAATCGTTTATTCTAGACACTTGATAGGTTGTGTGAAAATATTACTGATGTTTACTGATGTTTCACGTTAAAAATGGACCAAAAGATTAATGCTAAACAACGTTTGACATGTTTGAACAAACATAAATAGATTATTTACTAGGTTTTTTTTAGCTTTTCGGCGTGACTTTACACTGCCCACCTCATTTTGTGGGAGCCTACTGAACGCTAACTATTTGGACATAAATTATGAACTTTATCAAAAGAAACCACATTTGTTCTGGACCTGGGATCGCTGGCAGCGCCTTCTGATGGAGATAATCAAAGGTAAGGGGATATTTAGAATGTTATTATCGATATTAGATGATGCTAATGCTAACGGTATAGCTTAGCTTAGCTTATAGCTTAGCTTATGTTGTTAGCATAGTACCCAGTTTATAGCAAAATGTGATTTCCCAGTAAAGTTATTTTGAGATCTGGCCATTCGGTAGCAATTACGAGATGATAATATATTATTCTTTGAATGACAATATTATAATTTACCAATGTTTTCGAATAGTAATTCCGTGATTTGTAATGCTGGATTCACTGGGAGCATTCGAGCCGAAAAAAATTCTGAATTTCACCGTGACTGTAAATGCTGTTTTTGGATATAAATATGAACTTGATGGAACTAAAAATGCATGTATTGTCTAACATAATGTCCTATGAGTGTCATCTGAGGCAGATTGTCAAAGGTAAGTGCATAATTCTAGCTAGTTTTCTGTCTGTTGATGCCCTTCTTTGAATTGGCTAAACATTACACGCAGCTATTGTCAATGTACTCTCCTCACATAACCTAACTTTATGCATTCTCCGTAAAGCCTCTGAAAATCGGACAGCGTGGTTAGATTTAGGAGATATATCTTTCAAATGGAGGAAAATAGTTGATTATTTGATTATTTGAAATGATTACTCTTGCAGTTTTGAATTCCCCGCCATGGTCACATGACAATGAATCCCAATACCGGGATAAGATCCTGCCCCCTGGCCTCAACAGGTTTTAAGAACAAATTCTTATTTACAATCATGGCCAGTTGTGATACAGCCTGGAATTGAACCAGGGTCTGTAGTGATGTCTCTAGCACTGAGATGCAGAACCTTCGACCACTGCGCCACTCGGGAGCCTGTAATGTACAATAATGTATAATAGTTAGGACTACCTCATTAATGTACAATAGTTAGGACTACCACTTTAATGTACAATAGTTAGGACTACCTCATTAATGTACAATAGTTAGGTTTACCTCTTTGGAACATACTGTAGCTTACCTGATATTTAAGGTCAATCCTCTTCCTTACCTCACGCATGTGTTCAGCCTTGGTGACGTTCTCAGCTGCATGTCTTTCCCTGCTGCACATTATGTGGACAAAGACTTCTGACACAAAATGTTACCAACCTAGACTCAGACATAAGAGGGTAAACTTAAATCCGGGACACTTCAATATATGATATGTTACGTTTTGTATGGTATGTATTAATTTATGGATGTCCATCATCCATTTCGTATGATATGTTACGAATTACAATTTGCATGATGTTACGAATTGCAATTCATACAATATGTTACGAATTTGCAAAACGTATATGTTAGGAATTTTATGGCTAACGTTAGCTAGGTGGCTAACATTGACAATGGGCCTCCGATCTCATGGTATCTCTGTGCATTCAAATTGCCATCGATAAAATGCAATTGTGTTTGTTGTCCGTAGCTTATGGCTGCCCATACCATAACCTCACCACCACCGTGGGGCACTCTGTTAACAATGTTGACATCAGCAAATCACTTACCCACATGACGCCATACACACTGTCTGTCAACTGCCCAGTACAGTTGAAACTGGGATTCATCCGTGAAGAGCACACCTCTCCAGTGTGCCAGTGGCCATCGAAGGTGAGCATTTTCCCACTGAAGTCAGTTAAGACGCCAAACTGCAGGCAGGTCAAAACCCTGGTGAGGATGACGGGCACGCAGGTGAGCTTCCCAGAGACGGTTTCTGACAGTTTGTGTAGAAATGATTTGGTTGTGTAAACCCACAGTTTCATCAGCTGTCCGGTGGCTGGTCTCAGACCATCCTGCAGGTGAAGAAGCCGGATGTGGAAGTCCTGGGCTGGCGTGGTTACACATAGTCTGCGGTTGTGAGGCCGGTTGGACGTACTGGCAATTCTCTAAAACGATGTTGGAGGCGGCTTATGGTAGAGATATTAACATTCAATTATCTGGCAACAGCTTTGGTGGACATTCCAGCAGTCCCCATGCCAATTGCATGCTTCCTTAAAACTTGAGACATCTGTGGCATTGTGTTGTGTGACAAAACTGCACATTTTAGAGTGGCCTTTTATTGTCCCCAGCACAAGGTATACCTGTTTATTGATCATGCTGTTTAATCAGCTTCTTGATATTCCACAGTAGTCAAGTGGATGGATTATCTTGGCAAATGAGAAATGCTCACTAACAGGGAACAGTAAACAAATTTGTGCACAACATTTGTGAGAAATAAGCTTTTTGTGCTTATGAACAATTTCTGGGATCTTTTATTTCAGCTCATGAAACATGGGACCAATACTTTACATGTTGCGTTTATATTGTTGTTTAGTATTGTTGCAAATTAGCTAAAGTTGTCTGTGATGAGATTTGAACACGCAACCTTTGGGTTGCTAGACGTTCTCCTTAAATGTGGACCAACCACCCTGCCTCCTCCCAACATGTTTTGCATGTCAGCAATCAGGTTTTCACGACAAAACTTTCTAAATACAGAAATACAGCTGGTATGATACATTTTGCTCGTTGGCGTGTTCATCACCAAAATGCTTGTCAGTAGGTAAGACAGGACAGGTGGAACGGTCCAATCGTGATGGCAGATGCTTAAGCAAATGCCCTACAATTCTGTTAATATTTTAACAAGTTTTTTTTATAGCTAAATTATTATAATCTCCTATTACTTACTATTCAATCCAATACATTTCCAGTCAGTCAGTGAGCTGCTAGCTACTTCCCCAACTTCTGCGTTTTTCCCACGTCTCTTCGTCTCCATGGAGATGAGGCGCGCTCTCAAAACTTCAGGTAGAGTTGTGTGTGGTGGATTCAGACGCGCGCATGCTGTTTTTTTTCACCCTGTCCGTGGTGCATGGAAATGTTTTCCCGAAAATGATACAACAGGTCAGACCTGAGTGCATTCATGATGGTATAGGATACCCCTAACCCGTCCAAACTACCAGCTCCATCACTCCCCATATGGTCACCATGGAAACACTGCAGTGGTAAGAAAGTCATTGGGGGATTTATTTTTTATGGCTCACTTGCCAAATAAGCAAGTTGGCTCTTTAGGGCCCTGCCTTTTGCTTCTCCCTAGCAACTGGTTGCTATGCTGCTATTTCTTTCCATGCTGTTGTTGGTGCAGTGTATGAGATTCATAACTAGGCCTAATCAACCTCCCCCTGCTGTGCATTGACATGTCAAACCTGCTTGCCCTTCATCATGTGCTCACACCTATAGGCAACAACTCAGTCTAGTTCACAGTAATGCACTGGTTTTCCTGCTTCCTGTTTTCTTATGAGGCGGAAAGAAAATAATTGTACCCACTTTGAATGTGTGAAAATAATATTTACTGGTATCTCTACTTACTTCATTAATATCAGTCTGTTCAAGGCTTAGTTGGCCTTCCCTTGCACGGTACAAACACAATTAGGCCTAAAACTAAAGTACTGAAAATTCTTTAAAGTTGCAATCAGCAGTAGAAACAATAAGATGTTTGAACTAATCTCATGAGGCATTTCTAAATTATATTCTTCAAGAATCAATTGGTACATATCATATAGCTACTGCTGATCGCCCCTGGAAAATGAACTGCATGTCAAATTGTTGTGCTTACCTAACAGCCTGAGAATATGCCTGCCTACCCCAACTCCAGTAGCAGATGGTATATCTGCTGTGGAGAGATCATGGGATTAGAGAAAAAATAATCTCCACCCCATGATCCTCCAGGAGTCTGCACAACGTCTGAGTGCAGAGCGGAGTGGTGTGACGGATTACAGCTGCCTGAAGCACCTGAGGGAATGAAGGTGTGTGAGTGTGATGTGTGCAGGGGAGGCGCTGTGTGTGAGGGAGGCTTTGCTTTGGCAGAGAGAGAGAGAGTGAGTGTCAATCCCCAATAGCACCCTCTTCCATATTTAGTGCACTACTTTTGACCAGGACTCATTAAGCTCTGGTCAAAAGCAGTGCACTAAATAGGGAAGAGGGGGCCATTTGGGATGCTGTCAAAGAGAGGTGATAGAGTATCAGTGGATTAACAGTGGATCCAATGGCCAGAACTCTCTCTCTGGCGTAACACTGCCTCAGCTCTACATGACTCTGCTGATCGCTTCACATCAAACTTAACCCTCATTAATCTCTCCTCCTGCCCCTCGCTGGATGCTTCCCAAATGCCATGCTCCCTATACCCTTTATGGTGCACTACATAGGGCTCTGGTCAAAATAAGTGCACTATGTAGAGAATAGGGTGCCATTTGTGACTAAGATTCTGTCAAAACCCCACGCACTGAAACCAGCAGCCCTGGGCTTGGCACACACCTGGAGGGGGCATTTCTCACTGCCGTCCTTTAGCCTCAGCCTTCCTGCTGTAATATAGTAGGCTGCAGCACAGAGACATTGTATGACGATACATGCACCAGTTTACACCAAGGATACAGATCACATTTGAAATGACAATAAAATAATCATTTGAATAAAATGTACATTTCGCATGTATGTGGTATGCACCTTTTTTTTAAGACAATTATATTCACTAAGTAATGTTGTATAGATCCTCTAAACCAGACATGATCAATCTGTTGACCTTTCTTCCCCTAAGAGAATAGACCTACAAAATCTGCAGTCTCCAGAATGAGTCGCCTGCAGACCTCACATTTTTATAGCATAATTGCCTTACATCAAATGTCAAATGCCTTGGCCGTGGGGGAATGAACTAAAGATTTGATTGACATTGACCTTGTCTCCTCTTGAATAATTATTATGACCGGTTTAGACATTAGTGCCTCCCATTGTCATGATTTATGCATCGTCTTCTACCGCGCTGTGCACTGCCCGCTGCCAGTCAGAGGTTGCACCGGTAGGCGTGCTGGCGCTCCATACGTACTGCGGCTGTGGATCATATGACTTTTTCTTATGAATCGGTCCGGTCCTACACTTGGCATATTTCCTGGGGTTAAATTACCGGCGGCGATGAAATAGGTAACTACGGAGTGTCGCGCGTTGCATGAACACGTAGAGTGTTCTTTTTTGTTTTTGTTTACCTGTATTTATCCTTTCTTATATTATGGGTGAATTTTTATTGGAAATAGAAAGTCGATAGACATATCAGTTTAATATATTTGGCTAGACGGTGTAGACTATTTATTCGCTCTGTGACGGTAGTGGACTATTGATAACGTCAGCTGTAGCTAGCAATTTCGCTTGAGGATCTCTAAGGAACCGGCTACGAGTTTTTGCTGCAACTGATGCGAACTGGCTAGTGTCAGGCTGGAGAGACAAAGTTAAGCAAGGTAAGGATACTGTAGGTTATGTCTTTATTTAGGCAGTAGGCTTGACATGAATTAAGCTGCATGCCATGTGTGAGAAATCCCATTTAAAAACAGACACATGCATGATCGATATCTCCCGCCTGATCAAAATAGCCAACTGTCAACGCTGTAGCCACCCTCCCCAGTCCCCACCTCCTACAAAAAGCAATTGTTCTATATATATTCTCTATATATTTTTTTAAAAGTAGCGAGCCTTTTGTTTGTCTCTGTACTTGACTATAAGCCATAAAACACTTTAGTGTGCATGCATATACGATACACACCCACCATGGCAAAGAGCTGTCCAGGATAATGTCACTAGTTCATGGTAAAGAGCTGTCCAGGATAATGTCACTAGTTCATGGTAAAGAGATGTCCAGGATAATGTCACTAGTTCATGGTAAAGAGCTGTCCAGGATAATGCCACTAGTTCATGGTAAAGAGCTGTCCAGGATAATGTCAGTAGTTCATGGTAAAGAGCAGTCCAGGATAATTTCACTAGTTCATGGTAAAGAGCTGTTCAGGATAATGTCAGTAGTTCATGGTAAAGAGCTGTCCAGGATAATGTCACTAGTTCATGGTAAAGAGCTGTCCAGGATAATGCCACTAGCTCATGGTAGAGCGCTGTTCAGGATAATGTCACTAGTTCATGGTAAACAGCTGTCAATGATAATGTCACTAGTTCATAGTAAAGAGCTGTTTTTTCTTGCTGTGTGGCTTCAGCCCAGTACCTACCTCATTCTGTCTCTTATCTGACATCTGGTTGGTTCCTCCTGACAGGGTCTTATGTGCTAATGATGGTTCAACATAGCCCTTGATCATGACTCAGTTCCATTACATTACACATAAGAGTCATTGGACGAAGGGGTCTTCTGTATGTTTTTTAGTATGTCACCTTAGTGTTCTTTGTTAAGAGCCCTGACTCTTGGTCTGAACATTAACATACAACACTTGCGTTACGGTTTTGGAAGCATAAGGACCTTATCTTTCATATTAGTGAGTATACATTTTCTAGAAAACAAAACGTTAAAACACCTTTATAGGGTTAGTGTTCCCACATGGCCATATCTCCATGTTACAGTGCATGTTTACTGAAGACAGGCGGAAGACAGAGGGACGACCTGTGTTAATTAGCTATCTAGCATGTTCCGAACACCTTTGTGTAATGGAAGAAAGCTGCCAGAAACTTGTCACTGAAAAATACTATCGTCTGCAACCAATGTTCCCTCAAAACAATTTAGTCACTGAGCAAATTTCAGGTCTGCTGAGCGCAAACTTCAACGTTGTAAATATTCTGTGCAACTTCACCATGCATTTACAGTGAACACTGAGGCTGTACCCGATTTAAGTCAACATTTTAACAGTGGCCAAGTAGGCTACTATGGCTATTTGATCATAATGTAGGCATACCAGAGGGGCCTACCATAAAAAACAATGAGGAAAATGCATCCCATAACATTTTAACATGGAAATAGCTGTTCTATCATTCAGCCTACAGTAGCAGCCAATGTGTGGTGCTCAATGTAGGCCTACATTCCATGAGACTTTTGAAAAAAAACATGCAGGTCTTGACATTAACCTGTTTATCCACTTGTCCTTCGGACAAGGAGGTGACTGAAAATGTTGTCGTGTTTGATACGAGAAACCACTTTACAAAATGAAATGCATTATTATTCCCATACCATTATTACAGAGAATCAGACAAATTATGCTACCCTCTGCCTATTGGCTACTTAGATTATTCAAGCCCGTATCAAAATACAACACTGCTCCTTTAAAACAAAAAAAGCTCTTTACCTGACTGGCTTTTCAAAGATGTCTAGAAATGCATACGTTTGGTGCTCTTGTAGGAAGCAATCACTCCCCTATTGCTGGCTATAAATGATCTATAACTGGGCAATTAACTCACTAACTAGCAAAGGATATGAACAAAATGTGCACATGTTGCTACATGCAGCTCTTGCTTTGGTCTCAAAACAAGCGCATCTCCTCACTACCGCTAATGCTGTAAACACAGAACAGTTCAAAGCAAATGGCACAGAACCATGTATGACAAAGGTCTATTTGCATACAGGCCTACATCAGCTCTGATTGTTTATGCCGCTCCGGTATGTGTAGAGTACGGGCTGAGGGCGGCAGTGGCAGCGTAGCCTAGTGCTTAGAGTGTTGGACTAGTAACCGAAAGGTTGCAAGATCAAATCCCCGAGCTGAAAAGGTACAAATCTGTTGTTCTGCCCCTGAACAAGGCACTTAACCTACTGTTCCTAGGCCACCATTGAAAATAAGAATTTGTTCTTAACTGACTTGCCTAGTTAAATAAAGGTTAAATAAATTAGTGTGTCAATGCAATACTCCGATGCTTGCAAAAGCTCTTGCATAGTTTGTTTTGTTTCGGTATGTTGCATTGAAAGTGGCTAATATTGCGTCGACTCAATCACAATAAAGGGAAACGTTGATATTGTTAACAGGGAACTATAGAACACTGGTACCAACCTTTTCTGAGTCAAGATCACTTTGAGTCAAAATTCAAGCTCTAATTCAAGATCTACCACTCAGATTTTTTTTTATACATGACTTAAAAACCGTAAGCCTATGCAACATCAACCAATTAAAAACTGTACTGTAGCAATGCGGTTTGTGCAGAAAGCTATAGGCCCAATACATTATCACCCCATATTGGCTTTGCTTGAATTGTTGTTCGGACCATATTTTTTAATTATATTTCAAAATTTGAGGTAGGCTATATGATCACACCAGTAATAAATCCGTTGTTGTACTACTTGTGAGGCACAGCCGAGTGAGCATACATTTGAAATATTTGCTGTTTATTTTACTGGGCTGATGGTGCCTGCATCTGATGGTCAGTCACAGTGGAGGGAGAGAGCAGCAGACTGAGGGTCCACCTCTCAACATCCCTCCACTTTTCCCTTTCTGACACTGACCAAAAAACTGATGGGGAAACTCGAGTCTGGCAACGCATTATTTCTGCCTCATGCACAAATTCATTTTGTTACTCCTATGAACAGAGAAAGTTAAATATTCCTCGATATTAAAAAAGACCCACGCCGTTAATAATAACAACAATGCAAGCCTATAGATACACTTTCCTACTCATTCATTACTGCTGCACTGCTTGTTGTAGCGCTGAGTGGAAATGAGAAGAATGTGCATTTTATGGCTTATAATCAGGGGTGCAACTTTCACTGGGAACATGTCCCCCCACATTCTGAAATTGCATTTTTGCTCCTCCCCCAATTTTCTAATTGAAATGTGATACAAAACGAGGCTACGGTGTGGTTTAGGACCATGCGGACGCCTCCGGACGGTCGGGTAGGCTGTTTGGAGTGTTTATCTGACTGGAAAAATAATAGTGTTGAATACGAAGTGTTGACAGTGCTGAGAAAGAACTTCAACATGAACTCAGTCATAAAAACAGCATCTCTTTAAACGTTTTGTATTCTCACAGTATCAACTTTGCTTAAGCTTTCTTTTATGCCTGCTACAGTACTGCAGACAGTATTCTGAGCCATCCAATTGGCCAGCAGTAGGACCATAGTGCACTTGATTTGCTCTCCTGGCCCGCTGGGAAGGCAGAGATTGTACCTTCAGATATGTTCAGTAGAGTAGAGTAGATATGTTCAGTAGAGTAGATATGTTCAGTAGAGTACAGTACAGTACATATTTTTAGTAGAGTAGAGTACAGTAGATATGTTCAGTACAGTACAATTAAGTGATAATGCCTGAGAAGCCGGTGTTTGGAGGATATATTGGCATGGGTGTTGTTAGGTCCGAGACGAAATGTGCCAATATTGTTGGCTTCAAGGGCATTATCACTTTTATTGAACGGGTTACCAACATATTCAAATAATGATTTACATATTTTAATTAAAAACATTATTATGATGAATTTATTCATACTATTTAATCTTTCCACAAGATATAGTCCCGACACAAATCTAGGGTTGCTACCCAAGCCGGCTGGTCGTTTGTTCTATCGGTTCGGTTGCCAGAGACGCGACCCAGTTGTTTAGTCTTTTTGTTCTGTATATATGGATGTGACCCAGCCATTCGTTCTAAATGTTCCAAGCAAATACTGGCTGGCAACTTTCTTATCCCTTGCTTGCTAGCTTTTTTCAATTGACATTTATTTGTATTTATCCATAAAAAGGATGCCAGCGGATTCATGATTTCGACTGGCTGAGAAACGCTGCCTGCCTGCCTGTCTCGTCCCGACTCCCGACATGTTCATTACTATGGGACAGCTGGAAATCGAATTTGAATATTAAAACAGACAGCAAGGTTTATACAAATCTCCACTGTTGAAAACGAAATGTTATTCGAAAAGAGCTGTGAGATAATGTCTAGATCAAGTTTACAAATTGCCTGGCTGGGCTGGTGAGACAGTGGATTGCACAATCAGATGGAACAGAGTAAATAGGTATTTTAACGTCATAGATTTAGCTGGTGGTAACTTGTGGAATAGACACCAGCTGGAATGCGGTTTTAACCAATCAGCATTCGGGATTAGACCCACCCGTTGTATAATACAGTACATTATACTGTACTTTACTCTAGTGTGCTGTACTGAACTGTACTGTCCAAACATAGCCATAAAAAACTCTTATGAACTGAACATAACAGTATGCCAGTAGAAGGGAGGACAGTAACAGGAGACCCTATGAGCTGAACATAACAGTATATTAGTAGAAGGGAGGACAGTAGCAGGAGACCCTATGAGCTGAACATAACAGTATGTCAGTAGAAGGGAGGACAGTAGCAGGAGACACTATGAGCTGAACATAACAGTATGCCAGTAGAAGGGAGGACAGTAGCAGGAGACCCTATGAGCTGAACATAACAGTATATTAGTAGAAGGGAGGACAGTAGCAGGAGACACTATGAGCTGAACATAACAGTATGTCAGTAGAAGGGAGGACAGTAGCAGGAGACACTATGAGCTGAACATAACAGTATATTAGTAGAAGGGAGGACAGTAGCAGGAGACACTATGAGCTGAACATAACAGTATGTCAGTAGAAGGGAGGACAGTAGCAGGAGACACTATGAGCTGAACATAACAGTATGCCAGTAGAAGGGAGGACAGTAGCAGGTGACCCTATGAGCTGAACATAACAGTATATTAGTAGAAGGGAGGACAGTAGCAGGAGACACTATGAGATGAACATAACAGTATATTAGTAGAAGGGAGGACAGTAACAGGAGACACTATGAGATGAACATAACAGTATGTCAGTGGAAGGGAGGACAGTAGCAGGAGACCCTATGAGCTGAACATAACAGTATGTCAGTAGAAGGGAGGACAGTAGCAGGAGACCCTATGAGCTGAACATAACAGTATATTAGTAGAAGGGAGGACAGTAGCAGGAGACACTATGAGCTGAACATAACAGTATGTCAGTAGAAGGGAGGACAGTAGCAGGAGACACTATGAGCTGAACATAACAGTATGCCAGTAGAAGGGAGGACAGTAGCAGGAGACCCTATGAGCTGAACATAACAGTATGTAAGTGGAAGGGATGACAGTAGCAGATGACCCAACGGCAGTTTGTGACAATTATGATTTTCCCATTGTAGCCAATTCAATTGCAGTAATTCCGTTACTGATTTTTTTTGGTAATTCCGTTACAAACAGAATTACAAGTTTTGATCACTTAATTCATAAACTAAAAAAAAACTTTTATCCTTTTTCTCCCCAATTTCGTGATATCCAATTGGTAGTTACAGTCTTGTCCCATCGCTGCAACTCCCCTACGGACTCGGGAGAGGCGAAGGTCAAGAGCTGTGCATCCTCCAAAACACGACCCTGCCAAGCCGCACTGCTTCTTGACACACTGCTCACTTAACCCGGAAGCCAGCCACACCAATGTGTCAGAGGAAACACTGTCCAGCTGGCAACTATAGGTCAGCTTGCAGGCGCCTGGCCCGCCACAAGGAGTCGCTAGAGTGCAATTGGACAAGGAAATCCCGGCCAGCCAAACCCTCCTCTAACCTGGACAATTGTGCACCGCCTCATGGGTCTCCTGGTCACAGCCGGTTGCAACACAGCCTGGGATCGAACCCGGGTCTGGAGTGACACCTCAAGCACTGCGATGCAGTCCCTTAAACCCCTGCACCACTCGGGAGATAAACAAACTTGATATCAGTAAAAACACTACAACTAATTGATAGGTTTACCTTTACTTATTACTTATGTGAAAATATCTTCAAGATGCAGTATGTGGGTTTTTGGTAGCTGAATCCCAGGCACAAGGCAATGTTTCTTAAACTTACAGAAGGCAAAACTAAATAGTGTTGATATTAGTTGGCAGGGGTCTTTACTTCAACATTATTGTGTTTTGATGTATTTCTAATACCTTTTAAAACTTTTTCTGGTAGATGTTGTAGAAGACCTCTTTTCCATCTGTTTGACCAGATATCAAAGCCTTTGCTTATTCAACATTATGGGATAAGGGATGGAAAATTGTTGAAAAATGTATATATGCCTTAATTACTCAAAAATATAGACTCTTAGCTTTCATTTGACACCCAATTTGATGTGCTCCTATGAATTTCACATGTTGGACCCATCTCTCGGTTTCTTTCTATTTTGTCTCTCTCTCTCTATTTGTCTCTCTATTTTTTGTCCCTCTCTCACTCTCTCTCCATCCCACACTCACATCTGTGATTTTAGTATGCTGGAGACAGTGAGGGTGTTTTGAGGATTGGTTTCCATTATGAGGTCATGTTTTCTGCTGTCTAGTGTTTAACTGTCATTTCACTGCGTTATCTTTGTCCACCAGGAGTGTCAAGGCCTTAGTTTCCACCGACCCAGCCAGACACCATCCCACAGACAGGTCATGGATGGAACCGTGAGGTTGGAATGGACAGATTTGTTTTAAGATACAACAGTAAATCAGTTTATATCGTTTCAAAAATCCTATTCAGTCACATGTAAGGTCATTCTTGGTCACCCTTGGGCAATTCCACTGGAACAGAATTATGCTTTGACACAGTTTTTTTACTTCAAAATGTATGCCAAACAAAAACCACTGATTTCAAAGTTTACTCTATGCACAATTACTACTTTGAACAATTTACACAGTAAGTACTGGAAAATCGGTGCAGATGCAAAGTTTGGTAACAAAATCAGGGTAAAATCTCCTTCAGTTTTATTGTCTTACTAAACTTTGTATCTGCACATTTCTTTCTATAAATGTGTTTAACACATTTTCAGTGGAACTTGTTGAAAGTAGTCCTTGTGCATAGAGTTCTATGGTTTGTTAAGCTTTGAATTTCTTTTGTTTGGTATACATTTTGAAGTGAAAAATTTGAGTCTCAGTGTAATTGCATTACAATTGAATTGCCCCCCTTTCTGGATCAAACTACACAAGAACTGTGTGACTATTTGCTGCTGGGCATTGGAATCTACAGTGGCTTTGCTACACAACAGGGTACTAGTGGATATTTTATGCTTCACCAGTAGTAGGTCTTACTTGGAGTGGTTAGAATGGATTTAGGGATTTCTGCCGACACAAGAAGTGTAATAATATTGCTCTGTCAGGTTTGAGACTGCTGCATTTTATCAGCCACCAGCCGGAGAGGAGAGCTGCGGGTGCACTCTTAGAAAAAAGGGTTCCAAAAGGGTTCTTCGGCTGTCCCCGTAGGAAAACCCTTTTTGGTTCCAGGTAGAACCCTTTTTGGTTCCATTTACAACTCTTTTTGGTTCCATGTAGAACCCTTTGTGGGTTGAAATATCAAAACGAACTCTGAACCAACTATATTAATTTGGGGACAGGTCGAAAAGCATTAAACATTTATGACAATTTAGCTAGCTAGCTTGCTGTTGCTAGCTAATTTTCCTGGGATATAAACATTGTGTTGTTATTTTACCTGAAATGCACAAGGTCCTCTGATAATTAATCCACAGATAAAAGGGTAAGCGGAGTTTGTTTCTGGTAATCTCTCCTCCTTCATGCTTCTTCTTCTTCTTCTTTGGACTTTGTATTGTGGTTGGCAACCAACTTTAAAGTGCATTACCATCACCAACTGGACTGGAGTGTGGACCTCAGTTCATCTTTCAATCACCCACGTGGGTACATGCTCCTAAAAACCAATGAGGAGATGGCACGTGGTTATATGCTCCTAAAAACCAATGAGGAGATGGGAGAGGCGTGACTTGCAGCGCGGCTAGCGTCACTGATTGAATAACATGTATATGTACATTTATTTTGCAACACTCACGCATGCGACTTTAGCGGTGTGGTCAGCATGTTAGCTTCTAGATAGCAACTTTTTTTCTTAAAGGCTGTGGGTGTCCCTCTCTGGAGGCATTCCAAATGGCAAAAGCATTGCACTATGTAAGGAGCAGGGTGTTATTTGGGACGCAGACTCTCTCTCTCATGCTCTCTGCTCTCCCTGTCTCTTTCTCTTTCTGTCTCTCTCTGAATGTTATCAGCAGTGAAAATGTGAGGCGTTTTCCTGGCGAGGTATTAAAGGTGTCATTATCTGGGATATTGTGATTCATTTCCCTCAGCTCTGAGGTAAATGGCAACTCTTTATGCGCCTTTAATCAGGAAGAGCAGTCATGGAAATCATAGAGAAAGAACGGTTGGTTGTCATGGAAATAATCTCAGATGGGTGCTTTATAGTTACATTTTTGGGTGGGATGGGTGTTGAATCTTTAGTGTAGAAGCATCATTTGTTTTGCGAGGGAATTTTTTATGTATTTTTTGTTGTTGTGCAAATCCACCCTCCCTGACGAATAACTAAATTTGTATGCAAAAGCAATCTATTTAATGCAAGCCAGGCAAGCGGAATAGTACTACCGCAATACATGTGTATTAGGCAGCAGAAATCACCTCTCCCCATAGGAAACATATCAGACAGAACATCCATGGTGGAAAATGTTAAAGATCTGATTTCTGATATGATAGCCCTGTGTGGATTAGACACTGAGCTGAACTCCTTTAATGCGCTAAGGATTCTCCACAGGCTTTGCCACACACATTCATACATTCTGCTTTGATTCTGTAAATACGGTGCTGCAGATGAAGTGTCCTTACAGCTCCTTAGTCGTCCTTTTATAGGGATCCTGGGTACATCCCAATTGGCACCTATTCCCTATATAGTACACTATTTTCGACCAGGGCTAATAGGTCTCTGGTCAAAGTAGTGCACTATATAGGGAATATGATGCTATTTGGGACACACCCATAGAGATTCTAACAGAGATAAACAACGAGGCCTTTTTGCTCAGCCTCTGAGCTGTGTGTCTGTCAAAGGCTGCTGTGGGTTGTGTGTCTGTCAAAGCAGTTTGTGGGCTGGCTGCAGTGGGCTGTCTTCTCCTTTGTCAGCTGTGCTGCCGGGAGTTGGAGACGGGTCATTCCATGTCATTTCAGCAAGCCATGACACCCACAATCTCAGATTGTTCTGAAATAGTTTCTGTAGTTAGAAACGTAAGATTAGCATTCCTGAAACATTATTTTGTTGACAATTTCTCAGAGATCAAATTAAAAAAGCTAATAGATTGCACCAAAATTGGCCCTTTTAATTTATAGGATGTGCGTAATATTACACCAATATATTACCCAACATCCGATTTGAACCAAACTTTTCCTACCATTGAGTAAGACATGAGGTATCCAATAAAATGGTCAAAAGCCACCCACAGACTCCACACGCCAATCCCACCCCAACAACCAGTATACAGTATCAGTTCTCTATGTTTATAAAGATGCAGTTTGGAGTATTGCTTCTTCATTGTAATGTATTTCTTGTGAATCTGGTGCTGTTTTTTTCTCACTGTTTAGAGAAATTAGCCATTGAAGTCGCTTTATTTACCATAAATTAGTGTGAAAGTACCTGTTTTTTTTGTGAGAGATGTTTTGGTTTATATCATACCATTTACGAGTTGTCCATTTATTGTCTTTTGTTTGGAGCGCTTTTGTCAATATTCAGTAAAGAAATGCACCTTATTAGGCATAGAAGTAGATCTAGGCTACCTGGCCTGCGCACAAATGTACGCCTATAAATGTGCCCATTTGGAGATCTGATACTATTTCTGATTGTCTTAACTCACCATAATGGTGGAGCTTCTCAAAGTATTTTTTTCTTTGCCTCAAACAGCAAGTAAACAAAGTATGTTTTAACATCCATTGAGAAGGACAATAGTTCCTCAACTTTGCCTATTTGAAAATTCTTTCCAGCTCTCTCTTTCGATAACCCCTCAGCATGAAAGGGGAAATAAATGTGATGCTCTGATCCGAAGGAAACATCATAAAATATCATAAACATCATACAATTACTTCTTATCCCTTGTACAAATAGCCTACAGCTCTGTCTGTCCGGAGCTCACTGGCGCATGAAACTCTGAGGGCCCAGAATATTTCATACAATGTTGCAAGTTTTCTATCACGAGCTTGGGCTGACCAGGTTAATAGTTGATACAAGTGCCTTGCACCAATGTATTTTATAGGATATTTATTTTTATCAGGATATTTTCTACCTGCATGCTGACATTTTTTTATTTGTTGGTTTATTAAGGCTATTTTTACATATTGGCAATGGTAATAGAAGTTACTTTTAGATTTGTATTGTATTGAATTTTGAGTAACCACATGACATTGATTTTGAGATATGAAGACTTTATTATAAATGAAAGGAAACTGTCCCATGCAAATGTGCATATGAAAACCATAACTGACAGGCAGATCAGTAGAAATGGTAAGATAAATAGGCACGACAGGAACAGTTTTGCAGGCTAACAAAAGGCATTGCAAAAACAACTACCCACAAAACACTAAGACAAACACACCCTATTATATAGGACTCCCAATCAAAGGCAACTCAACACACCTGCCTTCAATTGGGAGTCCAACCCCAATTAACTATACATAGAAAAACAAACCTAACTAGACAAACATGCAGCAATACAACCTAGAACATACAACCTAGAACATACATCCAAAACCCAGGAACACATAAATCAAACACCCCTCACAACACACACAAAAACCACCACCATACAAAACAAACATCCCTCTGTCACGTCCTAACCAAAATACTAAACCACTACTCCCTCTGCTGGTCAGGACGTGACAATAATAGTAGAGAGAATGATTTGTTTCAGCTTTTATTTCTTTCATCACATTCCCAGTGGGTCAGAAGTTTACATACACTCAATTAGTATTTGGTAGCATTGCCTTTAAATTGTTTAACTTGGGTCAAACGTTTCGGGTAGCCATCCACAAGCTTCCCAGAATAAGTTGGGTGAATTTTGGCCCATTCCTCCTGACAGAGCTGGTGTAACTGAGTCAGGTTTATAGGCCTCCTTGCTTGCACGCGCTTTTTCAGTTCTGCTCACACATTTTCAATAGGATTGAGGTCAGGGCTTTGTGATGGCCACTCCAATACCTTGACTTTGTTGTTCTTAATCCATTTTGCTACAACTTGCACAACTTGCTTGGGGTCATTGTCCATTTGGAAGACCCATTTGCGACCAAGCTTTAACTTCCTGACTGATGTCTTGTCTTGTCTTTGCTGTTGTTCTGGGATTGATTTGCACTTTTCGCATCAAAGTATGTTAATCTCTAGGAGACAGAACGCGTCTCCTTCCTGAGCGGTATGACGGCTGCGTGGTCCCATGGTGTTTATACTTGCGTACTATTGTTTGTACAGATGAACGTGGTACCTTCAGGCGTTTGGAAATTGCTCCCAAGGATGAACCAGACTTTTGGAGGTCTACAATTTGTTTTCTGAGGTCTTGGCTGATATCTTTTGATTTTCCCATGATGTCAAGCAAATAGGCACTGAGTTTGAAGGTAGGCCTTGAAATACATCCACAGGTACGTCTCCAATCGACTCAAATTATGTCAATTAGCCTGTCAGAAGCTTCTAAAGCCATGACATAATTTTCTGGAATTTTCCAAGCTGTTTAAAGGCACAGTCAACTTAGTGTATGTAAACTTTTGACCCACTGGAATTACAGTGGGTCGGAATTATACAGTGAATTATAAGTGAAATAATAATAATACTCCCAATATACACTACCGTTCAAAAGTTTGGGGTCACTTAGAAATGTCCTTGTTTTTGAAAGAAAAGCATTTTTTTTTGTCCATTTAAAATAACATTGAATTGATCAGAAATAGAGGACGACCGATTAATCGGCATAGCCGATTAATTAGGGACGATTTCAGGTTTTCGTAACAATCGGTAATCTGCCTTTTTGGACGCCGATTATGGCCGATTTACATTGCGATCCACGAGGAAACTGCGTAGCAGTGCAGCGAGTGCAGCGTCAAAAGGACCTTTTGGCTGCATGGAGCCAAGGTAAGTTGCTTGCTAGCATTTAACTTATCTTATAAAAACAATCAATCTTCACATAATCACCAGTTAACTACATATGGTTGACGATATTACTTGGTTAACTAGCTTGTCCTGCGTTGCATATAATCAATGCGGTACCTGTTAATTTATCATCGAATAACAGCCTACTTCAACTTCGCCAAACGGGTGATGATTTAACAAAATCACGTTCGCGAGAAAACCACAATCGGTGAACAAATGTACCTAACCATAAACATCAATGCCTTTCTTAAAATCAGTACACAGAAGTGTATTTTTTTAAACCTGCGTATTTAGTTAAAAGAAATTCATGTTAGCAGGCAATATACCAAAAATTAGAACAGGTCATGGTAGAAATAGTTTTAGTTACTTAGCTCCGGGGTCCTGGAATTCTCTCCTGAACATGAAAAAATTTGATGATCTAGTTTTGTTGGTGGAGTTTAAACACTTGATCGATGTATATATCATAGAAGAGTGTAATTGTTTTTAGGCCAGCTGGTTTTAGTCAAGACTTTCGTGTTTTTAACGTAAAATGTTTTTGCTGTACTGTATGTGTGTTTATAGTTTTGTCTAATGTTATGTTAGTATATGTAAGTTGTTTTGTCTGAAACGTTGTTCCCCCTGCTGCTATTCGACCAGGTCTCTCTTGGAAAAGAGATGTTATCTCAATGAGAAATACTTGTATAAATAAAGGTAAAAAAATATTACCTAGGGAAATCACTTGCTGTCAGTGCAAGCAGAGTCGGGGTATATGCAACAGTTTGGGCCGCCTGGCTCATTGCAAACTACGTGACTGTTATTCATTTGCCAGAATTTTACATATTTATGACATAACATTGAAGGTTGTGCAATGTAACAGCAATATTGCCACCCGTTTGATAAAATATGGAACGGTTCCGCATTTCACTGAAAGAATAAACATTTTGTTTTCGAAATGATAGTTTCCGGATTTTACCATATTAATGACCAAAGGCTCGTATTTCTGTGTTCATTATATTATAATTAAGTCTATGACTTGATATTTGATTGAACAGTCTGACTGAGTGGTGGTAGGCAGCAGCAGGCTCGTAAGCATTCATTCAAACAGCACTTTACTGCGTTTGCCAGCAGCTCTTAGCAATGCTTGAAGCACAGCGCTGTTTATGACTTCAAGCCTATCAGCTCCCGAGATTAGGCTGGCAATAATAAAATGCCTATAAGAACATCCAATAGTCAAAGGTATATGAAATACAAATGGTATAGAGGGAAATAGTCAACACGTCATAATTCCTATAATAACTACATCCTAAAACTTCTTAACTGGGAATATTGAAGAACTGGGAATATTGAACCACCAGCTTTCATATGTTCTCATGTTCTGAGCAAAGAATTTTAACGTTAGCTTTTTTACATGGCACATATTGCACTTTTACTTTCTTCTCCAACACTGTGTTTTGCATTATTTAAACCAAATTGAACATGTTTCGTTATTTATTTGAGACAAAATAGATGTTATTTATGTATTATATTAAGTTAAAATAAAAGTGTTCATTCAGTATTGATTGTTGTAATTGTTATTATTACATATATATATATATATATATATATATATATATATATATATATATATATATATATATATATATATATATATATATATATATATATATAAAATAAAAATATATATATATATATATAAAAATCGGCCGATTAATCAGTATCGGCCTTTTTGGTCCTCCAATAATCGGTATCGGTTTCGGCGTTGGAAAATCATAATCGGTCGACCTCTAATCATAAATACAGTGTAGACATTGTTAATGTTGTAAATGACTATTGTAGCTGAAAACGGCAGATTTTTTATGGAATATCTACATCGGTGTACAGAGGCCCATTATCAGCAACCATCACTCCTGTGTTCCAATGGCACGTTGTGTTAGCTAATCCAAATGTATCATTTTAAAAGGCTAATTGACCATTAGAAAACCCTTTTGCAATTATGTTAGCACAGCTGAAAACTGTTGTCCTGAATAAAGAAGCAATAAAACTGTCCTTCTTTAGACTAGTTGAGTATCTTGAGCATCAGCATTTGTGGTTTCGATTACTGGCACAAAATGGCCAGAAACACAGCATTTTCTTCTGAAACTCGTCAATCTATTCTTGTTCTGAGAAATGAAGGCTAGTCCATGGGAGAAATTGCCAAAAAACTGAAGATCTCTTACAACGCTTTGTACTACTCCCTTCACAGAACAGCGCAAACTGGCTCTAACCAGAATATAAAGAGGAGTGGGAGGCCCCGGTGCACAACTGAGCAAGAGGACAAGTACATTATCAAATCAAAGTTTATTTGTCACGCGCTCCTAATACAACAGGTGTAGACCTTACAGTGAAACGCTTACTTACATGCTCTAAACAATAGTGCAAAAAAAGGCGTGTGTGTCTGTGTGTAGGTAAGTAAAGAAATAAAACAACAGTAAAAAGACATTTGAAAATAAGAGTAGCAAGGCTATATACAGACACCGGTTAGTCAGGCTTATTGAGGAAGTATGTACATGTAGGTATGGTTAAAGTAACTATATGATGAACAGAGTAGCAGTAGCGTAAAAAGAGGTGTTGGCGGGTGGTGGGACACATGCAGATAGCCCGGTTAGCCAATGTGCGGGAGCACTGCTTGGTCGGGCCAATTGAGGTGTATGTACATGAATGTATAGTTAAAGTGACTATGCATATAAGACAAACAGGGAGTAGCAGCAGCGTAAAAGAGGGTTTGGGGGGGGGCACACAATGCAAAAAGTCCGGGTAACCATTTAGTTACCTGTTCAGGAGTCTTATGGCTTCGGGGTAAAAACTGTTGAGAAGCCTTTTTGTCCTAGACTTGGCACTCCGGTACCGCTTGCCGTGCGGTAGTAGAGAGAACTGTCTATGACTGGGGTGGCTGGGGTCTTTGACAATTTTTAGGGCCTTCCTCTGACACCGCCTGGTGTAGAGGTCCTGGATGGCAGGCAGCTTTGCCCCGGTGATGTACTGGGCTGTACACACTACCCTCTGAAGTGCCTTGCGGTCGGAGGCCGAGCAGTTGCCGTACCAGGCAGTGATGCAACTGGTCAGGATGCTCTCGATGTTGCAGCTGTAGAACCTTTTGAGGATCTCAGGACCCATGCCAAATCATTTTAGTTTCCTGAGGGGGAATAGGCTTTGTCGTGCCGTCTTCACGACTGTCTTGGTGTGTTTGGACCATTCTAGTTTGTTGTTGATGTGGACACCAAGGAACTTGAAGCTCTCAACCTGCTCCACTACAGCCCCGTCGATGAGAACGGGGGCGTGCTCGGTGCTCCTTTTCCTGTAGTCCACAATCATCTCCTTAGTCTTGGTTACGTTGAGGGATAGGTTGTTATTCTGGCACCACCCGGCCAGGTCTCTGACCTCCTCCCTATATGCTGTCTCATTGTTGTCGGTGATAAGGCCTACCACTGTTGTGTCATCTGCAAACTTAATGATGGTGTTGGAGTCGTGCCTGGCCATGCAGTCGTGGGTGAACAAGGAGTACAGGAGGGGACTCAGCACGCACCCCTGGGGAGCTCCAGTGTTGAGGATCAGCGTGCCAGATGTGTTGTTACCTACCCTCACCACCTGGGGGTGGCCCATCAGGAAGTCCAGCATCCAGTTGCAGAGGGAGGTGTTTAGTCCCAGGTTCCTTAGCTTAGTGATGAGCTTTGAGAGTACTATGGTGTTGAACGCTGAGCTGCAGTCAATGAATAGCATTCTCACATAGGTGTTCCTTTTGTCCAGGTGGGAAAGGGCAGTGTGGAGTGCAATAGAGATTGCATCATCTGTGGATCTGTTTGGGCGGTATGCATATTGGAGTGGGTCTAAGGTTTCTGGGATAATGGTGTTGATGTGAGCGATTCCCAGCCTTTCAAAGCACTTCATGGCTACAGACGTGAGTGCTATGGGTCGATAGTCATTTCGGCAGGTTGCCTTTGTGTTCTTGGGCACAGAGACTATGGTGGTCTGCTTGAAACATGTTGGTATTACAGACTAAATCAGGGACATGTTGAAAATGTCAGTGAAGACACCTGCCAGTTGGTCAGCACATGCCCGGAGCACACGTCCTGGTAATCCATCTGGCACCGCAGCCTTGTGTAATTTGGCTACGGAGAGCGTGATCACACAGTCTTCCGGAACAGCTGATGCACTCATGCATACCTCAGTGTTGCTTGCCTCGAAGCGAGCATAGAAGTGATTTAGCTCGTCTGGTAGGCTCGTGTCACTGGGCAACTCGTGGCTGTGCTTCCCTTTGTAGTCTGTAATACTTTGCAAGCACTGCCACATCTGACGAGCGTTGGAGCCGGTGTAGTATGATTCAATCTTAGCCCTGTATTAACACTTTGCCTGTTTGATGGTTTGTCGCAGGGCATAGCAGGATTTCTTGTAAGCTTCCGGGTTAGAGTCCCGCACCTTGAAGCGGCAGCTCTACCGTTCAGCTCAGTGCGAATGTTGCCTGTAATCCATGGCTTTTGGTTGGGGTATGTACGTACAGTCACTGTGGGGATGACGTCCTCGATGCACTTATTGATAAAGCCAGTGACTGATGTGGTGTATTCCTCAATGTCATCGGAAGAATCCCGAACATGTTCCAGTCTGTGATAGCAAAACAGTAGTTTAGCATCTGCTTCATCTGACCACTTTCTTATAGACTGAGTCACTGGTGCTTCCTGCTTTAATTTTTGCTTGTAAGCAGGAATCAGGAGGATAGAGTTGTGGTCGGCTTTACCAAATGGAGGGCGAGGGAGAGCTTTGTACGCGTCTCTGTGTGTGGAGTACAGGTGCTCTAGAATTTTTTTTCCCTCTGGTTGCACATTTGACATGTTGATAGAGATTTGGTAGAACTGATTTAAGTTTCCCTGCATTAAAATCTCTGGCCACTAGGAGCGCCGC
The DNA here is from genome assembly GCF_901001165.1 of Salmo trutta. Taxonomy (NCBI): domain Eukaryota; kingdom Metazoa; phylum Chordata; class Actinopteri; order Salmoniformes; family Salmonidae; genus Salmo; species Salmo trutta. The sequence continues at coordinate 13,742,175 of NC_042974.1, forward strand.
CTCTGGGTGAGTGGTTTCCTGTTTGCTTATTTCCTTATACAGCTGACTGAGTGCGGTCTTAGTGCCAGCATCTGTCTGTGGTGGTAAGTAAACAGCCACGAAAAGTATAGCTGAGAACTCTCTAGGCAAGTAGTGTGGCCTGCAATTTATCACAATATACTCTACTTCAGGCGAGCAGATTCTAGAGACTTCCTTAGATTTCGTGCACCAGCTGTTGTTTACAAATATGCACAGACCGCCCCCCCCCGTCTTACCGGAGTGTGTTGTTCCATCCTGCCGGTGCAGCGTATATCCCGCTAGCTGAATATCCATGTTGTCATTCAGCCACGATTCCTTGAAACATAGGATATTACAGTTTTTGATGTCCCGTTGGTAGGATATTCGTGATCGTACCTCGTCTAATTTATTGTCCAATGATTGCACGTTGGCGAGTAATTTTGACGGTAACGGCAGCTTTCCTACTCGCCTTCTGCGGGTCCTGACGAGGCATCCGGCTCTTCGTCCTCTGTACCTGCGTCGCTTCCTCTTGCGAATTACTGGGATGTCGGCCCTGCCGGGTGTTTGGAGAAAATCATGTGAGTCTTGCTTGTTGTTGAAAAAATCTTCGTATAATCCGAGGTGCGTGATCGCTGTCCTGATATCCAGAAGCTCTTTTCTGCCGTAAGATACGGTTGCAGAAATGTTATGTACAAAATAATTTACAAATATAGTGAAAAAACCCACATAATAGCACAATTGGTTCGGCGCCCGTAAAACTGCTGCCATTTCTTCCGGCGCCATTTTAGCCGAGAGTGTCTAGTTTGAGAAACAGATGCATCACAAGTCCTCAACTGGCAGCTTCATTAAATTGTACCCGCAAAACACCAGTCTCAACGTCAACAGTGAAGAGGCGACTCTGATATGCTGGCCTTCTAGGCAGAGTTGCAAAGAAAAAGCCATATCTCAGACTGGCCAATAAAAACAAAATATTAAGATGGGCAAAATAACACAGACACTGGACAGAGGAACTCTGCCTAGAAGGCCAGCATCCCGGAGTCGCCTCTTCACTGTTGACGTTGAGACTGGTGTTTTGCGGGTACTATTTAATGAAGCTGCCAGTTGAGGACTTGTGAGGTGTCGGTACTTGTCCTCTTGCTCTGTTGTGCTACTTGCTACTTGATTCCATATATGTTATTTCATAGTTTTGATGTCTTCACCATTATTCTACATTGTAGAAAATAGTAAAAAATAAAGAAAATCTTGAATAAATAGGTATTTTAAAACTTTTGTCCGGTGGTGAAGTTTCAGACTGGTTTTATATGAGAACATATGCTGCTTATCTTTCTTCAAAGGACCAGGCTCTGTACCCTTAAAGGGAGAATCCATCAGTACAACCAAATATTACGACACATGATCAAAGCACTTCAGTGTTTCATTCTGAATATCCATGTTGTCATTCAGCCACGATTCCTTGAAACATAGGATTTTACAGTTTTTGATGTCCCGTTGGTAGGATATTTGTGATCATTTAATGAATCATTTAATGATTTAATTTAATGAATCTGCCAGTGTTTCATTCTGAAACACAGCTGAAGCCATACAAACATAATTACTGTAACAAATATGATCATTGTTCCTGTAATGCTAGAGTAACTAAGGCTAGTAATTCTACAGTATGTGGGTAGGGATTGTATACTGCAGTAGAGCTCAGTAAAATGCATCATGCAGCATTGCCTGATTGAGTATGAGTGGCGTACTGCATATCTTGAAGATGCCTCATGCCTGACCTGACGTGTCCAGTGCTCTGTTCATAGCCTCAGTCTCCTGTCCCTCTAAGCCCCCTGTCCTCCTGTCCATCTCACCCCCCTGTCCCTCTAAGCCCCCTGTCCTCCTGTCCCTCTAAGTCCCCTGTCCCCCTGTCCCTCTAAGCCCCCTGTCCTCCTGTCCCTCTAAGCCTCCTGTCCCTCTAAGCCTCCTGTCCCTCTCAGCCCCCTGTTCCTCTAAGCCCCTTGTCCTCCTGTCCCTCTCAGCCCCCTGTCCCTCTAAGCCCCCTGTCCTCCTGTCCCTCTCAGCCCCCTGTTCCTCTAAGCCCCCTGTCCTCCTGTCCCTCTCAGCCCCCTGTCCCCTCCATTCCTCCTCACTGTCCTCTTGTCCCTCTCAGCCTCCTGTCCCTCTAAGCCCCATGTCCTCCTGTCCCTCACCGCCCCCTGTCCCCTCCACTCCTCCTCACTGTCCTCTTGTCCCTCTCAGCCCCCTGTCCCCTCCACTCCTCCTCACTGTCCTCTTGTCCCTCTCAGCCCCCTGTCCCCTCCACTCCTCCTCACTGTCCTCTTGTCCCTCTCAGCCCCCTGTCCCCTCCACTCCTCCTCACTGTCCTCTTGTCCCTCTCAGCCCCCTGTCCCCTCCACTCCTCCTCACTGTCCTCTTGTCCCTCTAAGCCCCCTGTCCTCCTGTCCCTT